>NC_045129.1:12114844-12426451 GCF_007655135.1 Punica granatum | reverse complement strand
TCATATACAAGGTACTAACCCGCGTGATACCGTCGGCCAAATTGTAAAGACATAATTATTTTTCGTTGAAAAGATTCCGTTGGGTGGCATTTCTTCTTCCGGAACTTTGACTTCCCAGTGTCCATCAGGAAACCCGTAAAGAGCTTGATCTCCCTCACGATCTGCAAAATCAATTCTCGTAGTAACATACTGAGCAGGATCATGACATGGCATTAAATGGACACATTGAATTGAACATGGTAGAATTGGGCAACCACATTGAGCTGAGTTCTTCGACTCAGAGAATTGGGCAACCACATTGAACTGAGTTCTTCGACTCAGAGAATTAGGCAACCAAATTGGGCAACCACATTAAAGGAAATAGCGAAAATTACCTCGAAATTGAAGGCAGTGAGATTCGAGGACTCGCGGCAGCTTGTTTCTTCGATTACTTTGAAGCCAAATCCGAAATCAAAAAGCAGCAAAGTGAGCAGAAGAGAATAAGAAGGTTCCCGTTGCTAATCGATCACGGCTAGGGCTCGGACTCTCCGACAGCCATGCGATTTAGGGTTTGATCGATTTGGGGCAATTTGGAGCTGATTAGGGCAATTGACAGCAACATCGATTTCAACATCATAACAGCCCAAAAACAAACCAAAACCACCCAAACTTAACAATCGGCTGAAATTACATTGCAACAATCGGGATTCTTAGAGGGAATTGAACTCACCTGCTCCCCATGTGCAACAATCGGGCTTCTCACGGCCGGCTGGGGCAATCGGAAGAAATCTTCACAACAATCGGCCTTCTCGGAAGAAATTCGACGGCTGTCTAGGCAATTTCAACACTGAATCGGAAGAAGGCAAGGAAACCGAGAAGAGAAGAGAAGAATTGGGGGAATTTCGAGCGGGAAACCGAGAAGAGAAGAGGAGAAGAAGGCAGGCTCTGTCCTCACAGCGTCGGTCAGGTCTTCTGCCCAGGGACCAACGTTTTCTCCAACGGAAGGACCAATTGGTCCAAAGGTTTCAAACGGCCGGACCAAATAGTACAGAGAAAAACTTTCGGGGATGAACTTGCTGTGAGCATCATGTTTCAGGGACCAAAACGTCTATTTTGGAACGCATGGGTGAAAGAAGATGGTAGATGAATAAAGATGAATAAATAAGCCTTCTTTTTTTTGCGTTATGCCAAATGTTTAAATACTTACGAATCATATAATCAGTTATTCAATTAAAAATTAATATTGCATGAAATAAAAATATTAATTTGGATAAAGAAAGTTCAGTTCTATAATTTGATCAACATTATTTATAAAATTATATTTTTGAATTTCAGTAACTGATTCCGTGCATCACATGAGTCTTTTCATTAGTTTTTCTAATTATGGAATATCTATCTCAATGTCCATGAGAAATTTCATTCCATATTAGCTGTTAAGTAATTGTTATCGCTGTATAAGGTATTTGGACAGTGTGATTAGATTAATCAATTTAATACGTAGCTATGGAGATACAACAAATGTTCTGTAAAAATCTCCTCAATATATGTAACCGGTTGCTCATCGATGCCCCGAGGCCCCCTAGGTCACAAATCGTTGAGCAGAAACATCTAAGCATGTTAAAAGGGGTCTTAACATGCATGATGATCTAGATCCGATCAGAATTACCGAACTAGACTCGTGGACTCAACTAGCACAACTAGGTACCAATTAAATATGCTTTTATAGGTAATTTCTTAAAAAAGTTCAATTTGTTATGTCATTTTGTCTGGTTAGAATATTCTCCTGCCCTGTAGTAGAATTAGAAAACACACTAATTATCAGTTTAAACTTTTTAGTTGAATATAACCTACATATATAAGTTCAATGGAACTTTTGTAGTATTTTGCTAGACATGATCCGTGTTACATGCGCAATTAAATTACAATCGTCTCAAATATGATATTATTAAATTCGTCAATTAGACGCAAATTTTGCGGTAATAAAAATAATGTGATAGAACGTGAACTAGAAAGTTAAGAGGAGGGTAAAATAAGGAGATATTGACTTGTAGAAAGGAAAAAGGGAGAGGAGAATAATATTAAATCGATGATATTCTTTATAAACTCTTCTATTTTATTTTAAATTATATCATATTTAAATAAGAATAAGAAGTATTTTAAAATTTTTTAATCACATCAAATCCTATAAATATGGTGATACTTAGAAAATCAAACTTTCTTTCAAATAATATGTTATTCATTAAAAAAAAGTAAAATATGTTCAACAAATTGTGTCTCGCATCGGTTCCTCCAACCCAGAAGTGGAAAAAGGAACCGCCCAAGCTTGGCTATTGAGATCTCCACTTCCTTTTTTTTTTTCTTTTTACCCCTGACTTATTGAGATCTCTGATAACTCGATATCCTCGATGGAATTGAGTTATTTTAAGTACTTTTTGGGCTATAAATCAAGGCTAAATTGTTCAAATTTAAGCATGAAATTTAAGTTAAAATATGATTCATCTTCATATAAATCTGGATAAATTGCACTGGTAATCTAAAATTAATTTAAGGGTAAATTGCACTAGTGGTCCAAAATGTTTTACAAATATTTCATTATGATCCAAAAAGTTTTTTTCGCTACATGATGATACAAAATGCTTCAAAGTTGTTTTATGATGGTACAAACCGTCAATTGGCCCTAACGCCGTTAACATTTTGCTGACGTAGCTCATCCTATGTGTCACTTTTGTTACGCGGAGCCAATTATAGTACGCCACGTCATTAAAGAAAAATTCAAATTTTAAAAAGTCCAAAAAATACAAAAATTAATTAAAAAATACAAAAAAGAGTAAAAATTTTGAAAAAAAATAAAAAAAAATTAAAATTTTGAAAATTTTGAAAATTATTTAAATTATTTTTAAAAATTTAAAATTATTTAAATTATTTTTAAAAATACAAAAAAAAAAAAAATACAAAAAAGAGTAAAAAGAGTAAAAATTTAGAAAAAAAAAAAATTATTTTAAAATTTTGAAAATTTTGAAAATTATTTTAAAATATTTTAAACTTTTAAAATATTTTAAAATTTTTTAAATACTTTTTATTTTAAAAATAATTTTAAATAATTTTATAAAAAAATTAAAATTTAATATTAAATTATTTTAAATTTTAAACTTAAATTTTAAATTAAAAGTTTAAAATTATTTTTAAAATTTTTTAAAATTTAAAATTATTTTTAAAATTTTTAAAATTTTAAAATTTTTAGAATTATTTAAAATTTTTCGGCCACGTCAGTAAGGAGGTGACATGTAGTAGCCACGTCAGCGTCGGCTTGGCGGCGTCAAGCTCGAGTTGACAGTTTGTACAATCATAAAACAACTTTGAAACATTTTGTACCATCATGTAGCGAAAAAAACTTTTTGGACCATAATGAAACATTTGTAAAATATTTTGGACCAACAGTGCAATTTACCCTTAATTTAATTACAATTTAAATATTTGTTTAATTATGTATAATTAATTAAATTAATTTAAACTATTATTAATATATGTTAGCTATATTCATTTAATTAACATAATATGTATGTGGGCCCTCATGAGAGATCCAACAAGAGAGACAACTGTTGGAGTGGGATGTCTTTATTTTTCTTGAATGTGTCTCTAAATGATGTAGCACCTATATAGCAGAGCAGAGCTTGCATTTGAGATTTGGCGGAGTCTCTCTTGATGGAGATGGTCTAATAATTCGAAAAATGCCATGTCATAAAATGAGAATCAAATTCATTGATCAGCAAAATAAATAAATAAATTCAAATTCAAATTCAAATCAATACTCTTTTTCCACCTATGGCCTTGAATTTACAGTCAGAACGAGCAGAGCATTTACTCATCTCATCTCATATCATGGGCACTATGTAACTCTCATGAACTGAGCAGCTTTACTGAATCTCTTTCAGCACCAAAAAAATGAAAAAAAAAAAAAGTAGGACAAATTTCTTAAATTTTAACACAAATAAAACTACAATTACAAATGGATGTGTTGGATATTACAGGAAGTGTTGCTTGTTTCCTTTTGCTAATAAAAGGAAACGAGCTGCAATTCAGACCCAGCATCGATTCGAACTGGTGGAAAATTAGCATGGATGCGGCTTGTTGCGGAATTACAGCAGCCATCGCCGGAGAGGCAAAGCCCCTGGATGGAGGCATACATTACTCATGGTGTGCCCCGACCTCTGCACCCTCCCCCCTACACGCTGAAGCTCAAGCACTGCTCCCTGCTCCCTCCTTTGCTCTCAATTCTGGTTAGTCCAAGATTTGGCTCGAAATTAATGCTTTAGTCCTAGTTCATGCTATCCTATGTCCCTGTTCTGTTCCTTGGGACATTAATACCATTATCCTTG
This sequence comes from Punica granatum, assembly GCF_007655135.1. Taxonomy (NCBI): domain Eukaryota; kingdom Viridiplantae; phylum Streptophyta; class Magnoliopsida; order Myrtales; family Lythraceae; genus Punica; species Punica granatum. The sequence continues at coordinate 12,422,096 of NC_045129.1, read as the reverse complement.
ACATTAGGCAATTGCTTTCATTTTTCTCAGACTCGCACTGTACTTGGGTTCCACGATTCCATAATCCTCAAGCTCACGACTTATGTCAACTTTGTCTTAGGTCAGATTTTCGCTCCTTTTGTACTTTAGAGGGTTAACCTTGTAAAAATACTTGGCTTTCCTTAATGAACATTGATGATTACTCGACAAAAATATATATGTACATATATATTATATTCATGTTATTTCTCAGGACCAAGTTTGGAATCCGAATAGGGATGACAGTCTATACAAATATTTCGCTTCCATGCATAATGCAAGGACCGGTCGCCATCGTTGATGATCAAAGCCACATTTTAATATGGGTTCTTTTGCTCCTCATTCAAATCAAGGAATTCTTAGTCCAATTTTCATCAAAGGGATTCTCTACCTATACGTGCCTCTTGATCCTTTTCTTACTATGTCCGTAGACCTCCCCGTACGTGTATACATATATAACAAGAAAAAAGTTGCACTTTGGACTTGTATTGGGCCAAGTAAGTGGGCTTAACTGTTGAAGTGATTAGCCCATTTGATTCCAATGGGCTTCTTGTGAATTACCAACCAATAAACCTATATAAGTTGGCTTCCAATGATAAGCTAAATATTTCCCGACGATGGGTATAGTGTTACTGGCATGGACCACTAGATGAAACATGTAAATGCTTGCATATGTAGGACCAACTTATGCCAGCTTGACTCAGTCCTTTCCTCCAATACTCCCACCGGATAGCCGAATTCACCCTTGGACCCTACAATATTATGATCGATTCATCCGGCATGACCAATCTTTCACCTCTTGCAGTCTCAGCCACATCAACTGGCCACGGTCACTCATCATAGTAAAAGGTGCATTGACTGCCCTACTATATCGGATATCGACATCCCTTACTCAGGCACGAGCTGAGGTCCGCAGGACGGCTTTAAGAAAAGCATTTCTGCGTATTTTATAGTTACATAGATCAGTAGAAATTGTCTCAATCCCACATATGGGAAAAGGACATAATCATATTTATATATATATAGATATAGATATGTATACTGATATAAATATATATATGGGGAAGAAGGTGGGTACGGGCGGTGGATCACCTACAACCCTAAACGGTTCTCTGATTTCTCCTGGTCCCTTTAATTTAGTCTCAATCACTTCCTCGTTACTTTTAGTTTAAACTTAAAATTAAAATTGAATTAAATCAAAAACCTTCTAGAAGGAGCATATAATATCGGGAAAAGGCACATGATAGTTGGAGGCAGCGGACATATGCTTTACCTACCACGTTACTTGCCCGAATATATATATATATACACACACACATAATAGTAACACACAGATTTAATTATAAATTGTGGCCGACCAATATACCTAGAAATGAGCAGGTTGGCTATGTGTTGAAAGTGACCAGAATATTAGTAGGGAAATATCCTTTAAGGAAATTTGGCTTATTCTTTTTCCCACCCCTTAGAAATAACATCTTCTGGTCCAAAGACACAGATGCTGCTTGTTTTGAATGATACAATGAGATGGTCTTAGAGCATAATGTAAAGTTAGGCTGTTGCCTATATCGTTCGTCGTGGACGGTGTACCACAAGTGAACTTATTGTGTGCGCACACGGTGTAATTAGTGAGGTTCCTATAAATACATATATATTCTCATATCCAGGCGGGAGAGCAAAGCGCAGTTTGGGGTACAGTGTGCACAGTGAACATTGCATTACATATTGTATCATCGAACAATTCATGGGACCTTGTCGGCATAACCAAAAGATGAGATCGACGAGAGGTTGTTGCTGTTAAAGCTCTAAACAAATTGCACGAAAATATGGGTTTTCGGGAATAGCTGCTTGACATGATAATATTATAGCATTTGGAAGACACGCTGAACTTTCGCGAATATACACTCGGTAATGTACGTTGCTGCGTTTGATTTTAAGTAATATATGTGGATGTTAAGTAAATTGATGAAAATAAGTCTTTTTTTAGACACAAGTACTCTTCCTCTATTTAGAACACTTCACATATGATACGGAATGACATTTCAATATTTAACATTTTTTATTAATTAATGCAACATAATACATATGACATATATATAGAATATGTAAAAGATATTATGTAAACGCTCAATATCATTTCACAAACGTAAACAGTCTGAACTTTCTTCTTAATATCTTTATATAATATGTATGAAATTTATAGCAAGATATAATGACATGCTTTCGTTAAGTCTAACCACATAGTCCGGTGTTTGCCTGAATATATAATGATAAAACGTTAAAGAAGGGCAAGGAAGAACGAAAAGGACTGGTAGAAAAGAGTATAATTGAATATTGATTCCAACATGGAAGCAGTTGGACGGTAGGGGAAGTTGGGCAGCTAGCCATTCATATTATATATATATATATATATATATATCTTTGTGTATATATGTGTGTATGTTATCTTCATCATGAAAATTGACAAGAGTAGGTAGAGTAATTATATCCTCGTCAGCACATATCTTCTAGAAAGTCGAACTCATTTTCATTTCTTCTTCAAGTTATAATTAAAGATAAATTACGCTGATCGTCCAAAAAGTTTTACAAATATTTTATGGTACAAAAAATATTTTTTGTTACTTGATGGTACAAAATGTTTCAAAGATGTTTCAATATAGTACAAATCGTCATCTCGCCATTGACATTGTCAAATCAACGTTGATGGTGCAAAATCGATTTTTGTGGGACGTTACATGATGGTGCAAAATGTTTTAAAGTTGTAACTTAATAGTACAAAATTTTTTACGTAAGTTACATGATGGTGTAAAATTTACAGATCTTGTAAATGACGACCTGATGCTGATGGTGCAAAACCGATTTTTGTGGGACGTTACATGATGGTGCAAAATGTTTTGAAGTTGTAACTTAATAGTACAAAATATTTTACGTAAGTTACATGATGATGCAAAATTTACAAATCTTGTAAAGGACGACTTGACGGCGTCAATGGTAAGATGACAGTTTGTACTATACTGAAACAACTTTGAAACATTTTGTACTATCAAGTAGTAAAAAAAACTTTTTGTACCATATTGAAACATTTGTAAAACTTTTTGAACCACCAGTGCAATTTACCTTATAATTAATGAGAGAATACACAGGTAAAAAGTAACTCAGCAATAAATAAAGCATTAATTGCTCCGATAGTCCACAAAGTTTCATGAATGTTTCAAGTTGGTACAATATATTTTTTGGTAACTTGTTAGTATAAAAAGTTTCAAAACCATTTTAATATAGTGCATTCCGTCAATTACCCATGACGCCATTAACATTTTGCTGACGTGGCGCGTCCTATGTATCACTTTTGTTACGTGGAACCAATCATAGTGCACGACATCATTTAAGATGATATAAAATCTGAAAAAGTTGAAAAAAAATACAAAAAATACAAAAAAAAAATACAAAAAAAGTTTAAAAAAATTAGAAAAATAATTTTAAAAACTTTTAAATTTTAAAAGTAATTTTAAATTTTAAAAAAATTCTAAAAATAAATTAAAAATTTTAATTTTAATTTTAATTTTAATTTAAAATTTAAAGTTTAAAATTTAAAATAATTTTTATTATTTTTAATTTAAATTTTAAAATTATTTTTCTAATTTAAAATTTAAAATAATTTTAATTTAAAATCTAAAATTATTTTTAAAAACTTCTAAAAATAATAAAAATATTATTTTTAAAATTTTTAAAACTTTTAAAAAATTTAAATTTTTATTTTTATTTTTATTTTTATTATTTTCTATATTTTTATAGAACTTTTTCAGATTTTATGTACTTTTAAATGACGTGGCGCACTATGATTGGTTCCACGTAACAAAAGTGACTCATAGGACGCGCCACGTCAGCAAAATGTTAACGACGTTAAGAGCATGCACTACATTGAAACGGTTTTGAAACTTTTTGTACCAATAAGTTACAAAAAAAAAAATTGGACCAACCTGAAACATTCATGAAACTTTTTAGATCATCGGTGCAATTAATCCATAAAAAAAATAAAGCAAAAAAGACATATATATATATATACATATGTAGATACGGATTGGTTCAAGCGGTTCGGCGTTTGTTCTCCTTAAGCACTATCTTGAATTTGAGTCTTGTGAATGAAGAAAATCCACACCGCGAGAGCTTTACTCTTTAGTGGGCCGACTCGGCTCGTTTGGATTAGTTGGGGTCCAATTAAGCTTTTGAATAATATGATTTACGCCCAAAAAAAGAAAGACATACATACATCTATCTACATCTATATATATTTATCAAAAGAAAAAGAAAAGAATTAATTGATAAAGTTGCCTTATAGTTGCATGCAATAATGCAGAAACATTGTAAACCCCTATGTTATAACATGGTTTAGGTTAATTACATATATTCGATAAAACATGCAACATCTGTTTAAATAGATGTTATACGAATTGTTTCTTTGCACGTGATTGTTTCTGTCTAACCATATCAGTTTTGATCGAGGAAACTGCCTAACCATTTCGTTCTTGATATATTAAAATCTAGGGAAAAATACAAAAACCTCAATTGTAGTTTGAGCTTGAGACAAATTGGACCTTGTAATTTTTCAAGAGACAAATAACACATTGTGGTTCACTTCGTGAGATATAATGGACCTCACCGTTAATTTTTTCGTCACTTTTGGTTCTCAAACTTTCAACCTTTTTTCAATTTGATCCTAACATTCGGGGGAAAAAAAAGGAGGGAAGGGGTCGAGGCTGTCGGTTGGCAATCATAACCCCACCATTGAGGTTGCATGCACCCACAGAGGATGCCAACGACCATGGAGTTGGGGTTAGGGCCGCAGATTGGTGGCCTTGCCCCCAAATCGATCAAGATCTCGGTCGATTTGGGGGCTAGGGTCACCAATCGGAGACTCGACCCCATCCTCAAGGTTTCCGGCGTCCTCTGTGGGTGTCAGCCACCTTGGTGGTGGGGTTGGGATCGCCGACCGGCGGCCCAAGCCCCTCCACCTTTTTTTTCGAATTTTATGATCAAATTGCAAAAAATTGAAATTTTGAGGGTAATAATGATAAAAAAAAGTTTGAGAACCAAAAGTGATGAAAAAATTAATGATGATGTCTATTATATCTCACAAGTGAATCACATGGTATTATTTGTTCCAAAAAAAATCACAGGATCCAATTTGTCTCAAGCTCAAATCGTAATGGATTTTTTTTTTTACTTTTTCTTAGATTGTAATGTGGGTCCGTCACTGGCTTGTGTTGACCGGACGTCTATGCATATGACCCGGGGAAGATTCATAGCAATTGACTAATATATAATCCTGCCTGCATGTGTTTGATTCGTCAAGCTTGTTAGCTTTCCCTGGTCCTAGAAATCCAAAGATGTGCGCACATAGATATATATAATTACGCATGTTGATCGTGCATGATCTGATCTAATACATATCTGATTTTCTTTCTTTCTTTCTTTCTTTCTTTTTTTGGGAGGTTTGTTTGCTTTCCTTTTCTTCTGTAAAGGCAATCAGTCTCCTGTTTTTGGTTTTCCTCGATTTTGTGGAGTCCCATGATTTTTGATTTTTTGGCCAATCCCATGATTTTTGTTGGAAAACAGAAGAAGGAGCCATCGGGCATGCTTTGACTTTGACAATGAATGCATCTCATCTCAAGCCTGATCTCCATGACTTCGTTAAATATATGACCAACCTGTATTACCTACCTACGGAAACTCATACGGCCCTAAATCTTCCAAGTGCAGCATTTGCTGGGCTACCAGATCGAAGTATTTGGAACTGCTGAAAACGCCATGCAAAATTAAACTTCTCCTCCTCCTAATTTTTTGGCTAAACAATAGAGCACATTATGTACGCACGTGACGTTACGTACTAGCACCTAACCGTGATGCATGATCTCCTATAGCGTGGACATACAAGCACGGTACATTATGCCTTGAGAGTTGTGGGGTGTGATGTGGTGGACATCGAAGGGTGAAGAGTGTGAGGCATGACTTCATTTCCCGAACAAGGAACTTTGGTGAAATTCCTTCCATTATTGGAAGGAGTTCGTAATTGTTATCCCGGAATATTAGTAGAAAAGATTAGAAAAAATTTATAAGAGAACTGAATAATAACAATAGAATACTTTAAATTAATTCTTTTAAGTTCCTCCAATTTTGAAGGTTAGAAATACTTCGATAGTGGAGAAAAATGGGAGGGCGGGAAGAGTGTCTTCTCCAAATCCCTCCATCTTCATACTTTTTTCGATTATAAGAGACTCATAAATCTAATAGAAGAAAATAAAAAAATTAAATAAAATAGCATATTATAGTCCTATTTACTAAAATCAAAACCTAAAATCTACTAAACAAATTACGTGTATCATTCATCGCACAATACTCTTTTTTCTCTCCCTCTCCCTCCCTCCTTCAAGGAACTCTGGTGTATCTCCCTCAAAATCTCTCCCAGCCCCTCCAAATCCCTCCAACTCCTTCCTCCCCCAAACATGGTTAAAGAATCAAAATGAGCTTAGTAGATAGTTTAGATTTTGTAAAAGATTTCGAGTTGGTAGGCGTACGTTTCTCATAGATCGATACACATGGGCTATGATCCATCATAGGAACTTTGGATAGAGATCTAGTTTCACTTGTGTTGGGAAAGCATGCCGATTCGATGAATTTAGACCGAGAAGAGAGAAGAAATAATACCAAGATATATATGGTAAAACCTTTAAGGCGAGGAAAATATCCATTGACAAAACAGGAAAATTTCAATAAATTAATAATCAGATATTACACACCCATGTTTTCCAGTCCTCATTACGAGACCCAACCCGAGAGTAGCCTCACAATTCTCTCAATTCTCACCATTCTCGCACTCTAAGAACCATAGAGACTCCAAGAGGGTAAACTCGAGAATTTTCAAGAAGATTATCTGTGATTCTCACATATCTTTGTCTTGATACAAGACCATCTCCCCTTTAAATAAATACAATACATCCTCAATATCTCAAAGATATCATAATATAATCCTATGATATTTTTTTCTTTTGAAATATTCTAACGATGTTTTAAAATTATCTCTAACATCCTCTAAAGATAATTTTTTTCATCTAAAAGATACAACAAAATCCCTACAATTTGAGATCTCGCAACTTCCTTTTTTGTCAGCTTTTCGTTATCGATTATGGTTTTCGGATTTTTAGGTTCTCCGTTGAATATGAGACACATCTCAATAACTTGTTTTCACCCGCTTATGGACACACCAAGTTCCTCAGGATCATAGACACCACAGGGTTGGACTTGCAAAGCGTGCAAGTCCATGCTTCGTACATGCAGGCCAATGCCCGATCACATGTGCTCTAAGCCGCGAACTTAGACCGCTTATTTGATTTCACGATATATAATATCATGTACAGGGCACTCAAATTATCACCGTTACAAGGGAAATAATCGAGAGAATTTTTCTCGGTAAATCGTCGGAAGAAGTTTTCGACGACTTACAAACGGTTTACCTACGGAAATTCCCAAGTAACTTACTGAGGGAAATGCCCTCAGTAAGTGATCAATAACTAATTTTCCGTTTGGTTTTACAATCATGTTTCTAAAATTTTAACTATAACTTTAACTCTACTCACTACACAACAAAAATCAACAACACAATTATTATTTTTCCCTTTTTCTTTAATTTTGTAACCATTCAATTCAATTTTTAATATTAAATTCTCTCAACTATCAATTATTTTTTTCACAATTTAATAGCACAATCATTACTTTTTCTCAACTATTCATTATTTTTTTCCACTTTTTCTCATAATTCAACAACACAATCATTATAATTCAATTAAAATCAAAACTCAACTCTACTTAACTCAAAAACCAAACACATTATAAAAAAATAGTAATGACAGATTCGAGAGATTTTCCCTCGGTCCCACGATATTTAAAAACAAAAAGGTCAAATATTACTTCCGCCTTTACTGAGAGACTGGGTCTCGCAGTACTAGGGCTATGTAAAGATAACCAAACCGGTTCCAAACCAAAAAATAACGGAATTATTCAGTTTTGGGAAAAATTTGGTTCCTAAATTCCCAAATCATTTGATTTCGCGATGATTACAGTTTTTAATTCAAAAACTGCGATTAATCGTCATTTCTCGAATTTATATAAAAATAAATTATATATTTTGTTATATTTATTTATAAATTTGAGTTCAAATATCTCCACTTTCTTTTTTTCTTAAGAAAAAAGTTGAAAAGAAAATCTAAAAAATCATCTAGTCATTAAGTAGAAGATTGAGAGGTGTTGAGTGATGATGGGAATTTTAATATTTTTGTGTAATTAGAACTTCGTAAAAATTTGATTAGTATGTAAACATGCTTGTTTTTATTGTCTTACACTTTATTTAGTGTTGATTGTACCCTTGTAGAATGATTAGACTTTATGAATTTAGACTTTAATGTTAATTTTCTTAGTTCAAAACAGTTTCGGAAAACCGAATCGAAAAATAATCATGGTTATTTTTCGGGATGAATTTATGATTGTAATATAGTTATGGGATCGGTTTCGATCAGGAAAATTTTATTTCTGAAAATTCAAAACCGGTACAATTAGCATCTAAAACCGAACCATCCCGTTCCGTGGTCATCCCTAGTCGGTACCCTGCCAGAAAATGTTTCCGACGGGCAAGACATACCGAGTCCCTCATCCACGAAAGGGACAAGAGACAAAAAGTAACTAGTTGGTTGGTCGTTCTTCCACTTGTAGATAGCAGACGCATTAATGGATATACATGAGATGATGTGACTATGTACATTATGTCAAGAGTGTACGAACCGACTGATTCATTGAATAAAAGGTTGCTAGCGAGGACATATCCGAACCCCAAGATAAGGGGAACGATGCGTAAATACACGAAAGACAAGGGGCTCGAGATGCAAATAAAGTGAAGAGATGGCAAACAAAAAGGGTTGAACTACCTACCAAATCCATCACTAACTTAAATTGCAACCACTCGTCTGTCCTCACCAACTCGGTCAAACTCCACACACACACACACACACACACACACAAACACCTAAATCAAAATAAAAAAACAAAACAAAACATTATCACGAATTGATCCAAAATGTTCGACACTTGTTACTCTTTAATGAGATTTCAAGTTTGAATTTTGTAAATGAAGAAAATTCATGTCGAGAGAACTCTATTTTCTTAGTAGGTGACTTGACTCAAACTTAGTTAGAATGATTGAGTTTTCGAACACCAAATTACAAAAAAAAATTAAAAAAATTTTAAAAAAAATTCCGTTGATTTGAATATAAATAAACACAAAAGGTCCGAGTCAATTGCTTTGCATCCCACCTGCTTTCACCCACAACTTTCTCTCTTCTATAATTCCCATCTTCTTCCCAACACAGACCAGACATTCCCCCCACCAGCAGCTTTCCTCGGACGACCAAATGGGAAGATCCCCTTGCTGCGAGAAGGAGCACACCAACAAGGGTGCCTGGACTAAGGAGGAAGACGATCGCCTCATCAACTACATCAAGCGCCACGGCGAAGGCTCCTGGCGATCCCTCCCGAAAGCCGCCGGTATGATACATATAACACGACCCGACTTATCACGTTACGTAATATATATGGAGACCTGACAACCTCGATCCCTTCTCGAGACGTATGTCTCTGATCATTGGTTGGTTTGTTTGCGGCAGGTCTGCTTCGATGCGGGAAGAGCTGCAGGCTGAGGTGGATAAACTACCTGAGGCCCGACCTCAAGAGGGGGAACTTCACGGAGGAGGAGGATGAGCTCATCATCAACCTCCACAGCGTGCTCGGCAACAAGTGGTCCCTCATTGCCGCTCGCCTCCCTGGTAGGACCGACAACGAGATAAAGAACTACTGGAACACTCATATCAAGAGGAAGTTACATAGCCGGGGCATCGACCCTCTCACCCACGGCCCTCTCAACAACCGCGCCTCCTCCGCCGATGGCGTCACTAAGAGAGGGAGAACTATGTCGAATCATAATGTCAGTGACCATGATAAGACAGGTAACACGAGCGGTTGTCAGGCAGGAATCAAGACTGAAGGAGATTCGTGGATGATATCTTTGGCCGACGATCATCAGTTCTTGAAGAAGATCAGAAGCGTCTCCGCAGCTGAATCAAACACCAGTAGTAACAGTGGGGTGACCACCATGGAGGAATTAGTATTCCCTCCTCGAATCAACCTCGAGCTCTCTATAGGCCTCCCGAACGATCAGCAGCAGCAGCCTCGGAACATTAGTTTTTCTATGCACTCTCCTCCAGCAGTCGACGCAAAGGATTTGAACGCGAGCCAGACGAAGCAATCGAATCATCCCGAAGATAAGAGTTTCCTACCGCAAGCAGTCTGTCTGTGCTGCCATCTACGTTCTCGGAGCAATAACAGCCAGATGTGCAGCTGCAACTCTGTAACGTCTGATAACCTCTTCAGATTTTACATCCCATTTTGTTCTTGAAATCAATGTAGAAATTATCACCCCCATATACGCGAGCCCCACGTACTCGTTCTCAATTATAGATTCTATACATCCCGATCGGGGGTCTCCCGGAACACCAGAATGATCATTAGCAATGAAAAGCATTGATTCGCCTAATCACAGTCGCGACTCTCATAGTCAGTCGATAATTGGAGTAACCGAACATCACCTGCGGAAGTATCTTATTTTTGGATCCAGTTCACTTGTTCACACCTTGAAGCCTCCTAACTCTTGCACCAAATTAAGGACAGAAACATGGTTAAAGGGGAAAGTGCAATCAGAATTGAATTAATAATCTCATTTTTTCCAAAATAATTTTAGATGGGGTGACGTCAGATGAAGATCTGTTAACCAACACTCCGTCTGTTGTCACTTCTCATTATTAAAGTAACGTGTGTTGTTGCCGATCCCTTTATTCCATTTTCCTTTTTCCAATGTTTGTATGTATATGTTTGTGTATGTGTGTGTGCGCGTGTACCTAATTGATCTACCTAACTGTGGGGCTCACTTTCTTCTAGAAGGCAGGCCAAGAAACACAAGTCAGTTCCACCAAACTTACATTCCTCAGATAAAGCAAAAATGGGTTAGCGGTTCAAACCTTCTAATTGTGCTTTTAATGGTCAAAACTGTCTCTGCTCTATAAAAATTCGCGGATTTAGCATAGGTAGATCAATATCACAAGATAAGAACAGCTGAACAGATCTGAAATGTGTTAGTTCGCGTTCAAGCCGCCTTCAAGATTGCTCCGTGATCGACAAGTTTCCGTGTATTCAATTCAAAGAGAAACAAGTAGTAGATTGGAATGGAAGAAATCAAATCAAATCAAATTTCCCATTGAGCTAAAATAGAACAGAGGAAAAGTTCCAGGTGGTTGCACCTTAATTCACCCAGTGACAGCAAATACAGTTTCAAGGACATGAAAAGAATTCGGCTTTATCCAACATGGGATCCTATCAGCATTCTTCTTCAATTGTTTTGCCTTTATCAGCGGAACCATCAACTGCCGCACTCAGTCTCTTCACCCATATATCATAGTCAACAGGGTACGGGGTCCCGCAGAGGCTGTCCACGTAGTCCGCGAATGCCTTTAGAAGGGCAGAGACCTCACCGAGCTGTGACTGGATCGAGCGCCTCGACCAGCTCCTCTCCCTCCACTGCAGTGCCGATTCGATTGAATCGGGCTGAGGGATAGACCCTCCGCATACAAAGAGGAGCAGGTAAACAAGGCTCTCAGCATCGGAAGATGAGCACAGCTTCCCATGTCGAAGGGCATGAGATGATGAGAACTGCAAGTTAATTGCAGGGCTGTCCCGATCTTCGAGAACTGCCCGACCCCACGAGGTCAGAACGTTAAGGAATGTGTTTCCTGATGCGACTCTAATGATGTTCTCCGGACATATATCACCATGCTGTATATTAGCCATCGATGCACTCCCGAGGGCAGACAGGCAGTCACGACAAATTCGGGTCGCTTCCTGGGCCGATAGTGGGCCATCACGTGCAACTACAAAAGAAAGCGGCTCTCCAACAGGACGAGAGACCAGGATAGGAGTCCCACAGCTTGGATGATCACATCGGGCCCCCATGGGACCCGGTCTATCATCCTTCATACAAGGCCCAGGATGCAGAATGCGGCCCGAGGCGACTAGCTCAGGCAAGTGCTTGCTCGCCACTTCCCGCTGCCTCAGGGTGTTTAGGACCTTTGTTTGCCTCTGCACTTGGTACCACAGGCTCATGTCTTCCCACGAGGGCTCAAGTCTCGATGGGTGGGCCCCCACATAGAGGCTTAACAACTCCGAGGGATGCTCCAAACAAACAGCGCTGTAGAGATAATAGTTGCCCCCAACGTGAGACTCCTGTACCTGAAAACTCCTTGGACCCTCCTGCTGCTGCGTGCTACTGTCTAGAAGCAGTACTTCACCTGGCTCAAAATTAACACGGAAAGCTTTCTTCCTTAAAGACGGAACAGATTCATTATCGTTCTCCCCAACTTCGATAATCTCCCCATTTTGATGATTTATCGATCCATAGGAGACTAGAGCATTCTCATCCTCAATTAGACGGCATTCCATCCTCCGCTTCTGAAGACGGAGGCTGTGTCCCGAGGCCAGTGAAGAAATCGACTTTCTCGGCGGCCCGTTCCACTGCACAATAGAGTAGAAGGTTGCCATAATTAATTGGAGAGGCCCTAGGTCTCCCCAATTTGCATTGCCTAACTTGTTCCATATTTGGTCCACCGGGGAAACACAGACCTCGCAATGATTCCTTATCCATTCAGCTGCAACTTCATATGGATTAGAATTAGAAATAGATGGATGTGTTACTGTTACCCTGATTTTGCTGACATCACCCCCAAGCTTCACTACCGCTCCAAAATTAGAATCGAGAACTAGGATGAAGACTGAATCGAAGTCCAGAGAATCAGACATGTCCAAACTCCTCGAGATGAGGGCATGAAACCCGTAAAAGAGCGCCTGGCAGATAGTACTAGCAGATAATCTTAACTCATTACCTGGAGACAGTATGTTCGGTTTATAGAGGACGAACTCCATCAATTTATTCCAGTGCAACTGTACATCATTTCCTGTTCTTGATACCAGAGCTAACCCACAGAGTTCTGAAAGCCTCCCCCTTGATATTGCCTTCTCCACAGTATAGAATTTGGATCTGGGACCACGAGGACCTGATACAAGAAATGGTAAAGGTCCCGATTTGCGCCAAAATGTGCGCCATAAACTGGTAGCAGTGGCATGTAGGAAGTCTTCTATAGCAAGATAGGTGTCTTCTTTTACTATGTCATCATCATCAGAAGAACAAGGCAAGCGAGGCATTCGGCATAGCTGCTGTAATAACACCCCTTCCAGAGCGAAGTCAAGCTTTTGGAGTTCATTAATCTCAAAAGGAGATGCAAAAGTCCCCATAAGCGAGTTCTCTGAAACCCATTCCTCGAGAACCTGTGTGAGTAGTTCAACGTCAACAAGATTTCTTACGTACTCCTTTAACCCCTTCGAAGATCTTCTGGATGAGGGGTAGAGCTTGCTCGAAGTTGAGATACCAGATAAACTCTGAGTCGAAATATCTGCAACGTACCAAGAACGCTACAGTCTAGTCATCATGGTCATCCCTTGTAGTTTTGGAACAATAAAATCATGCAGTAATAAGATAGCAACGATCTCTGTACTCCTAGATTTAGAGAAAATAAAAAGACCCATTCTGAGCTATATATGTGTGTCTGCAAGTTTGTACTCTTTATCAGTGAACTTGAATAACCCCCATAATTTGACATGCTACCAAAAATAACACATAACATAAATAGGGTGCTCAAAAGAGCTTAGTGCTAAAATTCGGAGGAAAGAATGAAAAACTGACCCGATAAATGAGATCTTATTCAGTGTGTACAATATTTTATTACATGAATTCGAATAAGGATTTGAGGGAAGATTTTATCAGAGTAGTTTAAAACAAATTCCAATATTAGAACAGCGAAAAACTCTAACAGGTTTGTTTTACTGGGGAATGCTGGGATCAAAAACTCTTCGAGTCAGTCATGCTATGATAATTAATTAGCCTTAACGACTCACCAGAGTTCGACTTCCTGAAACTCCCATCAAAGCTTCTCACAGGAGAAGACTCCATCTGATCCAAAAGATAACCTGAATCATAATATCGTATCATATCATATAAATTCAGTCGGGTTTCCAACAAGAAGGGCATTCCCTCAAGAAAACTGAAGTGCCAATTATCTTTCTGTTGGCAACAGACAGACACGCCGCAAGAGTTCACTTAAAACCAAACAAAATCTCGAAATTCTTCGAGCCCGTCATCGAAGCACATTGCAAAGGAACATTTTGCAACTCTATCCGCACTTGACCGAATTGGATTATAAGGGAGCGAGCATTCTTCTAAATCGAGGAAGAACAGCACTACCAGATAGCGGAGGAGATGCCCGAATTAGGTCTACCCACCAAATAAATGGCATATCATCGTGTGCACTCACACACAAATATAATTTTTCTCGCTTGTTTTCTTTAACAAACGCAATGCAGAGGTACTAACTTCGAATATTCTACATGATGATTGAGGGGGGGGGGGGGAGGAAAGGGAAGACGACAGATGGAAATATACCCTCGGAAGACCGGCTCACCTAATTTCGTCGAGACATGTCAGTCAAGAGAGAGCGAGCATAGTGGGCACTGCTAAAGGTGGAATCTTTAAGATCAGAGAGCAATGACGCGGAGTGAAGGTGAGGCCAGCGAATTTTGATGGAACAGAAGGCAACCCGACCCGTCCATTCTTCCAAGAGGAAGGACGTCGACGGGAGCAAGCAAGCACAATGTGGGTCGATTGGGTCGGGATTCTTCCTCTTCTTCTTCTTCTTCTTCTTCTTCTTCTTCTGGGTCTTGTTCTTGCTGGAGAGAAGGGGGAGAAGATAGCTGAGAAGAAGAAGAAGAAGAAGAAGAAGAATAAGAGGAAAAGAGAAAGGAAGCCCCTTTAGGAGAAATTTCGAAAACAAGACAGCAATGTCGGAGGAGAGGATGAAGAGAAGGAAACAACAAAGACGACGGCAAGAAAGCAGACAAATGGTTCTGCTTCTCTCTCTCCCCTCTCTCTCTCTCTCTCCCCCTCTCTCTCTGTAGCACTAAAAAGCTGGAACTGTGACAGATGCTACACTGGAGGTGGAGGGGCAGGGTGCTCTCTCTCTCTCTGGCAGTTGGTCCCCTTTGACCAGTGACCAGTGTGATGTTCTCTCTCTCTCTCTCTCTCTCTCTATGATGAATCCACTGTTCTCCTACTCCCTTCCTGCTGCGCGTGCACTCACTTCCCACTTATCGTTGGACTCAATCAAGTGGTCTGATCGCTTCTTGTGGCAATGGCAGGGAAAGGGAGGATTTGCAATATTGCGTCCATGATCTGGTCTGGTGGTGGTCGGATGTTCTTGAGCCCAAACTTAACCGCCAGGGTCTAACATACGTATGTGAACTAGACATCGAGGATAACTCTGAGGATGAATTGAAAACATGAATGGATCAAGGGAGATTAAGAGACAGCAGTGTTATCAGAACCGGACCGGATGATGAACCGGAAGGGATACGGGGTCATGGGTTTATGGGTCCAACCGGGGGTTCGATGGGTCGGACCGCTCGTTTATTTAAAATAAAATAAATATTCATATTATTAAAAAAATTGTGATAATTAAGATAAAAGTATGATGATTTTAAAGAAATATAATAATAGTATAAGAAAGTATCTATATATTTAATATTTCTTACTTCAAAATAAATATTTTATTTTAATAAGTACTTAAAAGTAGAGTTAAAAGAACAAAAAAGTGGTGGTGGCTTGGTTGGTAGTATGCTAATATGAGAAGTAAGAGGTCATGAGTTCAAATCTTTACACAACCAACCAATTTTTATATTAAATAGGAAACCCATAAAAACCCATAGAACCGGCCGGTTTAATGAAATTTTGCTTAAAACCGGCCAGTTCAATGGGTCCGGCGGTTCAAAGCTGCCATTTCGGTTTTTAGGCGAACCGGACCGGACATGGTGCCGGTTCCCGGTCCGACCGGTCGAACCGGCCGGTCCGGTCCGGTTATGATAACAATGAGAGACAGTCATCCCAAAATTTTTACGTTTTAAAAGAATTTGTATATAAACCTTCTGAATTTGATGAATTTCTAATATTCGCTCTCAAATTCGAAAAAGATTATCCTATCAGTCGCCCCTTTAAAGATCTCCCCTTAATCTAAAGTTTGAATTCGCACCCGGAATGCGAGGTCCATTGCTAATTCCCGCCAACGTCACTATATGATGTTATTAGTAGTCGTGGGTTGTCGTCGTCACTTCAATTGTTGGTTGCTGCTAGCTAGCTAGCTAGCTAGCTGCGTAAGATTTTTATCTTAATTAGGCATGAATTAATATCTATCCCAAAAAATCTATCCCAAAAAAAGGGGGGGGGGGGGGGGGGGGGGGGGGGGGGGGGGGGGGGGGGGGGGGGGGGGGGGGGGGGGGGGGGGGGGGGGGGGGGGGGGGGCGCGCACTTGAAGGGAGAGAAATAATAACAGGCGTGAGAACTTTTCTAGTTTTGTTTAATAATGGCCACAAGCTAAGCTAATGAGAGGATGGTGTCGACCACATTCCCAACCGCAGTAGAATAGCGGCTTGTTTGGCATGCCATGAAGATTTGGATAGGAGGGGAAGCTTCAGCTTTACTCTACTCCTCTGCCATTGATTGATCATTTTGATTCATCATGCGGTCAAAAAAAATTTTAAAAAAAGGGTAGAATAGAAAGCATGCCTGAGTGAGGCTATTTGCTTTGCTTGTTCATGCCGCCATACCATATTAATTTCTATTCCTAAGTGCTATTAGTTTATACATATAGCTCGTTACATTTACAGGCTGCCCCCATGTTACTAACTTGATGGGGGTGTTAAGTGAAAAAACCGACCCTAACAGTGAATATATGTGTGCGAAGGCGGTCCGTGGTCTAAAAGGAAATAAGAGACATGGGTTGCCGGAAAAAGCAAATAAGAGAGACGGAATTTAAAGGAGCAAAAGTAACAATCCTATTTCCCGGCCGATGTATCCAGGTGGTCACTTGTGCTATGGCGCTCGATGCCGACCGAAAACTGTGTAGCCCGATTTTCTTGATCCATGCCTGTCCAATGCCATTTAGATTTAGGTCCTCCCTTTCAGCGAGGCTTGGCAGTCACTGGGCTAGGGCTGATTCAGGCTTTATGGGCCTCCATTACACTGCAGCGCCAATCCGACACTGTCCGGTTCAAGTTTCTATATATGTCCAACCTCCGATAAATTCTATGGTGCCATCAATGCAGCTCCCTCTCATCCCAAAGAATCACCCTAAGGGAAAAGGTGTAAAAAGAGGGGGGAGATCCAGTGGCCGGAATCGAGCCACCATAGAAGCTTGTCCATCGATGGAATCACTCCTCCATAAAAGGTAGAACTTGCTTCGCACAGCGGATACGAGGGTGCAGATCGTAATATAACTATAAGCCACCATATACATTGATAGGAAAAGGTACCTAACCAGGCTTGTTTGATTTGATATACTCACTCCCCAACAGAGATTGTATCATATGCATGTAAAGTTCAACATCCATGATACATCGAGTATAAGACAGCTGGAAGACCTTATCAAACCAAAAATCGCTCAGCCAAAGGCTTTGTTGCTATATCTTGTAGTCACCTCCGGTAAATAAGGCTTCGTCCGAGCCGATTCTTTCATATGGATTTTCTTCAAAAGTACAGGATCAAATGAAAAACTGGAATATACTGAAGTGAGGATAAACTTACATGCTTCTTGGAAGCGCTGGAGAAGATATGCTTTCAGAGATCATCACGACCGCAGCGGATATCGAATCTCGACTTTGCGAGTATCAATTGTTTATTTTGCACTGTCTACACCAATCTCTGTATCTATAAGAACACAAATTCCTGTCTACACAAGTGTTCAATATCTTACATAAATCTGAAGATAAGAGTGGTATAATCAGATTTTGCTAGGGATTGGGACGGCCAGGTACTTCGTGTGACGCCCCTGAGCAATAATCTTGCCATTCTTCTTCCTCAACTCAACACTGATAACACCTATGCTCTGCCCAACATGTAATGCTTTGGCCTCGATCTCTATTTCCTCCTGCACATGCATGCCATATCTGTCAGGTTTCAGTAAGAGAAACAAACAGAATTAAATACTCTTCTAAGAACTAAATAGCACTGTGATGATTACTATATAAATGAAAACAACCGCGCAGCCATCAGAAGTGTACAATGTCCCAGAACCCAACATTAATTATCAACATCTAACTTATCGCCTAGACTCTGGTCCACCTGGTTTTTGCCAGAAACAGTATTACTTTTTCATGCAAAGAATGCCATTGGTTTCCACCAGGAGAAAAAAATTTCTTTATATTGGTCCAACCACAACCCTGGATGTTTTTGGATAACCATAAGAATCAAACTAAGACTAATAGCAATCAACAGTTGTGATTCACCAAAAATCTTTCCTACATTTATCCCATTATCCTGTATAAACTTCATCCCAGCATGCCATCATCAAGCTGAATGCAGGTTTCAGAGCACGCACACGATTCGCCATCGATATAATGATTTCTCATGTAGATCATTGCTCTACATTCTATTTCACATTTCGACACAGAAAGAACTCTTTCCTTCCTACAAATAGAAGTAAAGATTTCACATGTCTAAACAAGAAACTTCACAACAAATCTAAATAACCATACAAGAAACGCAAACCATCAAAAAGGAAAAGGAAAGAAGCATCGAAGGATAACTTTATCAGTTTATTGTGTTCAATTTTCAGTATTAAAGCTTTGAAGTTTGAACAAGAACAGATGCCTCACGCCCCAAAACAGTAAGAAGTGCCTTGCAAAAGTATCTTTCAACTTCAATGAGGGAAAGGGTTTTCGTATCAAAAATTAAGACGTGTAGTTTAAAGCTTTTCTCGGATAAAATCAAAATCCATATTTTTTGCAGAAAAATGCGCATACTTTGGAAATTGTCCCAAATCTGGTCAATCCATTTGTCAGTCACTCCTTCCAATTCTTTCCACCAAGTCTTTGGCATGTGCATTTGCTACGGAGGAAGCCCATAAGTTACTAGTTGAGTCTAGGTCACTGGCAAGAGTCAACTAAGCTCGTTGCCAAGACTTTTAAACCTTCTCCTTCTACCAAAACCTCTCCATAATTCAAGTGCGACACTGCTATTATTATGCACGTCACAATAATCATCAATAATCGAAGAACTCATGCCGAATCCAGCAATTTTCCTCACAAGCATGTTGTTTTCTGATCTTACGATCCATATTCTATTATCCCAGTGGTAGTGAGACATATTTGAATACCACTCTCATGAATCAGACTTCCATTTAATTTCTAGAACTACAAGTCTAAAGATAACAAACTCAGTCAAAAGTGCTCAACAAAAACTCCTTTGATCTTTACACCTCTTGCATCCTTCTCGGCAACTTCTTCCGACTAATAAAAACCCCTTCCAGCTTCCACCCTGCTAGCCTAAAATCCTTGGATCAAAAACTACCACGACCAGCAACCCCTCCCTCCCCCAGACCCCAAAAATCTTCATATCATCTCTAATACGAATATTCTGTAACTCGATCATACTAAAGCTAAAGCCGGAGCTACCCACTCTATCACCTTAAAAAACAGCCTCAGTCACTTCCAGCAGTGTCCGGGGTGTATCAGATTAACCAGGATAGGTTGGAGTTGATAAGCGCACAATCAATAATTGCAGGAATAGATAAAGCCAAGTTCATGGGAGAAAGCAAGTTCTTTTATACATCAAGGGAGGGAGCATCAAAGTAGGAGACATTGATCTCCACGGAAACTCCGCTTGCGAGAGCTCCAAAACTGTAGAACACGGCCGATCCCACCACGTCCACCAGCGTCGCTGTGGCCCCGCCGTGCAAGGAATTTCCTGCGTTCTGTGCCGAAATTCGTCAAACAAGACGGACGAGGGACAAATTCACGCAGCGACAAGATCAAGAATCCGAGGATGGGAGGAGTAAGATACCAGCAAGCGAGGAGGAACCTTCAGGGAGCAGACGACGCGGCCGGGCTCGAGGAGACGGAGGCGAAGGCCTTGCAGGACGAAGGACTCGAAGAATCGGTCGGGAAGGCCTTTGGTGAGCTCGCCGACGCGGCCGCCAAGGCCATCAGCTTCACCTTTCTCCAAGTATCGCCTCAGTTTCTCGGCGGCCTCTTCCTCCATTTCTCTTCACCTCACGATCCTCCATCCTGAAACCTGCCTGCCCCATCATTTTGATTCCTCTTCCCCTTTTTTTTTTTTGGTTTAATATTATTATTATTAAATTATTCGATTTTTTCTTTATAATTTCAGGTTCATTTTACTTCTGCAATTTCACTTTTTCATGCCCATTGGTTTAATTGTTTTTAGTTTTACAACTGAGTAACAAATAAATATTGTTCAAAACATCTTTTTTATGGATAACAAATTGTTATCTTCTTATAATATGCACACAAGTGTCATGACCAAGTCAAATGCTTTTCCACTTCGACAATGATTTGCCTTTTCTTTTAAAAATATGTAAACTTTTCACAAGCGGATGGACTCATTTAAATTTACCGATTCAAAATGTCGAGATGATAAATTGCTCAATCTCTTTTAAATTTACGATTTCCTACTTAAATTTTACATATTAAATTTTGCACTCCATGGAGGATATATTTGTATTGTTGTGCCTAGCATCAATCGGACTGTTAAATATAATCCAATACCACGAAATGGAAAGAAAACAAAATGATCACTATCCATATACGGTGATTTTTTTCTATTCTATTCGGTTCGTTTTCATTCTCTCGTACCAAATATTTGATAATACGAGAACAATTCCGATCCGCACCGTGACCGTTCCATCCGGAAATAATAAAAGGAAGACTGACTAAAGCCATCTAGTAAGGAACGGTTGATGAATATACAGACGCTTCACACAACTTGTAACCATAGAGCATGAGACGAAACTCATCATCATCTCTTATGGCGGGCTAATTTGTGAAGCATAAGCAACTTCCCCACCATCTT
Organism: Punica granatum; assembly: GCF_007655135.1. NCBI lineage: Eukaryota > Viridiplantae > Streptophyta > Magnoliopsida > Myrtales > Lythraceae > Punica > Punica granatum. Next base: position 12,400,966 of record NC_045129.1, on the reverse strand, counting down.
GAGCATCCCAGTCTTTCTCCTCTGCGTCTTCGAAGAAATCGAAACGCTGCAGCCGCTGTCGCTGCTTGTACTGATCTTCGACTTGGACAAATCGAGAGGCTGGAGGTGGTACGGGACGCCGTAGCCCTCCGCCAGGTCAGTCTCCCGAGCATCACTTTGCTTGTGGGGCGTGGAGCAATCCGATGCACGACGGGACTTCGTGTATAACTCGTCGAGCCCACTTACATGGCCCCCGACATCAGAAGGAACCCTTTGGCGCAGCAGTTCCTCGCTGAAACTGAATTCCTCCCATAAGAGATCCATGGTCTCGGACCGATCATGGCCGCCGTGTTCATGTCCGTCTTCGTGACCTCTTGAAGGCCACACCGCCTCATGTTCATTTTGAAGCAGTAGCTTCGAGGGAGACGGAGGAGCCAAGTATTGATCTTCCTTGCCGAAGAAATCTGTTCTGACCAGGGAGGAGACGCGCCACAGCGAAGGGGATGACATTACGAATAGATGGGCGGCATCGGCAGCGGCAGAAGAGTCGGGGACACTCGGGAAGCTGAAATCTTGATCCTTGTCGACAAATACCGTGGACGTCATTACTACTTTCCACTGCAACTATGCTTCTTTGCTTGATCGAGGAAGGCCAGAAAGATATTTGGCTCAGTTCTTGAAAAAGGCAGGCAAAGGACCGATTAAGCCATGACTATAAGCTCAGCTACTAAGGTTGATATTTACGATGATAAGACGGGACGATGGATGGGAATCGCGATAACGAAATACCGAAAAATATCAGTAATCGGGATAATATTACTCGATGGGTTTGTAGAACAATGTGGTACCAGAATGAATTGGAGGAGGGGGGCGGCTGATCTGATTTTGAGATGGATCGCCGGATTGGACGGGGAATAGAGAGGCGAGGGAGGGTGATGTGTGGACACAAGATAGTGGAAATTTTAATGGCTGAAAGGTACATATAACCCCCTCGATTGGGAGTAGAGTGGGAAGAAATCGTTCGTAGATGGTCCCCGGGCGTTTGGTATTGAAGGTAATCCATTGGATTACTAGGAATTTAATTTTATATTCCCTAGGTATATTAGACTACCGTGTTTGGCTGAAGCAGATTACCGGTAATCTAGATGTCTAAGGTAATTCATTTTTTCACTCAACTAGTAAGAGGTGAAAATCTAGATTACCATTAAAATTAGGATTAATGACTCAAAAAAGCGTGAACTTTGATTAATATTTAAATTTTGGCATGATTTTTTTTTTGCAAAAAAACACGAGATTTAATTTTATTGCCACGTTGGGCATCTGTGATATTTTCCATCCATTTCGCTGACGTGGCGGAAAACAATACTTATGTGGCAAACGGTGTTACGTCACATTAGCAATTTTTTAAAAAAAAAAACTTATAAAAAAAATAAAGGCTTTGATTAGAGAAAGGGTGGGAGCTCCTGGCCTCCTAGCGCCCCCGATTGGGGTCGTTGATGACCCAAAGGGCACCAACTGTTATCAGCGACTCCAATTTTTCTTTTTCTTTTTTTGGCAGGGGAAGTGACCAGAATCAAGACCCCACTCGCCGGAATAGGGAGAACACCCAATTTAGGGATTCTACCGATTCCTGCGAGCCCCGCGAGTTGGGGTGCCGATGACCCCACAAGAGGGATGTGGCCGATCGGGGGGCCCTACCCTCTCACCGGTCAATACCTTTCTCTTTTTAAAGGAAAAAACTTAATAACTTTGATGATGTGGCGTGACATCATTTACGATGTAGGCATTGTTTTCCACCACGTCAATAAAAATAAATAGAAAATGTCACAAATGCCTAATGTGACAAAAAAAAATAAAGTTCATGCGAAAATTAAAAAATGGATCGAAGTTTACGCTTTTTTGGTTCATTAATCCTTAAGATCACCAATACTATGTATCACTAACAGTTCAAACCAAATATGGTTATGAGTATAACCGGTAGCGGGAATCTAAATTACTAGTAATTGCAAATGGAAATTCACCAAACACCATCTTAATGGGAATTATATGATGATTGAATCAATCGGTTTGAGCCTTTGAGGTGAAGTTTTGGAGATACTCGACGAAAATTTTAAATGATATCAGAGCGTGTTACGCATTCGAGTAACCTCACGTTGCACCTGGTCCAATGTCTATTTATCACGGGCAACCAAAGTATGCCCATTTTGGATGAGTATTATAGTTTCGAGTAGAGGAGAGTAAGCCGGTTTCATATTCAATTATCCTCCTTCCTTTTCATTTGATGTGGAAGAAGAAGCCCATCTTATGGTTATAAGTTCGAGCATGGAATTGGAACTGTGGAAGTCCGGCTCATAGTCAGTTTTTAACGTGCTAGTGTTGCAAATACTATGTCAGGGATTCAAGGCTCTTTAGGAACAAATATGGGGGGTTCCTATTTGTTGTCAAACCTATTTACGATAATAGTACTATAACCGAAGACTTGTGGATGGGTGATTTTCCTCTGATACATTATTGGGATCGCGGTGACGAGCACAGACCCTCAGGTTCTTGTGGGGGTTGTTACGCTGGTTGTCCTCTCGATCCCTTTTATTCATATAAAATGTATATATGTGGCCACTCCATCAAATTGCTGGGCCACTTGGGCCTCCAAATCACTACTGGGCCTGTTTCCGCCCACTTCTTCCTCCCTCTCAATCAAGGCCTCACCCTCTTATTATTTTGTCAATTTTAAGCAAAACTATTTTTCCCAAACCTTTTTTTTTTTTTTTGATATTTTGATAAAGAGGGAAAATGAGCTGGGCAGTGTAAGGAAAACGGCACGATTGATTGAAAAGACGAGAAGAGTGGAAATGATAAAAGAAAAAAAATAGGAGTCAACAACAGAGTGGAAGTCAAAACTAATCCTGCAACTATCCCTACCAATTTAAACAAACAAATCACCCACGAGTTGCTAATAACAGTGCACTGTTGTCCCTTTTTGCGGGTTTCATCAGCATAACAGAAAACCGAAACAGAACATCAGATTCAATTCCTATGGTTCGAAATCGGTTTTGTGTTACCGCCCGAACTGTCACGCAAGATGTCGGCTTTCAGTTGCAAAATAACCGATCAGCAACCTCTCCTCCTCTCTTTCCTTCGAGTTAGTTAGTCTCCCTGATCCACATTCCCCCCCTTCAAAGCCTCTTTTAACCCCAGTTGAATAAGGCACTCGGCTCTCGCCTTCTCCTGTCCGAATGTCGCTTTTCTTGATGCAGCGCTCGGGCTCCTCTTCCGTCTTCGAGGTATGTTGCCAAAGTTTACCTGTTCACGTTCTTGAACTTGAAAGTTAGGGGTGTTCCTTGGAGAACCACATTATGCTTACGGAAAGATCGGCATGCATGGTTCGGGTAGAAACATTGATTTTGTTACGTAGACCACTGAATGAGGAATTGAACTTCTGCAGGGGTTGCTCTCTCGCAGCAGTCTGAGAAGTTAAATAACTCTGCCGAAAGAGAAATACACTGAGCCATGAAGAATGGCTCGCTCGGAGGGGATTGTAGGCCCCTAACGACCTTTGTCAGGACTGACACCAACACCTTCCGAGAGATTGTGCAGCGCTTGACTGGTCCCTCTGAGGAGACGGACAATGCATCAGCGTCGCACAAACCTGGAGGAGGAGCCACGGGTTCCAATAAGTTTGGAGGCACGAAGAGGCCGACAGCATCAGCATCCAGATCAAGTACCCTGCTCGAAAGAAGGCAATACAACAGGAACAGACAGAAGCTCCAAATCGTCAAGCCTCCTACCCGTGCTAGATCGATGGGCAGTTTTTCAGCAGAGCTACATTCTTTCACGCCTAGTCCAGCGCTGACCCCGACTTCCAACTTCTCGAAGCTGTCCCTTGCCCAGGAAAGCACAGAAGAGCCGGCAATGCTGCTCGTATTGGACAAGAAAGAAGAAGAGAAGGCCATCAAAGAGAGCCGATTCTATTTGCATCCCTCGCCCCGATCTCAGACCCGAGCCAGCCAGCCTGAGCTCCTCGATCTGTTCCCTCTTACGTCCCCAAGACAAGGGGGGACTGATTCAGGAGGGGGATGAGTTATCATACTAGTAGAAAGGCTATGATTATGTACCTCTTATCTTGATTAACTCAAACCAAAGTATTTTGGTTGAAATGGTTGAAATTTCATCGACTTCCAAACACTCAATACTTTCAATTCGACCATGAGTGATAAATTCATCTTAATAAATGAGCCTATCGAGAAAGTTTCATCGAACAAGAAAGTAAATCAACCAGAGCTATTTCAAAAGACTCAGTTCCGATTCCAAGGTATTAACCAAGCAAAAGTCTCAATCATCCCGAGAAATTAACGAAGCAAAGCCACCGTCAAGTGTACAAGTCCTCAAATAACTGCAAGTACACCAGGCCGCACAATCAGTAAGCTTCTTTCCATCATTCATCACTGTCCACACGATCAAGAGTACCTTTCAGTTGCCCATCGGTGCATCTTCCGGGGAGTACTTATTCATGAGAGCAGTGAGTTCGGTATTGAATTCATTCTCCAATTCGACTTCCTCCTCCCAGTGCCTCCTTTTCATCTCCTTCACCTTCTCATCATGTTCTTTGATCAGCTTGTCCCTCTCGGCCATGAACTCATCCATCTCCTTGTTCTGCAACTTGATGAACTTCTCGACGTCTGCCAACCTACAACAAGCCACAATAATAGATATTCATTCACTTATCTGGGCATGGGAGAAAGCAGGTGCTGGTGTCAGAGTCGAAAGTCGAGTGTCTTCCCTTTTCATACCTGCGTTTGTCCTCTTCGGCATTCAAAGTGCTAGCATTGGACTGCATCACCATTTCTCTCTTCTCCTGCTGCTGCTTCTCGAAATTTTCTTCCTTTTGATCCATTTCCTCATGGATGAACTTAATTTTTTCCTTAAAGAACTGCTCTTGGTAATCCATCTAGTAACGCAGTCACGAAACCAAAAGTATAACTCAGCAGAAGGATGAAAGGATTCACAATAAGAACTCTAGGAACATACTTCTAGATGAGCAAGCATCTTCGTTGTTTTCCTCATCAATTTCCAAGATATTGACCAAGCCACACATAAAAAACCTTATAACACGCTGCAAATTCATTATAATCTCCTCACATATGACAATAAGAGCAAAAAGGATCAAATAACGAGACAATATTCTCATGAGGGGGATCTAGAAACAGGTTTGGCGTAAGTACACTAGCAAGAAGAAAGAAATGCTGCTGCATACAATTTACCTCTTCCTTGTTTTGCTCATGCTGTATTTTGGTTCTTTGCCTCACTATACGGTTTTCCTCCATGGTCTTGCGCAGCTTATCACTGACGACTTTGAAAGATTCTTCAAGAAATTTTGAGTGCCTCTTTTCCCTTTCAGCCCTATCCATATAGTAGTTGAGCTGCTGGTTCTTCTCAGTTAAGTGCCTGGCTTCTCTCACCACCATCTCTTGATATGATCTCATCTCGAACTTGAGCCTGGATTTACCTGATTAAAAGAGTAGTGAGATCTGTAGCATTAAAACCAGCAATAAAGGTGAAAGCAAGACAAGTTACTTACAAGCTAATTGGGCATAAATAAACTTTTCAGGCTTGAGCACTGCTTCCCTACCAAGGGAACTGAGCTCGAGCTTGGAGATACTTGGCTCAAAGAGCTGGCATCTAATTGAGGTTATGCTATATTACTAATTTATAAACTGATTACAAGTATCCCATTTTTTATTTCCGGCAACCATTGAAGTTAACCTCAGGTCAAGCCAGACCTATCCAAGTCTTGCTAGAGCTTGAGTCTGGCCTCATTTGACAGAGGGATCTCATCTATATTTATATTATTATGAAGGGAGGATGAGTCCTTTGGTGTAACCTTCGGTTCCTGTTTTTACCTGTGCTGCCACAAATTTGAATAATCACCCAGTCTCCACTTTTATCTCCCTCACTCTTTTCTCTCACTTTCTCCTCTCCCTCACCTAAAGCAAACATAAATCAAGGCTTTTTTTCTTTTTCTTTTTAATTCCTTATTATTAAAAAGTATAATGGATTTAACTAACAATTTGAAAATGAGAATATGGGGTTACAATAAACCCCACTGATCGAGATGGGACAGGCCTAAATGAAGAAAAACTGATCAAGCTTTTGGCATTATTCAGGTCTAAGTTTTGCAGGCCAAGCGCAGCCAAGCTCAGGCCTGAATGCGCACATAAACAGGAAAGCAGCTGATACCACAAAATTTACACATACCTTGCGAGTGCCGATTTAAAAAATCGATGTCCTCTTTCAGTGCCATGAATCCATACAGCTGACGATTTCCCCCGCTGCCTTGATAATATAACACACGTTGATTACTATCCCAAGCCTTTCGGTCAGTTCTTTGCTCCACAAAATGCTTATGGAGATACTCTGCATTTAGATAACCAGAAGCTGAGGCCTCAAAGATTAACACACTCATGCCTCGGTGACCCTGGGGACCATATGAGTGGCGTGCCTTGACCGGTTTGTAAGAGCTAAAGTAGTCCAATAGTTCTGCATTACCCATGCCAATCCACTGTAATTCAATACCTTAAAGCAGTCAGCAGGTGCAATTGAGCAACAATATTTTCCAAAAAGAAAAGTAATTAATAATAATGATAAAGCAGACACATCATCCTAATGATGGTGGCAGCCTCAGCAGCAGCATAGGTCAGTTGTACAACTTGGATTAGTCTTAATTCTAGGTTACTTAAAAGAAAAATTCACAAATATGACAAAGCTCTTAGTACTGATAATTAGATGTAGTAACATTTACTCTACACTTTTCCTTCCTATTGTCTGTAGCCCTTTTATTGGGTAGATTGAACAAAGATAAGCTTGGGATATGTGAGATCTGACCATGTCATTTTCATCTTGCTCCAGCCTTGTGTTCATGATCACCACCATCGGAGGCCAAACTATTTCATAATCTTTTTCCTCAGCTGATAGACCCTTCCATTTACCAAACAATTCACCGGGAGGAATAACTGAAGCTCCCCTCCTCCTCAGTTCCTCCTCCAAGATTTCAGCAAATTCTCTGTGGAGTTTGACCCTGTTTGCACCGATTGTTTTAGCATGAGTCATCAGCGGCTGCAAACCTCGATACCAGTCGATGGCACCGGGACCTCCTCGACATGCTGGGCAGTGCCACTGCCTTTCAGGATCACTAATCTGATCAGGAGCAAGTTCATCCAGGGATTCAAAAAATTTCTTAAACCAGTTCTTATTCCTTCTCGTTTCATGGCTCTTCTGACTCGAATCTGAGTCATAGTCATCACTCATTAGATCATCATCAAAATCATCAACCGACTCAGTCTCCGAGTCACCCTCATCATTGGCATCACCGTCACCAACAACTGACTGCTCAGCTTGATCCTGGCCTTCTTCTGAAGCCGTAGATTGATCATTACCAGCTCTAGCTTGCCAGTTCCACCCATTAGCAAGAGGTGCTCCAATAGAGGGTTGATGCACATTGTAGTTCTGCTCAAACCCTCTACTGTTATAGGCTTGAGGGTCAGGCCTTGTGCTACCCCTACCCACAGCTCCCGGTCTCCTAAAATCAGCATTCGACTGCGCAGACCAGGCATTTCCAGAAGACCCAGCCCTTCCAGTCCCCGCGGACTGTCCCCAAACTTTCTGAGTCTGAGGCTGCCAGGGCTTTGAGGCACTAGTTCCTCCTCTGTTCTTTGACTTCTTATTGTAGACCTCCCATTCACCATCATCATTCCCCTGTTCCAGATTCATTTCTGACACAGCCGCACTCAACTGCTCAGTATTGTCAGCTGCAGCCTTTCCCCAGGAGGATGCATTTCCATTCCCTCTCCTATTACTCATCTTATCCCTGCGCAATCATATTTTCCAACAAAACTAAATTAAAGGTTAAAAGCACTACGAACCAAAAGAATAGTTTGATTGAGCTTTCTAAACCCAGTTATCAAATGTATTTACCAACCAACTAGTAAGCATAAAGATTTGAAAAAGCAAAACTAAACAGGAAAATATTTGCTATTTTCTCATTAAAATCAAAGCTGGACACCAGGGGGAAGGGAATCACAGCAGCAATTGAGGCAAGACTCGATTAAAACATCTGCATTTAAAGGAATAGAAAAACCAACTCTTGCTTGCATCTCCTGGGGAAACAACAGTGCTGTTAATGAATCATCATGGGATTCCTCATCAATGGAACAATAGAAAAGGCTACTAGATAATCTGAGATCATTGTTCCAAATTGAGAGAAAGCGCCAAATATTGATACCTACCCACCAGAAAAGAATACCCAGACATCAAGAGAGAAGGAGAAGGGAAAAAAGAAAAAAAGAGTTGGCAGAGCGCAGGCATATTTTTATATAGGAGAGAAGTATGTCTTGATCGTCATGTTGACTGCAGGCAGAGCATCATGACAACAGGATTTTTCGCTTCTCTACAGAGAAACTACAGGGCATGCGGTTGACTGGCAGAATGAATCCAGTCGACTTTGAAGGTCAAAAAATTCAGTTCCAAGCTAAAAAATTTGTCAAGAAGGACTTCGAAGCCTCAGATCTAAATGGTATAAAAAGAAAAAAAGGAAAAAAAAAGATTGGAGGGTATCAGAATCAATCTGGGCTTTGAAATGCACACCCAGAACAGCACAGGAGCTCAAATAATAATGACTGGCCAAGCATTTCTACCACTTAAACTGTTCGAGGAATGAATCTCGTGAAAGCCCTACACAGCCCACTAAAGAAAGCTCTCGAAAAGGGAAAGCAGTGGAAGGATATGAGGATTTCTTGATCCTCATTTCAGAAATGAGAAAATCGTCAACAATGGCAAAAATGCATCACCATCGAAACGAATTGCTCTATAAATTCCTTTCTAGCTAATTCGTTATTTTCCTGCAAATTGATGCAAATGAAGATGCCTGTGGAGCCACATCAGAAACACATAAAAGACGATGAACCGATCTTCCGGCCGATCAAGTCACAGCATTATGCCAAAACGCAACCGACAAGCACGCAGTCGTCAAGAAGAAAGACGAAATCCTCCCAGAAATCCACATTTTGGGCAGAAAAAGCTAATCGGCAACGAAACAGTGGCGATCAACACGAAAATGGAGCGGACAAGATAGGACGCGAACATAGAGGTGCGGCGGAATAGAGCGCAGGGACACACGATACAGACAGGCGGGGCAAAGCATGGAGAGCTAGAGGAAAGAAGAGAGAGGGTGACAGAGAGATTACGGCGGCAGCGATTGGCGAGTCTACGCCGAGAGCGCCGGCGTTTGAGGAGGACGCGCCGGGAGGGGGAAGCAGAGTGGAGAGGGAGACTGAGAGAGTGCAGCAATAGACAAAATGGAATTTTGATGGAACTACGGATAAAGTGAGTTGGGATATTTACACCCGTTTATTTTTAGAGTTACAATCACACAAATTTTAACTTTAACTTTAACTCAACCCACTACACAACAAAAATACACATTTTTTAAGTTAACTTTAACTTTAACTCAACACACTATACAACATTTGTCCTTTTCCACGATCAAAATCAAAATTACCTTAACTCTGAAATCAAACGCCTCGTTATTCTGACCCCAGCCCGGACTTGAAACCATCGTTAAATTTTGTTTTTGTGATAAATTGATCAAAAAAAATTTATTATTTTTTTCCAGAAACCAAATATTTCTCCGTACATGGGAATGGGATAAACATAAATAAACAAAACAATTGATCAAATTAATTATTCTCTCCTGAAACTGAAACCAAATTTCTTCACTCATTGGGTGGGGAAGAAAATAAATATAATAAGTAAGTAAATAAATAATGAGTAATTTAGCCTATTATATGTAAGCCATAATAAGTCAGCAAAAATATGAACTTGGTGGTACGTCTACATACAAAAAACATAAAGGAAGGTAAATATGGCTCGTATTATACCGAATGATTTGGAGTGATCTGGGTTCCGATGTGCGCTCCGTGCTCATCAAGTTATTATCTAGTTTTCTGATGAAGGTCAGGAGGTGTTCGCGTAGAGAAAAATCGTTATTTGGCTTAGCCTAAAAATTGGACGGGACTAAATTGATCGCAATGCAAAAGAAGAGGGAAAAAAGGAAGCCATTTCTTTATTTTTCCTTCCATTTTCTTCTAGAATTATTACTAAAATGACATTGAAATTTATTAAGGTGCACTAAAATTATTAATTTTCTCTGAATACACTTTGTTGGGATAAAAAAAATTTAATAAAAAATGCAATGGGAGAAGCAAACAACATTTGGGATGCAACTACCTCGCATCTATTCAGATAAAATTCTGATTAAACGCACCTAAGTTATTTATCTGAAAATTATTAACTAATGCACCTAATTATTTAAATTTCAAATTTAAGATATACCGATGCGATAAGTAAATTAATTTTTTCTTAATATATATAAAAAAAATTAATTCTTTTTAAAGACTTTCTAGCTATATTGTAATTCAATAGCATACTTGATTATGGAATGGCAGTCGCTCTTATAAAGCCCTTGAGAGGTACATTATTACATGTACAGAGAAAATCTTCAAATGATCTTTCCTCGTGAAAATATCACAAGGAAAACAAATAAACCTTTAAAATTAAAGGAATATGGTCTATGCATGCTTAATAGTCCACACTCTCGTTTATTTTAACTAGTCATTTCACCTGCACGATACGCGACATTATTATTTGTGACAAAAGTTTTGTATAATTCTAATTATTTAATTGGGTCTTCAGAAAATATTATATAGTTTTTAATTGTAGAATCAACTCTTTGATAATTTTCAATCAACATCGAACATAAAATGTCAACATTTTATACAATAATAAAATATTTTATTATATAGTTTATATTATATTTTTTATTTGTACATATTATACAACACCTAAAAATTTAAATGTTTCAATTTAAAAATGTATTGCATGCATTGTGCATTTTACTAAACATTTTTATTAATGCATTTGGTTTGAAAATCTACATTTATAATTTTATTTCTAAATTCTTTTACATAAATTTGTCTTTTATTTATTTATGGATATTTTCCTCAATTTTTCTTTCAAGTAGATGTTTTTTCATCAAATTAACACCGATTATTCAAGTTTTCAAGATGTTGCTCATTACTTGTTGAAATGTAACTTCTGCATATAGCAAGTACAAAAATTGAGAATTCGATGTTAAATATCACTGAAGGAATTTGGGGTTCGTTTTCTTGGCCAATGGAATATCGGATTTGATATGACAACTCTTTTCAAGCTTCGTCACACTAATTATTAATTATTATTATTATTATTATTTAATTCTGGCACAAACGTAAGCAAACTAAGCAGTTCCTTCTCTTACATTTATTTATTTATTTACCCGGAAGAGGAAAAAAGAAGTATTCCTTCTCGACGAAGGTCTGCCTTTCTGAGGTGGGTGAAAGCAACTTCCTTGCCACGGGATCAGAACCCCCCAAAGAGAAGGCATTAAATTTTAAATTATTTATTTATTCATTATTTATATTATTTTGCAGAAAAAAATAAAACAATGAAGTGATGAGTGAGGTCCCGGACAGAACAGACTTGCATGAGAAGAAGAAAAAAGCCATTCATCATCAATCAATGTAATTAAATCAAACTAAAAAAAAGAGAGTAAAGAATCATTGAGAAATGTTATAGTGCAATGGTCTCAAATTGTTGTACGATATACTCAATTATTTTATTAAAAATTTAAGTGATGATATAGGTCAAAAAAATTTGAAACTCGTATAATTTATTTTAGATATTAGTAATTTACTACAAACTGAAGTAATAAATTCCAGTAAATTTATCAAAATATACGTGATTTTATTCGAAATACGTGCAACTTATTTAATATTAAGTTATTTTACTACAAGATTTAAGTAATACTTTTTGCATGCACAGTGATTGCACATAAGACATTTCCTTAACTTAATAAATATAAATAGTTCAAAAAAAAATGATAAATTAATGCAAACAAAGTTGCTCAAATGGGCTGACTAGGATCGACTTGGCCTTTAATTTAAGGGAAACACGTTAGTGTTTTTATCTTCTTTTCATTTTGGGAGGGGAAATATTTATGGCTTGTTTGGTTTCAAAGCGTGATTTTAAAATTACATTTTAACTTAATTCTACAAATAATAAAACAAAATAACTCATACAAAATCATAGAGTATGTCTCATTTATACCACTATTTTTTCCACAACAAAACAAAATAATTCATACAAAGTTAAAAAGTGAGCCTCATACATAATCATTTTATCACTCTTTTTCAAAATCAAAATCTGATTTTAAAATCCTACATTGAAACCAAGCGCAGCATGATTGTGTTTGGTTTTAGAGTTGAGTATAATTGAGTTTTGGTTTTAATTGGTTTGTAATAATTGTGTTGTTGAATTATGAGAAAAAGTGTGAAAAAATAATTAATAGTTGAGAGAAAATAATTAGGGCAAATTACAAAAAAAAACCCAAATTTTGTAAAAAGTCTCAGTTTTGTCCTAAATTTTGTTTTGTTACAAAAAAAACCATAAGTTTTCTAAAATGTCTCAAAAATGACCTCCGTTATAACTTCCGTCAATTTTTGCTGTTGATGGTGGGTCCCTTTAACAGTCCACGTAGGTCACACGTAGGCAAAAATTGACGGAAGTTATAACGGAGGTCATTTTTGAGACATTTTAGAAAATTTATGGTTTTTTCTGTTACAAAACAAAATTTAAGACAAAATTGAGACATTTTACAAAATTTGGGTTTTTTTTTGTAATTTACCTAAATAATTATTGTGTTGTTGAATTGTGAAAAAAGTAATAAATAGTTGAAAGAATTTAGCATTAAAAATTGAATTGAATTGTTAAAAAATTGAAGAAAAAAGGAAAAGTAATAATTGTGTTGATGAATTGAAGATAAGTGAAGTAGAGTGAAATTGAGTTAAAAAAAATTTTATGACCCGTTTATTTTCAGAGTCGTGATTTAAAATTTTAACTTTAACTTTAACTCAATATACTACACAACAAGATACATTTTTCAAAAGTCAAACTGGTGGACCCCATATATTATTAAACATACAATCTCATTATAATCAATTATCTATACTTTCCATTCATTCCAATATTACTGGTTTCCTCTTGTTTTCGCATTCCATATTGCATTTGTAATACAATTACGAAATGCATTCATTTCCCTGCTTCTCATGTCTACATCAACCCGATCCCCAGTTAGATGAGGAGGATTTCGAAATTCATCGTAATATGCCCATGCATTTCCATACTCTTCGAATAATTTATCGTGATAATTATTAAGCCGAATGAAATTGTGCAACACGAAGCATGCAAGAGTAATTTGTCCTTGGCGAATCGGGCCGTAATTTGATATTGTCCGCAGTATTGCAAATCTGTTCTTCAACACCCCAAAACACTGTTCGATAACATTACGTACGGATGCGTGACGCTGATTGAAAAACTCTTTCTCCGTCGTTGGTGGGGTGTCGTCATTATAATCACTATGGTGATACCTTTGGCCTTTGTAAAGAGCCAGATAACCGGGAATATTAGAGAATCCCGCATCAACTCCATAATATTGTTCTTCAAGCACAAATGTAGATCTAAAATATAACAGTAGTGGAATGTATTTATGAAAATACATACGCGATTGACACACGAACATGCGATATGAGCATGAAGAACTTACCGCCATATGGTGCAGGAAATAATTCCAATGTAGCGGCATCGGACAGAATTCGAGTCATGAGCAGAACCCTCCCATCCAGTGACGACATAAGTGAACATCATGTCATGCGAATAAGCGGCGAGTACATTTTGCGTAATCTCGTTATTTCGATCGCGATACGCACCTCTCACCAATGATGGAACACAAGCAGACACATGGTCCCATCGATTGCTCCAATGCAATTCTACAATAATAATGAAAAGAATACGAATTACATTATAAAGCAAAAAAAATTAGTGGCATTTTAATTTCTCACATGTACGACACATACCTGAAAGAATGGTTACCATTTTCGGCAACTCTGAATTTTCGACTGCACATCAACGATTACATTGTAATGCTATTTCTATTAAGCCATTCATAGACATTTCATCGAACATGTGTGTTGCCTGTGACCCGGGGAACGAAACAAATGCAAGGAAGAAGGTTTCAGCAACACAGATCAATGCAAAACATATCAGTATTCCAATCAAAAGCGGCCGGAATCGACAAATTGACCAACAGCAACAACAAAATCCACTGCACAAATGTACACCTTAAGCAATCAAACCGAAATCGACCAAAAATCATCAGGTACTTCGACCAACAGCATGGGCGAAGAAATATCCTCAACCCAGCATAAAAATGGTGGAAAATCACAGAATGTAACTTGAAATTGGTGGAAGAAAGTACCTTTCACTTCGATATGGAAGTGGCTTCGGACGAAGATGCCTCTTATACAGTAACACCACTGGTAGGGGCCCGGCAAAATTCGACGGCTGTCCACTGATTCCACTGGCGATCGAATTCTGCAGGGGGGACTGTGCGGCTTCACGCATTCGTACATGACAGGGATCGTGCGGTAGAATCGACAGATTCGCGGATTAAAACTTAAAGGATGTAGATCACAGAAGGAAGAAAGTGGGGGTTTGGGGGGGGGGGGGGGGTTGGGCGGCGATGTGTCTCAAGATAAGAAGAACGTTGGGTAGGGGTCTCTCACTGAGGCTGTTAAGTCAAACTAAGACTGTTCTGCACGGCTTAGGGTGTGGTGGGGGGCAGGGGGAGAGACGGGTTTGTGGACCCCCACAAACGGGTAAATTTATTTTTATTTTTTCCTACAATCAAAATCACAACCATCAATTCTTAACTTTTAACTCTGAAAACAAAAGCACAATTAAAGCCAAAAAAGGCCCTTAAATGTTTTGAATAGTAGCTTTTGGTACATTTATTTGCATTTCAAATTTTCAATATGATGAGGAACACCCGCCCATACCATGAGTCTTCTCTGCGAATTAAATTATGTTACCAAATCAATTTTAATAATTGATTCTTTTTCGTCCTTTTTTTTGCCAGAACAATTATGCTCGATTAAGACATCTTTATAGTACATTTTGTGGGACCCCCAAAAAATATGAGGACCTTCTTCGATAGGTTTTACAAAATTTTATTATATTATTATTAGATTTGAGGAAGCTATCTCACGATTTTTTCTTTTAATAGAATGATTTAATAGGGACCTCGAGTCATTGATGGAGAAAATTTTAAGGTCGTTTGGTAGGCCTCGACGGCATCAGATCATGAAGCTATTGACATTGCTCATATCGGATGTTCTTGTACATCTCTCAAAGGGCTATTCTTAAGAGAAAGCATATAATAAGATGATATTGTATCATCAATCATCAACCATCAATCAGCAAAGTGTAAGATGATTGATCACGATCAAAGTTGTGCCATCTGATGGAGGTTCATGGGGTAGCAGTCGGATGTGGGCCCGCTGTAAACCCTCTGGGCGATGATCTTATTGAAGGCTTGCGTCGGGTGGAAGGCATCCCAGAACACGTACTCGTCCCGGTTCAAGCAGGGGAAGGCCAGAGGCAGGCATGTAATTTGACCGCGGTTCCTCCCTATCCCACAGCATCCTCTGTCCACCACCTTAAACCCTATAAGATACGCATTGCAGCCATTTCATTTTACTTAGCTTGACACTGGCCTAAAGTAGTAATCATTACGGCAAATATGGCCCGACAGAATGTCAAAGAAAATCTAATGGTGGAACTTTGCGATATGTACGCTATCACATTCGGGTTGCCTTCATCGATCCCGATCTTGACCTGGTCCATAGTCAGAGCTAGCACTAATAGTATTAGCAGAAAAAACATTATATAGGCATGATCTTACCGTAAGATTCGGCTCTATTGAGTATACTGGTAAAAAGATCAAAGGTGTTGCCGTAGACAAAGACGGCTCCTAAGATGCTGATTCTGGAATTGAGTTGATCCACAAGAGAAACCAGCCTGGTATTGAATAAGCTGACCAGTTCGTTCACATCAGTCACGCACTTCCCAGGAGGTGGAGGCGGATCTACTCTCGCTATTTGGTTCGGCATACACCCAAGCGGCCCCACTGCTCCTATCAAGAACTTCCTCACTCCTAAGCCATGCAACATCTGCAACATAACTCATGGTTAAAATCAGTCCTTTGGTGGACCACACAGATCCCGGTACTGTACACTAGAAAATGTTGATCAGATCCCTTTTACGTGATGTATTTTGCTTAGAAAACTTTGAGCTTTGAACTGCAGAGCGCAACATAAAACTGTCAAACCAAGCGGCTTTACACCCAGAAACAGCTCAAGTTTGGACCAGTCCGACCGATCCAAGCAAAATAAAATCGTAATTGAGTATGTGCAGGATGGAACTTGAATCTTTGAATAGAATTCTGTGGCCTAAGACAATACCAAACCTAGCCTCCCGATCGTATATTTGATAAATATAAGTGTACTCTAATGACCATTCAACATCCGACTGCGATAATAGTCGAACCAGTGAACCCTCAAACCTGACGCTTCCTAGATCTTAAACTGGTACAAAACCCGCTTACTTGACAAAGATGGCTAACTTCTCTTGAAAATGAATAGGTATATCTAAAAGGATTAATGCATTTCAAGATTTACCAGGATTTGGGCCGTGTAGTTTCTGATGAGAAGGTCGGCAAACTCCCTTGGGTTGTAAATGGAGCTAGTCGGGTAGATAGAAGGCAGCAGGTAATTGTTTAGATAGTCATTGCTTCCAATGTTCATCACCACCAAAGACTTTGCAAGGAATTCCCTCAATTCCTTTTCTTCCATTGGGTTCTTCAGCTGGTTCACCGTGTTCTCAAAGTTTGCTATCTGCTGGTTTAGGGTAAACCGATCGCCCTGAAACATGAACAGCAATAGTATATCCGCATGGGGAATAAAATTTCAATCGAGATTCAAAATAAATAGAACTAAAAAAAACAAAAAAAAAACTTACTAGCTGGCTTCCTGATACATCAAGGATGCCGGCAGCAGCTGATGCAAAATTCACTCCTCTTAATATGCTTCTGTCGTTCCCAATCGTATTCACATAGGGTGGAAGATATGGAAGGCCAAGTAGCTCTCCTGCAATGAAATTGGACGGGTAATTGTTTCACAAGAAGAGACAAATACCAGAAAGAAAATCATTAAGCATGCTCTACAGTTACCGAGGAAGTCGATAATGGTTTTCCCATTGCAGAACCTCCCACTTGGACCTCCAAAGAAATCAACACCATAGGGCAGGTAGTTGGCTTTAGCTAAAGAGCTCAAGTAATTGTTATTTCCATCATCCACCAGAGAGTCTCCAAACACGAACATGGTAGAATATTGCAGCGGTGCGCCGGCACAGGTTGGAGATATTACCAGAACGGAGACAGTGATCGTATACAGAAGTAGCAATCTCAAGAGCGGCTTCCCTGTTTCCATCTTTGCTCTCATCTCTATTTTCAGGAAAAAAGTTAAACGGGTTCCTTTTCCTCTATATGACAGATTCTTTGAGGGAGAGAGATTCAGGGGCCACTTTTCTACAAAAGTTAAAAGAAGTTACTCTTCAAAACCGACTAGTCATGTTTTCTTGCTTGTTGTCCTCCTTATATCTCTCTTGATTTCTGGAACTCCAGTGGCAGGCCATCTCGGATGGTGCGATTGCCACCTTTTCAGCAAAAGCAGCTCATTTTCCGGATGGCACAGGCATTATCTCATGATTGGAGCCTGGACACGCTTTCCCTTTTCTTTCTATCGCTCAGTTCCTGAATGCATTGACCATCCAGCATTCCAAACTCTTATCTGAACCATATATCCATCCAGAGAAAAACAAGAATCAAACAGTTCTTTTATAAACCTGTTGCTGCTGAAACCAAAATTCGGTGTTATGTTTGCAACACTAGATCAGGTGTTTCATAGTGCTGATAAATTATAATCTACACACCAACCAGAAGGATCTGAACTGGCAAAGGCCGAAAATGCGTGACTGCTACAATATGCATGAATTGTATGATCTTGCAATTCATGTGTATGTACCAGGCATACATGCAATCATCTTTCCCTGTTGCATAAATTGTGTTTTAGTAGTTACTCTCCTTATCAGTAGAAGCGCAAGGCACTTTAGTTAGTTTCTGCTACAACCTTAAAAAGGTGGAGAGAAACGTTTTTAACATGATATCAATACAGAGGAGAAGAGGCTGAAGACAGTATTTATTAAATTCAACACTTGACAAGCGTAGGATACAACAGCAGCTCTACAAAGGATAATCGAATGCTTAGATGTGCATTAGATAATCTGTAACTTCTATAAACTATTTTACAGAGAACAACTGTCCCCAACATTCACATTTATTAACAACGAAACCTGCCTTCATGACAAGAATCAGCTGGAAGCGGAATTGGAAGTGGATGTGAACCGGTAAGAGGCATAAGAAAGGGTACCGAGGCTCCAGCTGTGGTGAATAAGTTCAGCCTTGGAATCTTCACCAGCAGCCCCAATTGCTACATGCAGTGGATAGAAGTGCTCAGGCCATGGGTGAGCCTTCTTGGCATGCGGCGCTTCCTTCTCATAGTGATTTATGTCATCATATCTATAAAACAATGGGGACAGAAGAGAACGTATTTCGCGTTAGACAGATAGCCTAAATCATCATCAGCTCGCTCTCATAATCCCGAGAAGGACAAACCCATTTCTAAGAGAAGTACTGGGCACTCCACAGAGTGCAAAGTTGTACATATGGTCCAACCCATTATGAGCTCCAACACATTATGAGCATATGCTCATGCTTGAGGACGACACTGTATACATCATCAACTGAGTGACAAGATGTCATTGGTCAAGAGCATCGACAATGCGGTACTCATAGAGCATCCAATGATTTTGTTTCTAATAAGCCAATGGTTGATGGGAGAAGCTAAGAAAAGCTGGCTGCCACATAACTAAAATCCCCGCAGAAAAGTACCCGTATTTGCAGCCAAAACAAATGAATCAAGGATAAAACTAACTTTAGTGTCATATCGAGGTGCATATAGTAGCCAACAAAATCGATGCATATGACACAGAATTCCTGCCGTCAAAAAGAGTAAGCAATCCACAATTAGTCTATAAAGGGATTTAAAGCTGAAACCTCACCTTCCTTCGAGAAGGCTATCCTTGAGCCAAGTATCAAATTCTAGAGCCCAAGGGACAACAGAACCATCAGACTTGAAACGGAGATCCCGCAAGTTGTGAGTGGCGCTTCCCGATCCGAAGATGAGCACCCCTTCCTCCCTGAGAGGCCTCAACGCCTTTCCCAGGTTATAATGATACGTCCCATCCCGATTCGGCTGTACAGAGAGCTGGCAGACCGGGATATCCGCTTCCGGGTACATCAGCATGAGCGGCACCCACGCCCCGTGGTCGAGCCCCCGCTCAGTGTCCGCGAGGACGCGCTTGAAACCGCCCGCGACCAGCACCTCCTTCACCCTCTTGGCCAGCTCCGGGGCTCCTGGTGCTGGGTACTTGATCTGGTGTATGATTCGAAAGATAGAATCTATCAGCTCTGGTCGGAAATCTTAACATAACATCGTTCACCCCTAACCTCATGAAAGCTACTCCAATCATGATCTCGAACGTCCATTATCATAAAAACAAAGACAAAAAATGAGAGCTTTCCACGCGGGCATTTGATAAATCAGTCCCTTCACCAGCACAGATGAAGAAGAACAAAGAAAGAGAAGAGGAGACGATCATGGGACCTTGTACATTGGGTCGGGGAAGCCGTAGAAGTCATAGATGGTGGGGTGGCGGCCCCCGATGACGTTGACGGTGGGCTCGGCTGTCTCCCAATGGGCGGAGACGACGAGGATGGCAGTGGGGAGTTCGGGCAGCACCTTGTGCTGCCAGGACTGGAGGAAGTGCCTCGCCGGCAGCGAGTCGTCGATGGACAGCGTCGGCGACCCGTGAGATATGAAGAACGTATCCATAACCTCCCGCAACTGAACCTTCCCTCCTCTTCGATCCGAGCTCGACGACGGTGACGGTGACGGTGACGGTGATGGCGATGGCGGAGAATCAAAGAAAGCCCCGTATAAGAAGACGATCAGCAGCAGAATCAGGATTTGCTTCGCCGTCTTCCCTCTCATACATTCACGTGTTCCCGCACCCCACCAACTCCCGAATAGAGACCAAATTCATTGGAGCATACGTTCGTCCTCATTTCCCTTCCAGAAGGTCAATGCGATAGACTGCGTTAGGTAAAGTCCCCCCCATTCATCGCGCCTTGCAATAGGTTAATAATTTTATTTTCAAATGATCTAGGTCTCATTAAATTAGTTTGCTTGCAATAATTCCTTCTTCTTTTAAAATTAATAGTAAATTTATTATTTCTTTGAGCGTGCTATCTATTGCAATTCACATCACAAAATTATATAGTTTATTTCGATCCTAGAAAAACCAATTTCTTTCAAGTCATTTAGTTGATTACTTATTCCGTGGATAATTTAAACAATATTAATTAAAATTTATTATATTTATGAGATTATGCATCCTCATTTAGTTAAATCAATTTTTAGCTATACATATTATATATACATATATTTATATCTAAGTATAATATTCTCTATAGAATCAATTTCTACTTGTCATCGCTTACTAATAATTTTCTAAATTATATTAGCTCAAACAAGGTTGCTCTTGCATACATTCAATTGTGTATTTTACTATATGCGGAGTGTAGATATATGGATTAAAATAATTAATGATATATATGTTTGTAATAATATAGGTAATTTAAAATTATATATCGTAATTTGAATTTTACCATATCAAATATAGTGGTTAAAATAATAGAAAAGTATAAATTATTTTGAATTCTTCACAAATTTTATGATATAAGAAAAATTTATAAAAATTATTTATCGATAAAGCAAGTTGATGATATAACCCATTAATTGTGTTTAGGAGTCAGTTTTACTTATATATAGATAGATAGATACAATAATACATGATTTTATAAATAATTCATAAATACAATTTCAAGTCGAGCATTAAAATTCATGAAATCCGTTGTGCACCCTGATATTCAGTCCTAACCGACCTTCCAAGGAACTCATCTGAAAAAGTATGAAATTGAAACAATTTGACACACCTAAACTAGTCGAGTACGAGCATGGTTTCAATATCAAAATTTATAATACACATAATAACTATTACGGCCCCTTCTCAACTCTCTCAATGCAGTAGCAGCTCCATATCTGACAACCTCTTTGCCTCGGTGTAACCCAGTTTCCCCGAGTCAATGTTGACTCAGGGCGCCACGTGGTTCACTATTCTCCCAAAAACTCAATTGGAAACATATCGCATATCATAGCCATAACATCCAAAATCAACTTCGCATTATATCAAAATACACGTGTGACTCGAATATTGCGTGGCCATGACAATGAATTTTGACAGATTATATATGTACGTTTCCAAATCACTAGTTTAAATAGATTACTCACCTGAAGAACCACCTGAAAATTCGGGGTATTACAATATTAGCCTGATTCATTGAAAACAGAGGGGGACGACATCGTCGATGATTCCGTTATTTGATACGGTATGGTTGAATTCTGATCGGCATTATCCGAAGTGAATGAACCTGAATGAAAGTGGGAGTCGTAATGATTCTATGCCTCGAATCACATACCAGCTCAATTACCCGATGCCGGGAGATCAGAGCTGGCGAAGAGGGTGAAGGAGTTGCTTGTAGTGTTGCGGGCGGTTTACCAAGCGGCTGCTCAACCACGGGGCGTGGATCATGCTGTTTCTGATGTACCGCACTACTCGGAGGCGGACCACCACTGTCCCCGCTCTGTGTACAGCCGAATCGGGATGGAAAGTAAGAGGATAATATACTGCTGTACTTTTACGTATAGGAAGAGGAGCAATAGAGAAATACCAGTGCCAAAAAATGCCGTCCAACGAGTGAAAGCAACACTGAAATGTGTATAGGAACAATCATTGGTAATTTTCATATGCAGCACGTTCTTACCAGGACTTAGCTCCATCTATTTCAAGCGTGGGAGCTAGCATAGTGAAACTAGCCGACGTATAAGAGGCCGATCACAGTACTGCTTGTATTTCAGAGGTCGACCATGGTGAAAGCTGGCCGATATTTGGATCAATCCGAATAATCCACAGTAGTAAGCTCTGAGACAGACTACACAGGGAAATATCGACAAATTGCTCTCAGAAGCACACCAACCACACCAAATTACTTTCAAGCAAATGAACTAAAACCTCAAAGTAATAAGAACTTTCAGCTATGAATCATCGAATAATAGTCATGCTAATTACAAAACCGGAGTTAAGCTGCAGGGCAACGTAGGATCAGCAGGTAATTTGTTACCAAGAAAACAACCTATCTATCCCGATAAGGCGATTAGTTGAGAGCATTCAACTGGAGGATGCATTGCACTTGCCCTGCAACCAAGTGAGTCTCCACTCGTTCTTTAGGGCGACGAAGGTTTCTCTCGCATTGGGGTTCTCAAACAGGTCCAGGGCGTGAAAGTAAACCCGTTGATCAACGCCCTGTAACTCATCCAGTAATTTAATGCACTTGCTTATAGAGAAACGTTCCTCGTTCCTCATGATCATGTTCGCCCTCATTCTAGAGGCAGCGGCTATTTCTAGCATAGCATCAACTATAGCGTCCCCTGTAGCCTTACGAGTTCTCTTCCTCCGACCAGAACCAGAAGGGGCTGCAGCAGATGGATTCTTGCTGTTCCCATCTAACACGTTCATATCATCCTTGGAGCCCGAAGAAGCATCTTCATCCACGTAATTCATCAGAGCACTAAAATCAAATACCCATAAAACTCGACGTCAGAAGCAGCTTATCAAAGGAACTTCCTTGGCACTTAATTTTCTTCATCAAACGAACAGCAATAGCGCATTCATCCTATAACTTAACCGAGAATCATATTGTGAGTCATCCATACAAAAAATAAGAGGACAACCGGTTAGAGAACAAGTTAACCGGTTCTTCTCAGGCAGGTGATTCGTTATATTCAAGAATATGACAAGTCACCTACACAGGCAACCTCTTTAGTTTCGAGAAAGCAAAATTGGCTAATGTTCTGAAAATTATTTTCGAAAGCTGCCCTGCAAATTAAGTTTCTATGAAGAAGCTTCAGAGAAAAATGTTTTCATGTTTCCAGAAATAAATCACAACCTCGCGTGGAATCATCATCTCATCTATTCTACCACTACCACCACCCACCCAGGCACCTCCATGCCCGAGTTCCTCACCGCCAACCTACGGTCACTGCTTACTGGCGGTAATTCCAGTAATTATCATCCGATAGCTTTTCCAAACACGTTATTCGTCAATAATTACAGGAAAAAGAACAATTTTTTTGAGAACAGCTTCCAGTTGAAGCCTCATCATTTCCCCAGGGAGCGAACAATTTCCAGGAAAACACATGCTATAACCCAGAAAGGGCATCAATCCGCATCCACAATCACCATCGTTGCAAACAACCATGAATTGCGAGTGAAACCAAATTCGACGAAATCGTCAGAATCGAGTCAACAGCTCCACCCAAAACATCCGAACTGCAATCCGTCCAGTCAACGGAATTTCGAAGAAAAATCCATGAATTGGAGGAGCCTCTGCTAATGAATGTGCTACTGAATGCAGCCCCCCTAAGCAACGTCGACAATTGAATGTAAACTCTGTCAAAACGAAAATAGAGCAGACGACGAGCTCACCGTTCTGTTGCTCAGTCGAATGCAGCCGCCTCTGTTGTCGCAATCAATTCCTTCTCTGATCGTGATCGCGGACCGGAAAATGCTGAGAAAATCGAATTTTGCTGATGATGATTAGGGTTTTAGGGTGCCGGTTGAGGAGGGAAAATTCAAGTGCTTCTCTATTTTAAGAAGGAAATCCGCATACATTGGGATATATCTTCTTATATCTTATTTTCTACTAATTTTGTAAGTGAAACTCCCATTTTATAACCAAATCATCATTTATATGACGCGGTTAAAAAGTTAAAAATATCCCTTATTTTTAGTTAATTATGATATAATCTATATATAGTTTACATAACATATAAACTTAACTACAAACTAATAAATAGGGATAAAATCGTAAATAAGTAATACTATAATATCAAATTATGAAATGTTTGAAATTAATTTAATGTAAATATTTATATAATTAATTCATATAAATATAATTACATTATTTTCAGTATGTACACAATTAATTATAAATATATTAATTATATACTATAAATACCACTGTAAGGATCTAATCAATTAATTAGTATAAAAATATTTTACATTCATAATTTTCAGTATAATAAATAAATATAATACAAATTATTCTTATGAATAAGCCTATATGAACCGATTACAGTGACTACATTATATTAAAAAAAATTTAGAAGTATTATATAGCTAATCGAAGTTATTAGATCATTTCATCTAAAAGTATTCAGATTCATGAAACTTTATAATGTAATGTTAGAAGAATAAAATACAAGCAAATAGTAAAATTATAAAATTTTAAAGATTCTATAATTATCATTCTTTCATCAAATAAAAACTAAAACCTTTTAATTTTTAAGAATTTAAAATTATTTTCACAAATATAAGATTGATAATTCAAATGATGTCTATGAATTTGTTGCATGAATTCTTTATTTATAAATTGATTAAAAGATAAACCTTTTGCATAACAATATAAACTATAAATTCATATTATTTATTATTTTCATATTTAACTTCTTATTATAAAATTTTACTCACAAAAATCGTGCAACGCACGATAGAAGAGTTGAAATGACATTATTGTACACTTAATGCTATTCTCTCATTTTTTTTTTCTTTTGGGTAACAAAGGGAAGTTCTTATTCAAGATAAAACATCGAGTCTTTTACAGAACCGGGCACTTCCACCTCCAAAAGCATATCAAAGATAAACTAAGGAAAGAAGGAGCATCTTCGTAGAGAATCAGTGTCTCAGATGGGGCTCTACCCTTCTTAGCCAAGAGGTCCATGCAGCTGTTTGCGTCTCGATAGACATGGCTGGGGCGAATATCCTCGAAGCCTTTACATAAAGTCCCGCAGTCATGGATGAGTGTCCCCATATCCATTGATGTAGTAAGATAGCATCAGAATCGACACACAGTTTCTCAATGCCGAGTTCTACAGCAAGCTTAAGTCCCTGTCGCAAGGCATTTTGTTCCGCCACTACATGATCCAGGAGCCATCAGAGTCTCTGATAATTCCTCTTGCCCCCTACTTCTCCTGAGTTCCCTCAACTTGGGAGATTCCACTCGACATATATGGTCTCATAACTCTTTTTATTCATGTATCAATCTCTCCTTATTTTAATATCTCCTCTCAACCTTTTAATTCCATATTCTAATAAATTACTCTTTTTTTTTTGTTATTTCAAACCTATCTCAAATTCTTAATTTTTATTTTTACCATATTATTTTTCACATTATTACTTTTTTTCTTCTTCTAAATTAGTCAATATGTGAGCATATTGAAAAAACTCATTATAGTTGAAGTGCCGTAGGCGTGGTTAGGTCGTGCTATACACGGGTAAATTTCTAATATTATTGATTACGTATTAAAGATTTATGATTTCCCTTTTCCATTTTGTTATTTTAATCTTTTTAAAAAGAAAAGACAGCTATAAACCTAGCGGGGTTATCAATAACCTTGTATGTTTGGTTTGCAGGAATTCGGGTTCCCTTCCCCCATGTATATTACATGTGGAATACTAATTCCCTAGTTTGGGAAACCACTTATCCGGAATAGGAATTTCGGATCGGGCTCCTCATCGGGCATGGATGTTGAATATGCATTCATCATATGGACATGTTGAATGGCCATTCCTAACAGAATCCTCGTAAGGAATAGAAACGAAATCCCATGAATGCCCTCCGCCAATATTTGAATTTACAAAGTGTGCCATCCGCTTGCTCCAGCCTCCGTTGCCTGTCCTCTCCTAGCGTATCTGCCAGAAAAGGTCCCCTGCGGCGGCGGACGCCTTCTCTGAGAGGCTCGAGGTCATGAGACTGGACATGACCATCGTGAATTCGGCGGAGCTTGAGGTCAAGATCTGGGCTCGAAAACTCAAGAGCCTCGGAGATCCTCGAGTAACTGCGAGCCTAGATCCTTAGCCACCAAGGGCTCAAGATCCATAAGATGGGTTCGTCAGACTAGGGTGACCTTAGCTCAGGGGTCCCGAGCACAAGTTAGGTGAGCCTAAGGCTCGGAAAGCACCAAGCTAGAGAGGGAAAACTCTATGAGGCCTAGCCTGGGTTCGCTGAAATCAAGGGATTCGATCCTTGGGCTATGGTTCACATTGCAAATGCTACAATTCATCTTCTTCGCACAAAGAAGAAGTTGAACAGTGACTTATTCTTATAAAAAAATGTATTTCCTTATCTCTATTTTTATGTCAATATTAAAATAAAGGTATATATGTCTTTTGATTTTGCAACATATTGAATTATTTGTGCATTTTCGTCCACCAAATATAAAATTTCAATTCCCAATTTTGTTATTCTCTCCGACTAAACAAATGAAATTTCATCACAATTTCAATTATATTCCCTCTCCATTTTAGTCCTTGTCCATTTTATTTTGCATCAATTTTATTCCAACAAACCAAACGTAACATTAAGGCTTTAAGGTCACTCGTGACTTAGAAAGGAGATGTAGCCGCCAATTAGACCTCTCAATATGCAATCGAAAGAATGATAATTATGTAACATAAGGTCTCATTTGGTACGTGGGAATGGAATGTATTGAAATATAATGATCATTTCTTCATTGCACTATTAGTGTCTCTTACATAAATTGGAAATGACGTTCCCTCATTATCATCTTTTTCCTTCATTTGATGGAATTAGAATTCCCTCATTTAAGAAAGAGAATGGTCATTCCCTCATTTCATGCTATATATTGCGGACCATCATATATGTTTTTTTTTAATTTATATATTTAAGAATGTATATAACATGATATCTTGATAAATAAATCTAATATTATAATTATTTTTATTTTGTGATTGTTATTAAAGAAAATCACATTTTTTGACTCAATATTAATACATTTTTCTATATATAACCAATTCCAAACGGGACATGGTGGTGATAAATAATCCTATATAAAGAATTTAAAAGATCTTCTATTTAAGCTAAAGTAGAGTTGCAACAAGCTCTACAAAGGGGAGTAATAAAGAAAAATCTATTCTCAAGAGAGAGAGGATTCAATATGTTGGCTTAACCAATTTTCTATTATATTTTATATTTAAAAAAGATAAGTACTAATAGTTATTATTTAGTTTATGCAAGAAGTCCTAATAGGTTACTATTTATCAAGTATTAAACTATAGACCCTCTAAGTTGTATGTACTAGAGAAAGAATTACATATTTTATTTTGTAGTTTACTTTCTTTTTCAATATTTTTGCATCCTTACGAAGTTTTTTCTAATTTTTGTTTTTATCTGGAAAACCTAAAATTTTATAAAATCATTATAGATTGTATTTTACCACCCTATCTTAAAAAACATGTATAGAACTTTTACTTCTTATTTTTAAATTAATCTTCTTTATTTATCTTCTTTATTTATATTCTCCGTTAATATAAGATCCATATATATATAGAGTGTTTATCAATAATATTCCATATCCAATTATTGAAAACTTCATATAAAATAATTGATCATTTACAAGATAGTTGTTGAGTAAACTGAAATATCTAAATTGAAACTCCTCAAACATTGATTTTTTTTTTGCATGAGTCTAGGATTCATATCTCATACACATGTAATATGGCTTATGTAATATAGTTAATAATTCAAGAAGATATTTCAACAACTCAAAGATGATATATAATCATGATAAAAAAAGTATAATAATAACATTAATTAGTAATATTTTATCTAAATAAATTTATTCATATAGTTGAACAATTTCTTATTAATTCAAATAATACTTAACTAAAATTGTTGTTATCCCAATTCCCACCGCGAAGCACAAGTTCACTTTTCCTAGTATCATATGAAGGAAACTTTCATTTGGCATCTCTCTATAAGGAGGAATACAGGAATCAATTGGAGAACGTCATTTGTCGTAGTGTGTTGAATGACTGTTAATGGCTTCCCTTATTATTCAATAATGATATTCTTATTAATTAATAAAAAACTTATTATTTTAAATATAATAACGGGCAATTAAAAGTACGTATTTTTATTGGGAAAATGACATAATAAATTACAAACTGTACATATTTTTTACGTTTTATCACAACTATTTTTTTTTGGAAAAATATGTAAAATATCGATTCATTATCCCGTTCTTTCTCCACCTCTTTTTTTTCATTTTGTCTTTTTTTTTAAAAAAAATCAGAATAATTTTAATTAAAAATTCATGTAGGTCTCGCTCAATCTGCGTGTGCCACATGACACCGTTAAGTGCCACTTTAGCACATTGGTTAAAATTGACGGGAAAGTTAACAACATAGTAAAACTAATAACGAATTGATAGTTTGTGCATTTTTCTTTAAAAAAAATTGTCATAAAACTTTAAAAAAAATTGTGAAACTTTTGATTTTTCGTGTCATTTAACCATTTTTATTCGAAGTTCATTTTTTAATAAAAAAGGGATCTGGGGCGACAAGCATAGTAATCCCATAGAGCATAACCATGTGGGCTGGAACCCTTCCGTCAAATTTCCTATTTGAACCATAGTTATACCAGGATCCAAGTACCTGGATTTGCCATCGCGATCCTAATCAGGTATTAGCGGACGCCACCCATATGCATGTATATAATCAGAGTATTACTACCAAAAGCGGATTCGACAACAAATAGATGGACCTTCCCCTTCTTATTTGCTTCTAATGAGACTTGAACTCCCAACTTAGTGCTTGAATACTAGCACGTTACCAATTGAATTATACCTTATTGGTAAATTCTGTTTACTGCCAAATTTAAAAGGTTTTGTAAATAAACACGACGTCTGAAATTTGGTCAAGATCTAGTCCAAAGTTAATATTGTCGACATTTCCATTAGCTCATGCCACATGTCACTCTTCCATTGGAAGAATTGAATTATTTTATTTCTTTTGTTTCCGTTATTTCTTTCATAATGTAGCGCTTTGGTGCATGCCTTCACTCGGTGACCAACAATTTTCATGCTCAATATTTATTGTGGGACTAGTCATATTCTTTTATTAGCTATTAAGATTTTTATGTCGTTATATTAATCATATAGACCTCCCTTTGTAACATAAAAAAAAAAAGTTAGTCAGTTGGGTCCAACTAGTCTTGCACTTCAATTAAGAAAATAATAAAATGTTGAAAAATATTTTTTTAAAAAAATTAAAAAAAGAAGAAGAAAATTGGAGGTAGCCGATGGGTGGCGCCCTAGTCAACGGATTGGTTTGGCTGCATTACGGTCCGATGATTGTGTCCTAGTATAATCAACCAGTTCCTATTTCTTTTCCTTCCATTAATTTAAAAATGAGAAAAACATTTGCTATAACACAACTTTTTATTTTTGTGTTTATTTTATCGCAATATTTTAAAATTAAACTATATAGCACAACGTTTAGAATGTAGTGTTAATTATGGCATGGCATTAAATATTTTATGAAAATTAAACGGAAGGCTGATATAGGGTACATGTGGACAAATAGTGAGTCTAGTCTCTTGGCACATGCGGAATAACCTATATTTCGACCCGCTTCGTACCCTTTTACTTCCTCAACTCCTTCACCATCCATTGTGGAGTCTCATTCTTGCCTCTTTATAGTATTGCTCTTTTTGAAAATAATCACATCAATAATAGAATGAAAAAAATAACATATTTAACTTATTGCAGTATATATAGTTAATAAGAGATTAAAAATTGTTAGAAAGAAAAGGAGAGCTCATACCTGTCAAATGAAATGTAAACATTAATTCATTTTTTTCTAAGGGAACAAAAGATGGAGAAGTGTGAAGAGAAAAATTGGCAAGCTCATGACTGAAGAAGGGGAATTGAAGAGAAATTTAGGGTTGGAGTGAGGCAGGAGATGTGTGAAGAGGTGGGAATGAGATTTGGGTATTAATGATGAGGGAGTTGGGAGGGTAAAATTGCATCCGGCTGGTCGAAATATGAGTTATTTTGCATGTAGCAAGAGTCTGGGCCCACTATTCATTTACTGGTGCACCAAATCAGTCATCCATTTAATTTTCACAAAAAAATTGACGTATTATCATAATTAACACTACACCCTAAACGATGTCTTATATAATTTTAAAAAATTGTGATAAAACTAACACAAAAGTAAAAAGTTATGTTATGATTGGCATTATATCTTAAACTATGTACTATATAGTGTAATTTAAAAATGAACCACCAAGATGGTAGCCCATCTGGTAACGGACTTCGTCTTCCGAAGGGGAGGTCAAGGGGTCGAAACTCGACTCAAACACGAAAGCGTTTGCGTTAGTAGACTCTTGTCCTTTACCATATGGGAACTGTTCTAGTCCACTGTGCACTTTGGTAGGGTCATGGTGACCTAGGTGGGTTATGTCTCATCGAGCTCTTTACCCATTCAGGCAAATGGAACATTTCATGACGACTGTGGAGCCCCTTTGGTCTCCAGAGGGAGGTTGCTACGCCGGTCTCCCATTTTCGGCCTCTTATTCAGCTAAAAAAGTGTAATTTAAAATTTTGCTATTTTATATACTTTTTCTTTTAAAAATTCGGGAAAAAAAGCATATAGAAAAGTTGCAAAGAAATGGCCAATTGGACTTGGATACGACCATTTAATGGTGATGCAGCCATGCCTACCAGTTGGCTGTGGCATGGCAGATCGGCCGCCTCTATTTTTCTTATTTATCCCTTTTTTTTTCTTTTCAATCTTTTATTCCTTTTATAATTGTTTTTAGATTTAAATTAGTGGAAGAGTCAATCGTACTGAGATGCTTGTTGGGAACTAATGTCGTACTAACTTTTGGCTAGATTTTAAGCGAATTTCATACTTCGTGTTCTCTATTATAAAACCTTTCAAATTTGGGTAGAAACCGATTTACAAGTGAAATGCGTGCTTTTTCGAAATTGCCCTATAGTAGGACACATATTAAATAATAAAAAACTTAAATTTTAATAAAATGACATATTCTTTTATAACCTTTATCTTGCAAAATAGTAAAAATTTTGTTAATCTTTTTCTAAATTTTTATTTCATTATACTAAATCCATGGACTTCCTCATGTAATCGCAAAAAAAAAAGGAGTTTTTTAAAATTTTTGAAGCACCCTTAAAATTATAGTTTCATACCCTAACAATACTCAAAATTAATAAAAGTACGGTCTTTGCTGCATTGATAAAAGAATATTTAATCCCCTATATATACGGGCACGATGCACCTTTGCCTCATAAATGAATTTCTTGACTTACTTGCCCTCGTGCACTAGTTTTACCTTTATAGTTTTAGTTAAAATTGACATAAAGCCGCGTGAGCAGCACGTGGCAAGAACAAAATCAAAAATGAAAAAATTTAAAAATTTAAAAATTTTATAAAATCGACGGAGGGTTGGAAACCCTCTTCTGCACCCTTGCCTCATCGTGCAACGCTCCTGTCGTTGGGGACCACCTACCCCCATGAGGCCGTCAATAACTATGGTGGTTGCCGACAACCTCGTGGGAGTGCATAGGATCAATAGCCAAGGACGGATACAGAGTTTATCAAATTTAGAAGGGGTGAGATCTTTATAAGAACGAACTAGAAGATAAGATTTTCAAATTAAGGACGAATATAAGTTTCATATAAAAGTGACGAATAATATGTAAAGTTTCATAGAATATCAAATTTTAGGGGAGATCGAATAGCTGCCTCTTGAGCTCTTGGCTCCATCCTCGTCTGTTGTCTTTGAGAGAGAGCATCGGGGAGGGAGAGAGCACGACAGGGAGAGAGAGACCCTAGCTAGGGGAGTTAGGAGCACCTCCATGCCGGAGCATAGAGCACAATGAGCAACACCTTAGAAGAAATTGGGTGATGCCAACGCATTGTGTGGTTAATTTTTTAAATTAATTTTTGAATTAATTAAAAACAAGTAATCCAGAGACATCACATGAATTAACGAATATATGTGAAAAAGTTATGTATGAATTATATATTAAACACTATCAATAGTGAGTAAAAGGTCAAGAAGTCAAAATCAAGAATGCGAATAAGTACTTACCTAAGTCTCTTAAGAAAATGCATACATAGCATATATATATATCGAGAGACAATTTATAATATGTATAGGTGCATATGAAGGGAACAATATGGTGGAGAAGTTAAGCATAGAAAAAATCTAAAACAAATGAAAAGATGATGTATAAAATGAGACAGCCGCTCCTCTTCATCCCCTCCTCCTTCCTGCATGTTCCCCTTCTTCCTTCTGTGCTTTGTCCACATAACGTAGGCCGAAATCGAAGAAATTTCTTTGTCCTCCTCGGTAGGAAATTGTCCGTTTACTGATTTGAAGTTATCAATTTCACCGATTACTGACTTATGAACGCATTATTTGCAAACAGGCTGTTTGTCCGTGAGCGGTACCCTGTGCATCTTTGGTGCGAAGAACAGTGAAAAGCACGAGTTTTGCAGGACAGATTCGCGAAAGACGTCCTATCTGTCACCGGCTGCCAGAGATTCCCAACTTTCGTCGCTGTCGGGGACCCCTCCAGTTCGCTGTTCTCCACCAGGGTTGGGGTTTAAGAACCCCAGGAAGTTGTTGTTTTGGAGAGGCATCGACAGTGAGGTAATATCTTCTGATCTCTATCTCAATTAATGATTTTTTATTGCAAAACTTGGTGGAATTTCGACGATTGCTGTCTGCATAGCGAGATCTCCTTGGTCATCTGGTGCCCTTGCCCTGTTACTGTAAGGTCGCCTACCTATGTCAATCTCATAGATCTGTTCTTCATCGGAATGAATGAGCCTTGTTTGTTGTCCTTTCTGGAATAGGCCGAAGTTATCAGCTTGTTCTTCCTGATCTGTTAACAGAATGTTTCTATGTTGCTGTGGGTTTGTGGTTCGGACTATCTGTGCTTGTCTTCCTTGTATGGTCAGTTAATTTCACTACTTCTAATGTGGTTGGAAAACTATGCGTTAATGCTATGGTGGTCTTTCAGAATTTTTGGCTTATGGCCGTTGCCATCTTACTGTGCATTCTGTGAGAATTGGAAGATGCATGTTTATTATTATGAGATGACAAATGAATTTGCACGCATTATATTGAATGACAAAAATGAATGTATATAATAACTTTTGTACGTTTATTTAACGTGCTTACTTTACTCTGTCAAATGTGCGAAAGTGTATCCTACTCCTCTGAAAAGTTGCGACATTTTCATGTGGCAAAAGGCCAAGGAAAGTTGAAAAAGTAAAGGAAAAAAAATTTAACCTGAAATTAGCTTGGTATCAGTTCAAATAAAGTTAAAGACAATTCGTGGTCTGAAAAAATAACACGAAGGATGCACAAATTTGTCCATTTTTAATATTGTTATATTCCTATTCCTAAAATTATTGAAGAACAGGGCATTTGCTACAAAAAAAATTCAATCGCCCATTGTTGACCGTCCTTGTGCTGCTGCGACTGGGTCCCACATGAAGGAAATTGCTGCCCATTGTTGTTGGGTAGTAAACCAGGATTGAGCAGAGTTGAGCAACACTCATTTTTCAAACAGGCTCTTAGCGACTTGTTTGGCAACAAAATAATTTTTTTTAACTCTACTTCAATTTAATTTTATTTTTCTTCAATTGAACAATACAATTATTATTATTATTATTTTCAATTTTTTTATCTTAATTATCATTCGATTCAATTTTTAATACTAAATTCTCTCAACTATTTATT
This sequence comes from Punica granatum, assembly GCF_007655135.1. Taxonomy (NCBI): domain Eukaryota; kingdom Viridiplantae; phylum Streptophyta; class Magnoliopsida; order Myrtales; family Lythraceae; genus Punica; species Punica granatum. Next base: position 12,367,065 of record NC_045129.1, on the reverse strand, counting down.
ACTTTTTCCACAATTCAACAACAAAATCATTACTTTATCTCAATTATTCATTACTTTTTTTCATAATTCAACAACACAATCATTACAATTCTTAAATATAATTACTTATAATTGGAATTGAGTGAAGTTAAACTTCATTCCATTTCTTGTTTCAATGGACACATATCAAGCTAATAAATTTTTGCTTTTTATTATTTTGATTTTTTATATTAATTTATAATCTCATCTAAGGCTTATATATATATATATATATATATATATATATATAATTTATTTACCCAAATATAAAATTTTTATTTTAAGTCGCCACCAATTTTCAGTGAAATACAAGGTTACTCCAGCCTATTGACAATCTTTACTTGGATTGGTCGGGTTCACGAGATGTTTTAAATGAATTTCAAAGGTCACTTAAAATTAATAGGGTTCTCAATGATGAGTTTTCAATTAAATTTGTACTTATAGGTTTGTTGTATTATTACAATATGGTGCATATTTTCAAATGCTATAAAGCACCCCATATATTTTTTACTTTTTATTACTAAATAAAAGAATCCTCATAATTTTACACAAAAAATAAATAATATCATAATATTTGAGTACATTCTAGAATGCTATCATGTTTAAAAAGATATCGGGATCAAATACAATATATTGCAGTAAGAACAAGCTATAATAATAATATATAAAAAAATGATATACTTAATGCAGAGAAATTAGGCAGAATTATATGCTAATAAATATAGTGGCAATTCTATGTGCAATACAAATAGATATGGTATAGTTATATATGCAAAGCATGAATTAATATTTTAATTTTTATAAAATTAATTATATCTATATATTTCATATTTCATATAAACTTTTTTGCATTTTTATACTTTCTTATCATTTTATGTAATAAAATTTCTCATTTTTTCCTCTATGTCTATATGTTTATAAAACTAAGACAATTTTGAATTTAGAGTTTTTTTATCAATTTTAAAATAAGTCACGCGATATTAATTTGTTAATACTTTATCCCTTTTAATATTACTAATATCATTTCTTGTACTTTTATAATATAAAAATATTGTTGACTGAGATCTTCTTTAGAGACCCACGGTATCGCGCAGGCTTCTTTTCTAGTACATATGAAAGTTGTAGTAAAATATTGAGAAAACTATCAAAATGGTCATTGAAAGATTTCAAAACTAACAAATTACTACTTGAAAGATGTTTTGAAACAAAATGATCATTGAAAGACCGGAATCCATAACATTTCGGTATTTCCGTCAAAATTCCGATAGTGTCGTTACGGGAAAATGACATGGATGATTATGTGGCATCTAGTAGCCAATTGGCACCGATTGACAGCGCACATCAGCATGTACGACGTCGTTTATGGCCTGGAGTTTAAAAAGAAAAAAAGAAAGAAAGAAACCTAGGCGAAACGACGCCGTCTTGCTGCCTCTCCCTCCCCCAACCGAACGGCGTCGTTGCTACCTATTTCCTCCCCTCCCCCCATCTGCAATCAAAATTAGGGCAACCTGACGAACCTCTATCGAACCCGACGTCCTTCCTATCTCCTCCCCCCACCGGTGTCGTCGCCCCAAAGGTCGTGGACACACGAACTCGTTAAGCTTGAGTTTGACTCCGCCAGCAACTCTGTACCGAGTCTCCATCTCCGACGGTCTCAACGAGGTGGATTTAATCGCAGGAGCTAATTGAGCTAATTGGTAAGTATGGGAAGTGTCTCTCAACTATAGATTGTCCGATTGAAGTCCTATTTGCTAGCCCTAAGTCCGATTTGTGGTTTCCTACAGCCCTAGCTGAAGATCATCTGTTGCCCATTGCAATCCAGATGAGTTCATCTGCAGTCTCTTCAGCCGAATCAGCGCTCTCGAGGTTAGTCGATTTTCACTTGATTTGGTGACGAATGGTATGTTGAACTGGTTGGTGTTGCTCGAAGTTGTGGTCTCCTATTGCATTGTTGTCTGTTGCTTGTACTGTTTGTCTGCTCGAAGTTAATAGCTTGCCATAATTTTGATAATTTTGATTGCAGTAACATTTCAATGGGAGATGGAGGTGATGATGAGAAGAGGGAATGAGTAGAGGAGTTAAGGGTGTAGAAGAAAGTCGAACAAGCTATCACCTTCAAGATGAGTTTGCATTCCCATCGCTCGCACTTCAAGCAAACAGACAGTCAAAGCAAGAGATAGGAAGGACGACGCCGGGGGGGCCACGTCAGGTTCGATGGGGGGAGGAGATAGGAAGGACATCGTTTCACCCAGGTTTCTTTCTTTCTTTTGTTTTTTTTAAAACTTTAGGCCATAAACGACGTCGTACGTGCTGATGTGCACTGTCAATCGGCGCCGTTTGGCTACTAGATGCCACACAAGCATCCATGTCATTTTCCCGTAACGGCACTAACGGAATTTTGACGGAAATACCAAAATGTTATGGATTCTAGTCTTTCAATGATCATATTCTTTCAAAATATCTTTCAAGTAGTAATTTGTTAGTTTTGAAATCTTTTAATGACCATTTTGATAGTTATCTCTAAAATATTTCAATATCAAATACATTATGCATATTTTAGGTAAATACCATGCGTCCTAGAGTAAATTACCAATGAAAGTAAATTGCATATCTTTTATATAGTATAATTTAGAGTACTTTCACGAAATTATCTCATTCGTGCAACGAATAGCTCCCGCTTAATTGTATTGGACAAACCCTCAGCTCGTGATTGGCCGTCTCTTCAAGTATCCTCATTAATATATACTTGAACTTTTTTTCCTTTTTTTTTTTCAAATTTTCATAATACATTTACATTTTTATTGGATATTTCCATTGTTTAATGAGACTTCTATATATAATATATAATTGCAAAATAAAGAGAGAGAATTAACGACGTCGCTCCAATCTTCCAATTCTCAGTTCCTGACGTCCCACCCTTTACATAACCTCATGATATCAATTGAGCACTTTCATTTATTGCATGGTTTACATCTATTAACTCACCACAGTAATTAAACAACCACATTAATTAAACCATGAAAATTCATAAAAAGAAAAATAATATCAGTTAATTCATAATATGAATTCATTCCATACATAATATAATAATAGAATTATTATTTAGTGATGTATATATAAACTAATATAAAATCTATAGTCAAATAATAATCCCGCACAACATGAGTAAAGTGGCTAGTTATAATCTATTTAGAGACATTAATTAATGAAATTACTTCCAGTGCTTTTTATTTGTTTCCTATTTTGTATTATAAAATAATAAATTCAATAATGCCAACCAAAAATAGAAAAATCCAAACGCTCGTGCAATGCACGGGTTACATGATTAGTAATTAAAAAAATTTCACTTAAATTGTTTGCAAATTATATACATTTTTAAAAAAGTTAAATTTTTGGTAAAACAATTAATTGAACCACATTAACCACTTATGCCAATTGCGTCATACAATTTTTCAATCCTCATTCGAATATTTAAACCATCAAAATCAAAATGAAGTGGGGTAGGAGTGCTAACTTTCTAAACTTTCAAGATGATATTAACACTTACGATTTTTTATGCTAGTTGGCATAGTTTTATCGACGGTAAACCCAAAGGAGACTCGATGGGCATCTATGTTTGTCCTATGTAGCTTGTCATAGCAACTGCAACAACGTTTATTACTTGTATATAAAAAGATAATAATGTCAAATTGATTTAGCCCTCTAAACGTTAATGATTTGTTTGGTTTCATAATAGGATTTTAAAATCCTACTTTAACTTAATTCTACTCACAACAAAACAAAACAAAACAACTTATACAAAATTAAAGCCTATTTATATCACTCTTTTTTCACAACAAAACAAAATAACTCATAAAAAATCAAATGGTGGACTCCATTTATACAATTCTTTTTCAAAATCAAAATCTGATTTTAAAATTCTATTTAATGCAGTATAAAATTTTTCGAATGAATTTTCCCTATTAGTAAGACTGAATTTCAAATTTTATTTAAAAAGAAACATGCGCCGAATTACTAAAATAAATTCATGTCTGGTAGACAAAAACTTCACTATTGGTACACATTAATAATGATGGTAATAACTTCATTTGGCAGAAGGAAAAACACTCCCGAAGGAGACAACCAATGATAATTTTGGAGAACAAAGCAGGAGTCAATGTCTCTATCAGTCAGACTTATCGTCTTCCATGGCCCAATTCCTATTTCCTATATAGCTTCAGAATTAGAGACTCGATGGCAGGCTATGCTCTCCCACAAGGCAGCGATCTATTAATCGATCTTTCATCTCTTCTCAGACCAGATGACGACAGATTCGTCCGGCAAATCATCGGAGGCCACAGATTCCGGTGAACGCCTTCCCTTGGCGGCCGTACCATGGGTGACTCGTGCCATGGCCTGTGTCCTCTTGAAGTTACGGGACAAGGCATGCCGCCGCAACGGCACCATCAACCGCCGCCTCATAAACATCATCGACTTCAAATCCCCTCCCACTCGAAAACCCGACGTCAAGGGCATAAGCTCCTCCGACGTCACTATCGACCCCAGTCGAAAACTCTGGTTCCGCCTCTTTACCCCAACCGCCTCCACCACAGCCAGCAGCAGCTCCCTCCCACTCATCGTGTACTTCCACGGCGGAGGCTTCGCCACCATGAGCGCAGCGTCCCGGCCCTACGACGCCTTCTGCCGGAGACTTGCTAGTGAGCTGTCCGCCATCGTTGCCTCCGTTGAGTACCGTCTCTCGCCGGAGCACCGGTTCCCTTCCCAGTATGAAGACGGGTTCGATGCCCTCAGGTTCGTAGCCGAGAACTCCGCAACGTTGCTGCCCGAGAATGCAGACCTATCCAGGTGCTTCCTCGCCGGAGACAGCGCCGGTGGAAACCTCGCGCACCACGTGGTGGTCAGGGTGGCGCAGTCGAAGCTTGAAGGGGTCAAAATCAGAGGGCTCATCGCCTTCCAGCCTTTCTTCGGCGGAACGGAGCAGACAGAGTCGGAGATCCGTAACAAGAAGGCCCCGCTCCTGAATGTTGCCTTGGCCGACTGGTTTTGGAGGGCCTTCCTGCCCGAGGGGGCCGACCGAGACCATGGGGCTGCCAATGTGAGTGGGCCCAATGCTGTTGATATCTCGGTCCTGGCAGAGTTCCCGGCCACGATGGTGATTGCGGGTGGGATGGACCCCCTGCACGATTGGCAGGTCAAGTACTACGAGTGGCTTAAGAGATCGGGGAAGGAGGCGGAGCTGGTTTATTACCCTAACATGGTCCACGGCTTCTACGGATTCCCCGAACTGCTCGACGCCACTCAGTTACTCTCAAAGGTCAAGGATTTCGTCACTCGAAGGTCTTTGAATCAAATGTCAGAGTAAATAATAAGGCGTTCTTTATCTTTCAATTCCTAATCCCTTGCCTAATGTTTGTTTGGACTTAATTTGAAGTGTTGAAAATTAAGTATTGAAAGCTTAAGATATTAACAGAATAAGTGCTTAATTGATTAAATGAAAAAAATATTTGATTGGTTAAAGATAATAAATGTTGAAATTATGTTTACATATTACCTAATAATTTTACTTCTTTTCACTTTTGATCCACATTTACATTTTCTTTTAAATCCAATCCCGCCACCACTTTCACAGAGGAGATCACAGGCAGATGCCATTGGTGACCATGAAGGTGGTGGCCAAGATCGAGGTCTCCACCGTCCCTGATCTCTCATCTATCTCTCTTCATCGAATAGAGGGATAAGGGAGATCTAAGGCATAAAAGCCTCGATCCCGACCATCACACCCTCTCTCTTTGTGGTGTGAATCGTGCTCTTCCTTCTCTTTCTAATTTTCTGAGCCAAAATCTAAAAATGGAGTCGAATTGTAATTACGATAAAAGTTGGAGGTACCGTTGCAAATTTTTAATAATCATCCTTCAACTGAGTAAATCAACTGAAAATAATAAGTAGGTTTTTTCTACATAATAATTAAGTACTTTTTCGACTTAAATCTATTAAGTGACTTTTTCTTTTTTCTTTTTTTGCTTATCCAACATGTTGAATCCTATTGGGTGCTTTATTTCAACGCTTAATCAGTGCTATCAAAGACCCCCTCAGATCTTTTACTGTCAGGCAATTTAGCTGGGACCATCATATCTCGGTCATTGTTATATGATTGATTCTGGGCATTTGCCCCCGTTTCATAACCAAAAAAATAAAAGGAAGTTTCCTATTCCTTTATGATTGATATCGAAGGCATACAATATTTCCTAAGCAAGACCTGTTGAGACTAGATACAATTTATCCGACTTTCTTACGGCTATTGTCAGTTCATTTAGCCAACTCGATTGATTCGCTACTCAACTCGGTCTCACCCATTAATCGAATTAGTGTTAAGAGGAGAAAGGAGATGTGATGCAACACTAGATGTTCTTTTCAAGGTATTAAGAGATTTCGTGTTCATTTTTCCGATGGGCCCTTCTCCTCCCTATTCATTTTGTTTCATACATATTCCCTTGCGGTAACATGAACTTTGAACATTTTATTGGTGCCTGAACAGAAATTTTCCAGTGGCTCCAACCGACCAACAAGTCAAATATGGAAGGGGCACAAGCCCTTGCACCCTTTCTAGTCTTTATGTTTAAACAATCTTTGAGTCGACCTCCACGATCGGATGACGAACTCTCAAAATAAAATAATTAAGCAAACTAAAATCTTGAGAGAACCCTGCAAAACTCCACGATCAGATGATGAATCTCTTTGATTGTGGGGTGAGGGGCCCCATTGGCAGCTATTGCTCTCCGAGGTCATAAGTGACATCAGGGGCCACCAACGACCATGAGTGACAGAAAAATGGAAATGGGAAAAAATAAATCTTTATATTTACGTCTTAAGTAATATATATCGAAATGTGTACGCAGATTCCTACTAAAAATTAAATATGTCATATAATCGATTCATTTCACCTATCTAGACTTTGTTTGGGAATGAATTAGGGACTTCACTCTATTCCCTCTATAAATAATTATATTTATTTAGAGTTGTAAAGATTGTATTGTTGAATTATGAAAAAAAAGAAGGAAAAAGTAATGAACAGTTGAGATAAAGTAATGATTATATTGTTGAATTGTGAAAAAAAATAATGAATAGTTGAGATGATTTAGCATTAAAAATTGAATTGAATGATTAAAGAAAAAGGAAAAAAGTAATTATTATGTTGTTAAATTGAAGACAAGTGGAGTTAAGTGGAGAAAGTAAAAGAAAATCACTTCATTTCCAAAGAAAGCCTTCTAATTTCATGGTTGTTGCCAGCAAGAACAAAGTCAAAATCATTCTGTTCGCCCAAAAAACAAAAATAATTCTTTTTTTTTTTCCTTTTCTTTTCAGAAGCATTCAAGCTATAAAATAAATTCCTTCCCATAAAGTGTTCCTTTTCGCAATTAATTGAATCAATTCCCAAGCTCAAGTCCATATTTCTATTCTTCCATCCTCTTAATTTATATAAATTTTAATTTTGATTTAATATATATCATTATTTCTATAAATTGTAAGAATTTAAATATGTCAATTAGCAAAATCAAATTATTATTTTTGCATTAATTGCAGAAAATCTAGAAAAATTAAAGTTTAAAATTTGGGTAATTATATAAAATAAAACTAATCGTATTAAGGTTTGGTTTTAAGTCCTCGATTCTCTGGGACAGCTCCTGTTTGACCAGACTGGCCAACAAATAGGTTTTTGGAGTACACCAAAAATAACAGATCAGCTAAACCATCCATGAAGAAGCATGAAGGCACATATTAATGAACAACAAGTGATGGAGATTTCGACAGGAAAATACGTGGTTATGTTTCAATATGACTCTAGTTACGGCGGGGCAATCTCGGAGAACGTGCAGGGGTCGATTCGTATCCTCTTGCAGGCAGCTCCAACAAGTGCCTAAGGGTGCAAGATTATGAGAAATTTTGTGAAGATTTGCGAGGAGTTGATCATATTGAGCAACCTAAGGGATCAACTCTAGCTCGGGAGTCATCCTAAAGTCTCCAATGGAGCGAAGTCTAGAACTAGAACTGCAACAATATTGTTTGCGTGAGGATAAAGTATTCAATGCACCCGTGTCTCCACATAACCATGGCTAGGTGGTGACACTAGCCAGTTAAAACCAGATGCGACCCAGGCTACGTATAATAATAAAATACTAATTATCGAATTACAAATTAAGATACTTGCCAAAAACAAAAATTACAAATTAAGATAAGAACAATAATACATCATAAGAAAATAAAAATCCAAAATTGGCTGATCAAATTTGAGAAGTGCCCGGGTGAAATTAATTTTTTGATTAAGGTAGTTGAAAATGTAGATGAAAACAAAATTAAAAAATTAGAAGTAAATTGTGTGAGTTAACGAATGAAAATAGAAGAAATGCATGGAAAGGAAAGCGGATTAGTGGGAGACAGGAAGAGGGGTTCGTTGGATAGTTACTGAAGTAGAATTACAATTTTAACTTTAATTTATTAATTTTCATTAACTAAATATGTTTCATTAATGGCGTTTTAGGAAAGTGAAGGTGAGACGAATACTCTTCTTCTCATTTTTGTAATTATATAGATTACTGTCTCACCATTTAAAATTTGATATTCATTCTTTTACTTTTACCATTAGAATAGATTTTTTTACTATTACTTATTAATAATTTTTTGAAAAGTAAGTGTTCTTTTTTAATTAAGAAATTGAGGGAAAAAGTTCATAAGATACGAATTTTGACCTTTTTTTGCTGATAGTAATTTGACTTGTGTATTATGTGAACTTATACTAATAAATAAATTCTGGTGAAGTTATGGTAAATCTATTACATTTTGGGAAACGAAAAATCGGTTAATGACGTGTAAAGGAGAATGACCCAGCAATTATATATTATATATAGATACATAAATATATAGATTCAGTAGCTGTTCAAATAGTGCTTGTCAGCCTAACCTATTAGCACTTAAAAGGTGGCATACACTACAAGTAAATTTCTATTTTTTCAAATTAAGGGCCATTTATAACCTATTAAATTGTGATTGTACATTTTAAAATTGAAAATATAAATTAAATTAATTAACAGGTAAAAATGTCAGCTTAATAGTTAATACCATACAAGCATCGTGATTATCCAATCCCGGATAATCAACAGTTTTACTATACAGTCAGACCTTATTTGATTTCTCAGGTATTAAACTATTTTTTTAGAAGATAGTAATTGACATAATAACATAGATAAGATAGAAAATCAGTGAAGAAATTCATCACTGGTATCACTATGTTCATGCGAAAAAAAGAAAATCGTACCTATATCAACTGGGCCAATATTTGAAATTGAATTCACTACCTACTCACAAAATACAGACACATTTATATACGGCTCTATCTATTAAAAGAATATCTATAGAAAATCTATTTAAAAAAAGATGTATATATGGCTCTCCTATCGCTTTGGCACTCAATTTTTTTTATGTTTGATTTGGATAATAATTGCAATATTTGGTTCTTCTGTATTTATTTATTCGTTTATTAGTATATTTTTTGTATGAGGGACCAGACAGCTGTGTCTGCAAACTACTTAGCATGGAGTAAGTATATAACTTAGCCAAGAGAAAGAAAATGGAGGGACCAGACAACTACAATGAATTGTTTGGCCGATCAATAAATTCAGGGAAAAGAGATCGACCGTCCAGAACCCGTCACGTGGTGCTTCTGCTCTTCCCTTATTAGTTCGTGACATTGCCATAAGGTATACACTTTAGGTATAAGACTTTCTCATACAGATGGCGAGATAGAAAGCTGGGGCACCACACTACGCCGTCTGATGAGTTCGGGACATGTTATGTGATCGTGATCGTAGTAGTCCTTCCCTAGTCCAAGCCAACTTAGAGGAGAGAGCAAAAGAAGGAGATACTGACGACATGCGAGAGGAAAGAAAAAGAAAAGAACAATATGTCAAGTGGAAAATATAGTCCTTCAAATTCTCTCTTTTATTTAAATTATTTTACAATTTACATCCGCTCTATGATAGGCGAAATATAAATCGTAATTGATATTAAATAAAAAATTCATAAGAAATATAATTTAGAAGTATTTACAAAAATTACTATTGGATTTTATAAACGGTTAATAACATAAAAAATACAAACTTTTCACATTTTAACAATTATGGCATGCACTTTTTTTCTTAATCTAAAAATACACAAACTTTCAATTTGACAGCGTCAAATTTTTCCATTAATTTGGACGAAAATTGTTGATGTGTAGATCGAGGGAGACCCATCATATTTTTTTAATAATAAAATTATTTCAAAATATATAAAAAAAGAAATTAAAAAGAAAAGCAAAATCGGGGAGGGGTGGTATCCGATGGTGGGGGCCTCGTTACAGGCCACCACCCATCCGATTGTGGTCGTCAGCTACCACAGAGGGCGTCAACAACTCCAATTAGGGAGAGGTCGTGGCCAGACTTTAGGCCTCCACCCTTCGGAATTGGGATAACTCCCAAATTGGGGATTCTCTCGATTCCGATGAGTGGGGCCACCACCCCCCAATTGGGATAACCAGCGATCCCAATCGGTGGGGTGGTGGCCTCCTACGAGGCCCCCACTGCTCCTCCTCCTCGATTTTGGATTTTTTTCTTTTTTTTTGTATTTTTTTCAAATAAATTTATTATTAAAAACATTCGGCGGGTCTCATTCGACCTACACGTTCGCAATTTTCATTCAAATTATAAACAATTGAACGAAGTGTTAGAATTATTATCAAATCGACAGTTTGTGTATTTTTAGGTTAAAAAAATTATTCATGTTAAAATTATTGAAATGTGAGAAGTTTATGTTTTTTTTTTTTTGTTATTAATCCTTTTATAAATGATGTGAGAAAGGAAGGCATTAACCTCAGAGAGCGAGGGAACATTGAAGAGCGAAAGTTGGATGGGAGTGGGACGTGCGTCAAAAGGAGAGGAGGGAGGAGAAAGATGATGAATGTATTTAAAATTTGAATAATTTTATATTTTTATCCCTGTATTTTTATTTTTAGTTTACATTTTACATTTTTAGTAGTATTGATGATATTTAAACCGGAAATAAAAGGGTATCCTTTACTTTCAACTATCCTATAAATAAGGAGGTAGTTACAAAATCAACTCTTGCATGCTTAAATGATAGTATAAGATAAGAAGTATAAAAAGATGATAAATTAATTAGTTTAATCTTGTAAAATGTTTGTATCGTTTACTGGCAATAAAGAGTTAATAGTTTCTTCATACAAGTTGTTTTATCATGATTTTCACTAATACACTATATGACATAAACTAGTATGATAAATCAAAAGATAGACAGAAAATTTTCCACCTCGCGACGGCAGGGATGCACCTAGTATGGTTATTTTACCAAAATCACGGACAGTATGTGGCCAAATTCAAAGAGGAGCAAATTGCAACTTTTTATATTTAGAAAAAGAAGAGTTTCATGCTCTAAATTCTTTTCATGTTTCAAGAATTAGATTAATAGTTGAAACAGAAATTTAATGGTAGCTTCTTGTTGGCGAATTATTTCAATAAAATCTTCATGAATAATGAGGAGAAAAGAAAAAGAAAAGAATTGTGATTGTTAAAATTAGGATTTCGATTTTTTTAGGTCTTTTTTAAAGTTTTTTAGGATATTAGAGTTGGCTGAGAATGATTAACTAATTGTACACTGAAGTTGTAAACAATCTCAACCCCGTAAAGAGAAGAATATAAATTTGAGTCTTGAAAAGCGTATTTATTGAGGGGGAAAGTGAATTTTAAATCCCCAATTCTCGAAATTGTAAGAACAATATTTTCACAATTTTTATATTATAAAAGAGACTCATGACTTACTACAAATAAATAAAAATTTAAATTTTGGGCACAAGCAATCTCATTAGGAAAAATCTAATTTAAAACTTCATATGAACATTTTTAATTGTACTATGCTTTCTCATCTTTTGCAATTTTAATCTATTCATAAAAGTCTCCCACCTTTTTCTTTTTGAAAATTAGATGTGTGTGTAAGTTTTTTTTCGATTATAAAGGATGTTATGAACCTAGTACAATGAAATGGAAATTATAAATATACCTTATGAAGGGACACAGGTTGTTCCACATGAGTATCCAACATGGAATCTCTTGGTCACCAGACGAGCTGTACTCTCTTTAATTAGGTAGGAGTGTAGGTTTTTTTTTTTTCGATTATAAGGGATGCTCAATGCTTTTTACAATGAAAGAAAAATCATAAATAACTAACAAAAAGGTACAAGTAGTCCGATTAGGAATGCAGGTTTTTCTTTAATGCAATAATCGCAGTTGGAGGACACAAACATGAATATATAATCATCTCTTCAATAATTACCACTTCCTATAATCAGTCAGTCCATCACCAGCCTTATGGGTTGGACTGACAGTTCCAAGTCCCCTTCGTGGAAGGCTACATGAATTATTGGATCACGTAATTTTAAATCATAAAAAAAAAAGAGAATTAATCGAGGTGTTCGTCAAACTGATCTGTATACCCCCCTTATCCTCATTTAAATTTTTTTTAAAAAAATAATAATAATAATAAAAAGGGAAGTTCAGTCCATCAACGGTCATCGGACCAGCATTGGCCTTCCCAGTTCTTATATATGTTAGCTTCGGTCTCAGAGACCCGATGCCATATGCTCCCCGACAAGCAGCGGTTTGTCAGTTAATTCTTGTCTTGTTCAACTCAGACGAGATGACAAAACCATCGGAGGCTACGGATTCCGGTCATCGTGATGCCTTGGCGGCCGTACCATGGTTGAGTCGTGCCGCGGTCAACGTTCTCTTGAAGTTACGGGACATGGCCTTGCGCCCTGACGGCACCGTCAACCGCGGCTTCCTCAATATCATCGACCTCAAATCCTCTCCCAACCCGAAGCCCGTCCACGGCATTAGCTCCTCCGACTTCACTGTCGACCCCAGTCGCAACCTCTGGTTCCGCCTCTTCGTCCCCGACGCCTCCACTGCGGCCGGCAGCGGCCCTCTCCCGCTCATCGTCTACTTCCACGGCGGCGGCTATGCCACCATGAGTGCAGCATCCGTGCCCTACGATGGCTTCTGCCGGAGACTCGCCGGTGAGGTTCACGCGCTCGTCGCCTCTGTTGAGTACCGCCTCTCGCCGGAGCACCGGTTCCCTTGCCAGTACGATGACGGGTTCGATGCACTGAAGTTCATAGCTGAGAACTCCGCAACGGTGCTGCCTGGGAATGCAGATCTATCCCGGTGCTTCATCGCCGGAGACAGTGCCGGCGGAAACCTCGCGCACCATGTGGCAGTCAGGGCAGCGCAGTCGAAACTCGAGCAGGTCAAGATCAGAGGGCTTATCGCGATCCAGCCTTTCTTCAGCGGGTTGGAGCGGACGGAGTCCGAGGTCCGCAATGAGAAGGCCCCGATCTTCACTGTTGCCCAGGCTGATTGGTTTTGGAGGGCCTTCCTACCGGAGGGGGCCGACCGAGACCATCCGGCAGCCAACGTCACTGGGCCCAATGCTGTTGATATCTCAGTCCTGCCAGAGTTCCCAGCCACGATTGTGTTCGCCGGCGGGGTCGACCCCCTGCACGATTGGCAGGTCAAGTACTCGGAGTGGCTTCGGAGATCGGGTAAGGAGGCGGAACTGGTTCAGTACCCGAACATGGTCCACGGCTTCTGGGTGTTCCCGGAACTGCTTGAGGCTACTCAGTTAATTTCAAAGATCAAGGATTTTATCACTCAACGGTCATCGAACCAAATGTCGGAATAAATAAGGCAGGCATGCAGTTTTTGAATCCATATGTGGTGGATCGTTTCATTGATGTGCATTTATCTCTTGGATGATCAATAAATTATGTCTATGGTACAATCAGTTGTACAGGGCAATCGGTTCTTTGACCGTTTGATTATATGTTCATTTAGCCAGTTTCATTCATAGGGGCTTAACAAACAAACAGTAAGCAGTTTCTTTTCTTATCTTTTTACAACTGATGGTTAGCTCGAACCGATGGCGCTGCGAAGAAAATTATTAGCAAAAGAGAAAAGAGAGGACCCGAAAGAGAACAGATGCGAAGAGAATTCCAGTCGAGAAACACAACCGAAACGGTCTGGCAGTTATACTGTAATGATTTTAACACTTGAGCAGGCTGCAGTCCTCCTTAGATGCCTTGATGCGATGAGGCTGAGAACGGCCAGCGGAAACAGAGACCCTTATCCCCACAGGCAAACGGCATTGGTCGAGTGTCGATCTCTTTGAAGCGACAATGAGCACCGTTCTTCCTTCAGAACCGAACTCACTAGCCTAGGCCCTAGGAACATAATTTCCTATAGTGGTAACTGGCAAGTAATTGAATTGAAGGAAAGCGCTAAGCAATGGAGGAAGGTCATCGTTATGGTAAGATACAATCTTCACGAGGGATTCGGAACTAGTGAATTGAGCTAGAACCAATGCTGCGCCACGGTCTCTGTCTTCTGACAAAACTTCGCCAGAGAGAACTCGAGGATGATCATCTGGTAGGTTGTCGAGGGTCTCAAGGTCGGTCTGTGAAGCAATCAATCACGAAAGCTCTAGTTCAATTCCAATAGGTCAATCGAAGGAGGACATCAAATAAGCTTACTATTGACAAGTGACGGACACCGAACTTAAGAAAAGCAGGTTTCGGAGCTTAGATCCGCGGACACGCCTGGAACAGGCCTAGGAAAGAGAGACAACGGAATCATCAAACCTGTTCGTCATAAAGATATAGAAAGCAGGGAAACCTATGATGGTGCTCCTATTGAATAGCAAATCAAATTGGTGATACTACTTGCTAAATGGTTGTCAAAACTAACCCTGCCCATCTAAATGTAAATAAATACCTTATGTGCCTATCATTAGCCAATATCCTCCATGACATCCAATTTTCCATTATAGGGTCTAAAATGAAAAACGAAAAAAATACCCCGCATTTTCTTGTATTTCACCGGTTAGGCCTTTAACAAATTTGTCCCAAACTCCTACCACCTCATGATTAGCCTGGACCTAACCTCATAAAAGCTCACCAAGTCCTCTTTCTTTCTTTCTTTCTTTCTTTTTTCCTTGGGCAATAAGAGGAAAAAATGTCCAAAAAAAAATGATTGCAAGAACTCAAAAAATGGCAAATCCACCATGATCACTACAAAGAAATATACATGTGATAAATACATCATATAACCGTAGCTCAATTGGAGTAACTCACCTTTCACCGTAATCTCGATTCTCAACCTCCTACAACAATTCAATATGAACCCAAATGAAAAATGGGAAAGGGGATCCTCCGTCCAGTCAATCCATAATCCATGTCGAATCCTATACTTTGTGGTATATGAGGAAAGCCACAAGGGAGTAGTGTAACAAAAGATCTTGGGCCGATACCCGGGCATAGGAACCCTTCACAGAATCACCCCAAGCAACTCAAACCAGTAACCCACAATCAAACCACAATCAACCCAATTCTCAAAAGGTTGAGGAGGGAGATGTGGCAAGCGGCATCATCTCAAGTCGTCATTTAGATATATCAATTATTGCTCCTTATATCATTAACTATTAAAAATCTAGAATATTATATTTAAATCTCTACTTTTATTACAAATATTAACTGTTGAGGCTTCACTATACTAGGGTTCGTTTGACAATAGAGTTCAATTTTGAAATTTAACTCCATTCCTAAAATAGGTAAAAGACAAATAAGGATATTGGTGAAAAAGTATTTATATATATATATTTATTTAAGTGGGGTTGTAATAATGGAATTGAGGAAGAAAATAAAAAAGTAATGATTATGTTGTTAAATTGTGAAAAAAATGTAATGAATAATAAAGAGAAATTAGCATTAAAAAATTAAATTGAATGGTAGTTAAGATAAAAAAAATTTAAAGAAAAAATGGGGAAAATAATGATTACGTTGTTGAATTGAAGAAAAAATAAAGTAAAGTGAAAAATATTTTCACTCTAAAACCAAACGAATCCCAGATCTTTCGCATTTTGGAGCACAGTCCAGCAATAACATTAGGTTTTCATAAGGCGGCTTAGCAAGGACACATTTCGCTTTAAACTAGCAACAAATTTTTGAATTTGGGTGTAATCTTATGAGGATCTTTGCCAACACGCGACCACCTTTAGATTGGTTGGATGAGACTGATGACTAGATTGATTATGCACGTGAACAGCTGGGGAATCATGTCACTCCACATGTTTTGTTCCGTTAATTATAATACATAATCAGACAGAATGAGAAAATTTATCATTCCTCACAGTGATGTGACGAGAAATAACTAATGAAATTCTTTCATTATATAAATTCATGACTTACTCACTACCAATATATTTATAAATCAAATTATTCATTCGTTACAATTTAAACGATACTTCCTCATATCACCTGACGAAATAAGACGTTATTCAATAATTTCTGTGATCGAAGGGATACAATATTTCCTCTGATGCAAGTCTAGGGGTTTAAAAAGCCCATACATATGGCCACGAAGAAGTGCAACATAGGACCGTGCAATACCGTACATCCTTGTGGGGCCCCTGGAGCAACTGTCGGAGCAGCTTGTGGTAACGAACTGGCAAACCTCACTGTCCCTCACCGGTCAACAGTCGGCCATCTTCAGTGGCGGTCCTGACTCCTAATATAACCTCATAGTTAGGGAGCCAATGGTTCATCAATTCTCTCTTTCAGAACAGATGATGCCGGATCCATCGAATATATCATCCGAGGTGACCGGTTTTGGCTCCAGTGATCCCTTGGCAGCCCTGCCATGGACAACTCGCGCCGCGGCCTCCATCATCTTTAAGATCCAGAACTCGGCATGCCACGCTGACGTTACCATCAACCGCCGCCTCCTCAAACTCCTCGACCTCAAAGCCCCTCCCACACCAAACCCTGTTGATGGCATCAGCTCCTCCGACTTCACTGTCAACACCAACCGCAACCTCTGGTTCCGCGCATTCTCGCCCACCAGCAGCGGCCCCCTCCCCGTCATCATCTACCTCCATGGCGGTGGCTTCTCCACCATGAGCGCAGCATCCTGGCCCTATGATACGTTCTGCCGGAGACTCATCGGTGAGGTGCCTGCCCTCATAGTCATTGCCTCCGTTGAGTACCGCCACTTGTGGGAGCACCGGTTCCCTTGCCAGTATGATGACGGGTTTGATGCCCTTAGGTCCATAGCTGAAAACTCCGCAACTGTGCTGTCCAGGAATGCAGACGTGTCCAGGTGCTTCCTCGCCAGAGACAGTGCCGGTGGAAACCTCGCACACCATGTGGCAGTCAGGGCAGCGCAGTCGAGGATTGAGCAGGTCAAGATCAGAGGGCTTATCCCGATCCAGCCTTTCTTCGGTGGTCAGAGCGGACAGTCTGAGATCCGCAATGAGAACGCCCCAATCCTCAACGTATCCCAGATGGATTGGCTGTGGTGGGCCTTCCTGCCGGAGGGGGCTGACCGAGACCATGCTGCAGCCAACGTGAGTGGTCCCAGTGCTGTTGACACCTCTGTCCTGGCAGAGTTACCAGCCACGATTGTGTTTGCTGGTGGGATCGACCCTTTGCGCGATTGGCTGGTCAAGTACTATGAGTGGCTTAAGAGATCGGGGAAGGAGGCAGAGCTGGTTCGGTACCCGGACATGGTCCACGGCTTCTATGCGTTCCCGGAACTGCCTTAGGCTACTCAGATGATTTCAAAAGGTCAAGGATTTTGTTACTCGAAGATCATCGAATCGAATGTTACCATAATCAAGGCAGTTTTTTTAACTTACACGGCCCATCAATCATGAGTAATTTTCATTCACCGAACGAGTGGTTGAGACAATATAGAATCCATTATCAATCCGACCACATTACCATTGTTATCGTACATCTAGTTTAATTCCTCTGCTACTGACTCAATTTCATGATTAACTGAATTAATGATCGCCTAATTAAGCGATCAACATTGACGAAGTGGATGAAAACGAAATTGTCTTCCATGATCCTCAATAGCTTCATAAACTTATCGTTTACGAGCTGATGAGCTTGAATTGTTTGCAGCAGAATGTTACCGACAGTACAGATAAAACGCGAAAAAGAATCACAAGGAGCGGCGACATAATTTATCGGCAAAACTGTTGCTTCAGGCAAGAGAAGTGAAAATTCCTATTGTGAAAGAGAACCAAAACCGTAAAGCTTCAACCCTTGAGCACTTGGGCTGCGACCCTCCTCAGTGAATCAGCCGCCTTCATGAGATCAGACTGAGTATGGCCAGCGGAAACATAGAGCCTTATCCCCATAGGCAAACGGCATTTGTCAATTGTTGATCTCTTCGAAGTGACAACGAGCACTGAATCTTCCTTCAGCACCTAGACATTCTCATCCCATAATAATTACCACTATTATTTTTGTGGAACGAAAATGATCTCCTCTAAAAGCTACGCCAAAAACAACAGGTCTTAGCAGCAACCTGTTATTATTATTATTATTATTATTATCATTATTATTATCACTTACCCGATCAGCAATATCTTCAAGCAGAGACAGGTCATCTTCCATAGCGCCCATCGACTTTTCCAGTCTAAGAAACACTATGGGTGATTCTGGATCGCTTGCCAATGAGAGTCCTGGAATGTCTGATAGTCCTGCATGAGTTCACGGACCGAACAATGGCCAAGAATTTCAAAAGTCAGAAGGATAAGTTCCAAGTCATATATGGCACATAACCACTAGAGATTGAGACAAACCAGGAACTTACCTTTCCATAACACAGCGACGTTGCTCTTCAGCTTCGTTAAGAGCTGAGGATTTTCCTCTAGGACATCGATAGCTGCGATTGCAGTGGATGCAAGATATGGAGGCAAAGACGCAGAGAACACATAACCAGAGCTGCTCAATCGCTGCAAGAGATTATTGGGTTTGTCATTGAGTTTGAGGCACACCAGTAGAGAGAAAAGGGCAAATAATATATGTTCAGCAGTATCAGCGTGTTTGCATGATACCTGATGATCTATAACTCGAGAACTTCCTGTGCAGAATCCTCCCTCCGTGGCTAATGCGTGTCCCATGGCAGCAGTTATAATATCTATCCTCTCAACCTGCAGACAGCAGATTCTGAATACTGATTATACATATGTATATATTGCTCTGAATGCAAAGAAGACTCGAGCCTTCAGAACATACTGGAACACCAAAGTGTTCAGTGAGACCTCTTCCAGAACATCCAAGCACACCAAAGGAATTGCTTTCATCCAACAAAACGCGGAAACGGTATTTCTCCTTGAGTCTGATTATCTCATCTAATGGAGCTATCTGGCCAGAATTCTGCAAATAAAGCATCTCAACTCAGTCATGAAACCATATCAGTTTTTAATCTTAACAAAAACGACGTCACAAAATAGTTACTTTGTGGAATTCACAAATAAGCAATCTTTCCGACTGGAGAGGACTCTAAGTATGTCACTGATTGCTAATACGAAAAAGGAAGTTGAAGATACTTAAAGAGAATGTAATGCAGCCACAGAACCGTAGGACCTAAAAATAAAAACCATCCACATTTTATCTTCCTAAGTTCCTAGAAATGCAAACATCATATGCGCATAGAATTATTTAATCACAACTTCAAAGAATGTCTGAGCCTCTAACAACACAAATAAACAAAGAGGAAAAGAAACCAGCAAACCTATTGCAGACTATTACAAAGTTAACATAGCCATGTTCCAATTGTAATCCTCAGAGTGGTAAAAGTTTCAGACCTTCCTACAATTGCGCTGACAGTTAAGTTTGTGCCGTGTCCATATCCATCGTACAATGGGTAGTTTGTATGAGAATTGACTTCTTTAACGCTCACTTAAAATAAAGAGAAAAACAGATTGCCCCGAAACTTTGAGCCTAATTGCACAGTGCCCCCTAACCTTTAAAACTTTGCACAATGCCACCTGACCTATTCAAAAATGAGCATGGTGCACCCTCAGTCTAATTTGTAGCCACTTTTCCAGATGAAATCACATGCAGTTCACGTGACTTTTTTTAGAAGGCAAAAAAGTCAATTCATTGAATTGAAAAAAAAAATGTCCGTAAGCAAAATTAGGGCATCCACGTAGAAGAAGCAGCAGACGGTGACGAACATAAGGACGACAAAGAAGCCTAGGATGCCCACACAGGGCTCCATCAGCCTCTGGCTCTTATAATTCTCGCACAGCGGGAGCACACCACCTCCATGGAGTTTCCAGGGCCCAGGTTGGGATTTTGAGTTGTGGAGCTTGTTGTGGGGAATCAGAGGTTGATTGCAGAAGTTAAGAAAAACGAGAGATTGGTGTTGGTGATGATAAACCTAATTCAACAATCATGAATAAATGAAATGGAGGTTGATCTTGCTTAAGTTGGAACATTCTCTCTCTTCTTAATGTCTCTTCTTCTGCTTTGCTTGGTAACTTAGTAGTATTATGGTTTACAACAGAGAGAGGGGGGGAGGGTGTCAAAGAAGCAGGGAAGCATTCGTGGCGAAATAATATAAAATTCCTTTGCTTTTTGGCTCTGTTTTTGGGTTTTTTTTTAGGGGAGTTTGGTGTAAATGTGGAAATGGGTGTACCATTCTGGTGGAAGCATTCAACGAAGCAAGGAAGCAAACATGGCAGGTTTTCAGGTAAGCTGTTTCAGCAGATGGCTGGGGTGGAGGGGCGCAAAATTGTGGCCTAATTTTGCTCGTCTTTTTTCTGTTTATTTACAATTCAATAAATTGCTACATATTGACTTGTTTGCCCTTCATAAAAGTCAAATGAGCTGCATGTGACCAATTTTAGCTAGAAAAGTGGCCAGAAATTAGACTGAGGGTATAAAGATTGAGGGCATTTTGCAACTAAGCTCAAAGGTCAGGGGGTAATCTGCATTTTACTATTAAAAGAAAAAAAAGGTAAACGACCTACTTTCATTATAAGTGGAGGAAGCACGGAAAGTTATTATTTCCTCACCATAACTAGGAAGATCTAGCAACCTATCATGGTATTCTAATTGAATAGCACTATTAAATTGATCATTGTACTATCCAAATGTTTTCAAAGCTCAAAACTGCTTATCCAAATATATATAAGTACCTGGTAAATAGCTTCAACCACAATATACCGTCGCAACTTCTCAGCTCGCTTATTCTCAGCAGTTACTTTTTCCAATATACTTCGTAGAGATTCCATACTATTGTGCTTGAAATAAATTATCGTGCTTCTTGAAAGTTGTAATCCATTTTGTATAGCCCAATTAACTCCCTCATCCCTGGACATAAAAGAGTATACCATAATAAATTTGTGAAATGACCAAACTGAAGCTCCAAACCATTAGATTGCAGTAGCCACTTTCCATAAATTGGAAAGGGCAAAATTCCTGAAAAAGATAATTGCTATGAAGTGAGAATCAGGCATGTATGGAGGTGAAATGTCACTAAACTAAGATGTAAGAATTTCTCATCGCTGAACAAATCACATTCATTAAATAAAGTACTCAATATGATAGGATGATACGGTGACTTCCAATTCATATTTCACCAATGACTAGCTAATTTTTATAGATCTGTGACATTAATGATGCACCTCATTTAAAATATACAAGCTTGATTAAGAGAGAAATATACTTACACAACGATTACATCTCCTTTCTTACAAAAAGCTGGAATAGCACTGAACACGGTGGAAAGTCCATAGGAATAAAGAATTGAGTCAGGAGTACCCAAAAACTTGGCTATCCTGGTCTCACAATCGAGATGGACATCTGCAAAAGGAAAAGAAGATTTACAGACATTTCAGAAGCTTAATATCTCACCTACACAAAAATTTTAACATGACTCTCACCAATCGTCCCGTAGAATCCACGAGGGCCACAAGAACCGACACCATATTTATCCACTGATGACATACATGACTCCTGAAACAAAATGCCAACGTTAGTGACAAAGAGGAAAATAACCATGCAGATCATGTATTGATGCTAGGAATAATTTTTCTCACAAGCAGCTTCTCGTGCCCTATCAATCCAAGATAATTGGCACAAGCAAAATTCACAACTTCTTTGCCATTGACCAATGCGTGCGGACCTGCAGCACTGCAGAAAAGGGAATTGTGAGTACAAACCTGAAAGAAGAAAGAAAATGAGTGCTTTGGAGTAAGAAATTTTTTATTTTTGGCAAATAAAAGATATGAAACCGTGTGTGATAACTGACAATATGGGATCGGAAGATCAATGAAGTTGCTAAAAATCCCGAGTAAAAATTGTGAACTGATTCTTTTTTACCTTTCCAAAACAGGTGGTTCGTGCCGCAATTCTTTCTTCAACGGCGGAATAAGAGGTTCTGGGACCCATTCATCACACAGATCATCAATTTCCTGCAGAAACAAAGCATTCATCCAAGAGAAGAATCATAAAACTGTAACATTAAAATACAGGGCGAACAAAGGGCAAGGTTACCAAACAAGGTCTAGGACAATGGACATTTCTTCTCATCTTAGCATAGAGGAAGAATTAGATCACTTGATATTTTGTTAGATATGTGGAAGAGAACGGGGCAAAGTTTTACACTACCGATCATTACTCTCAGGATAATAGCTTAAACCAGCAGCCTGATCTTTTACTGAGGAAACAAATACTCGAAGCTCAAAAAGATATGGTTTTTTATACATCCATTAAGACTAATAATCGAAGAGGTGAACCACAAGTGCAAGAGCAAACAATCGTTACGAAAGGCAATCAGAGATCAACAATATGATAAAGCTAGCCAACCTTCTCCGTCAATGGCCGCTTGGGGTGTTTGTAACTTTTCTGGGAAAGCAAGAAAAAAATTACCACCAGAAGCAGAACCTCCACGAACAGATGCCCTGCTCGTAGGAACACAAGGACCAGACATGAGCTTCAAAAATTTGACAGGCATTGAAGTCACGCATTCTCATAGAGCAAAATTCTACGAAGCCAGAGACTACATACCGCCGATGTGCACACCGAAAACGACAGCCCGAGCTGAAGGAGCGTCCAAGGCCATGGTGACCCAATCCAAGGTGGCGTTCGCCATGCTCAGAATTGCAGAGGCCATCTTCACGACCAATGATCTCAGACCAACCGGCGGCGCGAAATCACCAGTCAGCTGCAGGTTCCTGCAAAGCATTTGGAACTGTCAACAGAATCATCCATCGCAAATTTGAAGATCGATCGACCAATCAATCAACCGATCAAGAGGAAGTATACGGATTGAAATCGTGGTATAAATGTGTGGATTCGGATTGGGACCTCGATTTCTTTGGCTCCGTCCTCCGTCTGAATTCGTCCGCCTTCGAATGGTACGATTTGGAAGAGTCTTCGTTTCGGAGGTCACATGGTTCGGTTGGTTTCCCCCAGATTCAGGGTCAAATGCAGAGGTCAAAAGGATAGTTAGGTTAAATGCAGTTTTGCCCCTGAACTTTAGGAAAAGTTACAATTTCCCTGACATTACACTTTCGCGTATCACAATTTACAATTGGAAAAAGTACAAAAATCCATTTCTGATTTGAGTTTAAAACAAATTGAATTATATAATTTTTTTAGGGAAAAATAACATTTTATGGTTCACTTCATGAGACATAATGGATCTCACCGTTAATTTTTTTTTATCACTTTTGATCCTCAAACTTTTTATTATTATTATTCCCCTCAAACTTTCAACTTTTTTTGCAATTTGATCCTAAAATTTGAGGGGGGAAAAAAGGGGAAAGGGGCTTGGGCTGCCAGTCGGCGACCCCGACCCCACCACCAAGGTTGCGAACACCCACAGAGGACACCGGAAATCTCGAGGGTGGGGTTGGGATCTCTGATTGGTGGCTCTAGCCCTCGAATCGACTAGAATCTCGAGATTGAGATCCCGATCGATTAGGGGGTGGGGTTGCCAATCTGCGGCCACGACCCCACGTCCATGGTTGCTGGCATTCTCTATGCAACCTCGGTGGTGGGGTTGAGATCGCCAACTGACGGCCCCGGCCCTTTTCCCCTTTTTTTTCGAATTTTAAGACCAAACTGAAAAAAAATAAAAAAAATTGAAAGTTTGAGGGTAATAATGAAAAAAAAAGTTCGAGGACCAAAAGTGACAAAAAATTAACGGTGATGTCTATTATATCTCATGAAGTGAACTATATGGTGTTATTTGTCTCTTGAAAAATCACGAGATCCAATTTGTCTCAAGCTCAAATCACAATGGAGGTTTTTGTACTTTTCCCTTTACAATTTCCTATGAACATGTTTTTTGCGGCAGAATTATAATTTTTGTGGAAATACTATACATTATCAATTAATTTATATCTTTTGAGTTTTTCATGCTCCGAGTCGTATGGATCGTTTTCATACAACTATAAAAAAAATCGTTTCATACATCCTTACTGACGCAGAGGATTTTCAGCCCATATATGTATCAACAAGCTCAAGCCCAAAGAAGCATATCTTGGATATATCAAGGAAATATTCTAGTAATGTGGAAGGGGAAGATGAGATGTCTTTGATCCATAGATTTGGAATATTATTATCTTAATTAGGTAGTATATTTAATTTAGATAGGAATATATTTAGAATTATATATTACTTGCAATTTAAGTTTGAGTCAAAAGTCTAAAGTTTCCAATTTTGAAATAATTACTTGTTTTGTTTTAGGAAGTTACATAGTAAGGGCCTAGATTCTAATTTCCTATTTTAGTTTCTTAGTTTTCTTAGGCCTATATATAGTCCATCTCAATGTACCAGAAGGGATAACTATATATCTCCGAAACTCTTATTGTTTAATAATACTTTGAGTTTGCACAACTCTTGATTTTCAGCATATCGCTATGGTTTAGACGTGTGTTATACCATTCGAGTCTAAATTCGAATTTAGGCGCGAGAAACAGTGATCCACGCTACGTCAGTTGGTATCAGAGAAGGAGTTGCCTATATCTGATCATAGCAGACGAGGCGATTCACAACCACCTTAATGCGGAAGAGTAGGAGGTGGACGCGATTCAAGCACAGGAGCAGAGGATCGAAAGGATGGAGCGGACTCTTGAACGGAGGTTTGAGCAAAGACTGGACCAAAGGTTCGAGGAGCTACGTACCATGCTTGGAGCTTTAGGTTTGCATGCTGGTTAGAATGCGGGAGACGGACGTCGGGCATATCAAGTTGTTCCTTGTGAGGAGTCTGTTGTTCGACGCGGTTTGGCCGATCGTACACTCCAAGTCAATGCTAGACTATATCAAGATGGAGGATACGATCAAGTTGTGAATTATTGCGAAGCTAAAGATTTCTATGGGATCCAGGAGATTACCATCCAAGAAGAATTCCTATTTTTGATGGAAGAGTAAGCGACGCGAATCTTCTACAGTGGATTTCCGATGTGGATTGTTTCTTTGATTACTATGATATCCCTGATAACAGAAGCGGAGTAGATCGAGTGGTTTATCGCTTAAGAGGTAAAGCTTTTACTTGGTGGGAAAGATTGCAACAAGATCACGTTAGATCCGGTTTTTACATGGAGATGTATGAAAAGATTTCTAAAAACAATATTTCTTTCCTTGGAGTATGAAGAGTACTTAATTCAATTGTACCAGCAAAGTTCTCAAGGAATTAGGACGGTTGAAAAGTATACTATGGAATTCCTTCGCTTAGCTGAATGCGTTCTACTAGTGGAAAGTGAAGATATCAAAATTAAGCGTTATCTGAAAGGCCTAAATCCTGACATACAAGAAAGAACGGGGAACAATGTGATTTTGACTTTATCTGAAGCTTGCAGCTTAGCTTTTAAGGTCGAATTGCAATTCAAGGAACAAATTAGAACATAAACTCGAGAAAATTTTGCTAATTTTGCAAAACATCATTATGAAAAGGGCTAAGGTAAATCTTAGTGATAAGGCGAATATTCATCTAGCGATGTAAGAGAAAATTCTGAATAGTAACCATGGAAACGAAAAGGAAGATGAGAGACCAATGCCAATCGATTGCAAGGAGGAGAAGATTAAGGAAGTTTCCAAGATTGTCGAGAGTCCTGTAAAGGAAGATGATATCGAGGTGAAGAATGAGTTAAACTCTAGAATCACATGAGTTGCCTATGTTGATTGTGAAGAATTTATATTTTGAAAAGAAGTTCCCAAAGGTGTCATCGGTATTAACATTTTCACATATGGAATTTGAAGCTTTGGTGAATGAAGATCCATCCATACGAGCGATTCAACTTCATGGTAACTACAATACTCGAAGCACATCGAAAGCTCAAGGACGAGTTTTTCACAAGTTGGGGAGAATGACGCGGAGAATTTTCAGCCCATATCTGTATCAACAAGTCCAAGCCCAAAGAAGCATATTTTGGATATATCAAGGAAATATTCTCGTGATGTGGAAGGAGAAGATGAGATGTCTTGATCCATAGATTGAGAATATTATTATCTTAATTAGGTAGTATATTTAATTTAGTAAGAAATATATTTAGAATTATATATTACTTGCAATTTTAGTTCGAGTCAAGAGTCTAAAGTTTCCAATTTTAGAATAATTACTTGTTTTGTTTTAGGAAATTACATAGTAAGGGCATAGATTCTAATTTCGTATTTTAGTTTCTTAGTTTTCTTAGGCATATATATAGTCCATCTCAATGTACCAGAATTGAGAACTATATATCTCAAAAACTCTTATTGTTTAATAATACTTTGAGTTTGCACAACTCTTGGTTTTCAGCATATCGCTAGGGTTTAGACGTATGCACAACCCTTCGAGTCTAAATTCGAATTTAGGCGCAAGAAACCGTGATCTGCGTTGCGTCACTTACAATCTAGATTATATAAAGTTGTATCACATGTAATAAATAGGGTTATAAAGGTAATTATTTATATCGGGATAAAAATATCAATATTTATGCAATAAATAGGGTTAGAAAAGTAAATATTTATTGATACATGGTTAGATTAGTCAATATCTAAATATTTACTTCTAGATCTAATTTAGATTAAATTAAATTTAAGAATAATAAAATAAGAAAAACTTTACTTGAATTAATTTATCTAAGTATTTTTTCCATTAATCTTGAAAATTTTATTTGTATTTAAAATAAAAAAGATAAAGAAAAAACTTTATTTGGATTAATTTATGCAGGTACTCTTGCCCCAATCTAAAAAATTTTATTTGTAAAAAATTAATTTTCAAGTAATTAGTTAATTATACAATCTATGAAAGAACTAAAACTTATAAGTACAAAGGTCAATATATTATTAGACTATTGCAATACAAATATCCTAAGATTTAAAATTATCCGAAAAATTTTATTTAGCAGATAAAATTTATATATGTATAACAAATTAATCATTTAATTGCATAAAATGACGACATAATTATTTGTACTTTAGAGTTGGATCCTACTTAGTTGATGAAAACTACTTTATTCACATTGAAATTATAATTAATTTAGAAAAACATAAAATTCTTCATTGATAAAAAAAAGAATTATAATCTTACATCTAAAGGCAAAAGATCCAACAATTCTCAGTAGAAAAACTACTCGTGTAACACGCGAATTAAAAATTATAGTTTATTATAATGATGGTCGTTAAATTCTTGAATTAACTCGTAAATTCTTACGAGCTTACACCTTTAGGCTTGGCCATGGAGAGGCTCGCCAAGAGGTATTAGCTGCTTAGGGCCCGGTTCGCATGATTTTGCCCTTGAAAGGCACCTGTTGGGAGAAAGGGGCGCATTTTGCTCTAATAAAAGGCCAAAAACCTTATGCCTCTCCAATATGAGATTAGAGTACCTTATCATAAGTCATGCAATCAATTTAACTTGCTATGCAATTGGAAACTACCATAAACTCAATGGCCTTTCGAAATAACTCTTAAACTCTTACGAGTTTACGCATTTAGGTCATGCAATCAAGTATACCTAGTCGGCTTATATATCAGTTTATTTTGTTGATTTCCAAGAAAAAAATACATATTCCATAAATTTAGCCTGCTATATAATCCAAGCCTTATTAGAGTATTAAAAAGATCCTTGGGTAAAATATACTCCCCTCACCGAAGGATTTGCGCAGTGACACTCCACTCTATTTTTAATCAAAATAGATATTCCACCCCCATTGACCTTGTTAACTTAACAAGATAAATTTCTTTTGACCCCGGCCTTTATTTTGTTTTCACTGTCATCTTATTTCTTTGTCCTTTTAAATTATTTTCATCTTCAACATTACACGATATATTCAATTTGATCTTATTGTTTATATTTTTTTGATAACTTATTAATGTGCATTATTCTTAAGAATAAAAAGCATTTTGAATAAAAAAGAGAAGAGAACAACTCGTCAACAACCATTAAAGCTCTCAATGCGAGGTGTCTATGGCGAGTCATCCACTCATCAAGATTGAATATCTAGAGCTATATTTGTCACTTGAAGATCATGCCCACTATTAAACACTCCTGTTTCGCGGTAAATGTCACCAATACTCCCATGATATTTTGGACGAGCATTCTCACTATTTATAATCTTGGTTGGTGTTGTGATTACTATTATAGATTTTCAGATACTTATGATGTGGTATTTGCAATCCGTAAGGCTCCATTTGTAACATTGATATATTAAATTAGGACCTCTAAATGTTAGATTTGGGGATGAAGGTTTTATCAGTAATTTCTGATATCCCCAATATTGTGATTTTTTGGTCCTAATTTAAGATATCAATGTTAGTGGAAGCTTGCCGATTGCACATACCCCATCATATAGGTATCTGAAAACTTTTATTAGTATTCACACCAGCACCCAAAGTTATAAACCGTGAAAATGGTGGTTCGAAATTTCGTGGGAGTGTTGATGGCATTGGCCGTGAAACACGAGTGTTTAATAGTGGACATGATCTTTCAGTGACAAATATAGTGGTTTCGAATATCGATCTTGAGGAGGGGATGCCGCATCGTTGGATACTCTCGCATTGAGAACTTTAGTGGTTATTGAAGAGTTGCTTTCTTCTCTTTTTTATTTTAAAGTTTTTTTATTCTTAAAAATAATGCACATTAATAAGTTTATCAAAAACTTCAGACAACAAAATCAATGTGAATAAACTGTGCAATATTGAAGATGAAAATAATTTAAAAGAACAAAGGATTAGGATGAAAGTGAAAAGAAAATAAAAGTTGGGGTCAAAAGAAATTTATCTTGTAAGTCAATAAGGTCAATAGGATGAAGTGCCTATTTTGATTAAAAATGGGCGGAGTGTTATTGAACAAAATCGGAGGGGAGTGTATTTTACCCAAAAGCCTTATTAAAGTAAAGCTAAATTTCTATTTTCTTTTAACTTACCCAAAAAAATTTCTATTTTTCAAAATTCTATTTCATTAAAATCATGGAAAACCTTCTATATTTTAGGATACTTTTTTGTCTTGTTTATTTGGTTCGCTCCTTTGTCTTCTGTAAAATTTTTTACTTCTACTTTCTTTTTTTGTTTGGATTATGAATTCGAAGGTATTTGATTTGAGATATAGTTTTTTTTTTGTTTAATTATGAAGTACAAATATAAGTGTCCATTGGACTTAAAACTATATGGGATCATGGAAATACTACATATTTCAGTATTCTCATATAATTTTTTGGATCTTGTTACGAGAGATATATTTTATATTGAAACTATATTAGTTTATTTATAACTAGAAATATATAGTATGTAAGCTAGGAGTTTATGATATGATTTACTGTTCGAGTTTATAAGGTCTCTATTAAGTTTACATAAATTCTCGAATGTGACAACCTTGATATGATGATAATTCTTTTTGGAAAATATATTTGCAACAATAGAGATTATCATTGATTCATTTTAAATTTCAAACAAAAATCTTTACTGGTCTTCGACTAATTTTGAACGATTATGGAATTATTTTCAACTAATGTTATCGTATTATATATATATATATTGAATATTTATGTAATTGTTTATATATTGGATGGATTTAAAACAAATATTCAGCTCTTGAACTTCTTATATATATTTTATTTATAGTCCATATATATATATATATATATTACTCTTAATTTTTCCATGTGAGATTCATTCTTAACACCTGCCCATGTTCGGGTAAGGGAGGACTAATACGAGTCGCTTTTTTGACTGCTCTCGGACATACTAGACTTGGCATGGTATTGGTGTGCAAGCATGCGTGGGCGTGCATATATGTAACCTAAACTCTAATACCATATTGAATTTTCACTGGGTCCATCTTCTATTCAAAAGTTTAGGCTAATAGGTTGTCTCATGTGGCAATGTGTGGTTCAATATGTGACCACGAGTCGAGTATTCTCTCTCGTGCACGGACGATGGGGGACAAGCCAAACTAATTACCATGAGTTTCACATTCAGGCTTGACTGACATGAGGCACACTTTTACCTGCCTCGAAACTAAATCTGGCCACACTCGAGCCAAACACAAATAGACATTAGACACCTGCTCTCAACAACTGACCACGAGTCGGGATATTCTCTTATGTGCTTGGGCAAGGGGGGACAAAGCAAACTAATTATCACGAGTTTCACACTCGAGCTTGACTAATATGAGTCGCACTTTTAGTTGCCTCAAAACTGAATCTGGTCACACTCGGGCCAAACACAAATAGACATTAGACCCGAAGAGGTAGCCTATACAGGCGCGCGGAAGTATAACCTATACTGATATATGTAAAATTCCCACTTGAACTATAAATGATTTGACTCATCTTCAACCCAAAATCTCGAGCCAATAGGTTGTGGAACTTAATCTTATATAAACCCATTCAATTACTCTTAACTTTTTAATGTGGAATTCTAAATCTCAACAAGATTTTCATTTCAGATACTTATTGATTAATTCATATTTTTGCAAACCAAACTTGCTTTTAAGTCATTTAATTAATGATTATGTTGACAATTTTAACATCATTAATCTAAATTTGTTATATTTATGAAATTACGCATTGTCATTTATATAAAAAACTTTTAGCAGAATTATATAAATATATATATATATAAATTTACATATTGGATTGAATGATATCTAGAAAAGCGATTTCTACATTTATCAGTTCTGAATTATTAATTTTTAGATTATATTAGTTTGAAAATTTAATTTGTCATATTTATGATATTATGCATTGTCATTTATATTACAAATATTAGATCATTATTTATATATATATATATATATATATTAATCTATGTATTGGATTGGATTTTATCTAGAAAGTGATTTTTTTCATTTATTATCACTTCTTGATTAACAATTTTATAGGTTATATTAATTTGCAGGAGCTTGCTCTTATATACATTAAATAGTGTGTTCTACTATATATAGAGAGTACTGATATATGAATTCGATGATCAAAATATGATTTTGCAATTATATCATTAATATAAATAGATAAAATCCTTTTTGTATTTTTTCAAATTTTAAAATAATATAAGCAGTTTTAACAAAATTATTAATAGATGAAGCAAATTTACAATTCTAACCCTATCAAGTATAACCTTATGAAATGTTTGTGGGAGTCAATTTGACTTATATAATATATAGATAGATATAGAGTAGAGATAACCTACCCATACTGCACATGTTAATCGTATATGGAAAGATAAGATGCGTACCTATACTACGCACGACGTATTGTACTTTTTGTTGGCTCTATTAGAGTTTCTAAGAGATATAACCCATACTACATAGACCATTTTAATAAGTTTTAGTTTACTCATAAAAAATACCTGTACTTTTCATAATAATTTAAATATGTATAGATTTTTTTAGCAATTATCATAAACAAGACACTTATACGTGCTACGCACGGCATATAGTACATTTTATTGTCTCCCTTAGAAACTCTAAAAGATATAATTGGTGTTACACATGCCATTTTAATAAGTTTGAGTTTATTGTAAAAGTGTTTTCTTTTTCGATGCGATTATAAAAGTGTTTTCATTAAGTAAAATATTAATTAAAAAATTGATTTTCTTTTAAAATATATAAAAATATTATATTAAATAGAATAAAAAAATGCACTATTCATCTTTTTCAACATGAAGAAGACGAATAGTACATGACTCTCCCGCCGTCCAGATCGCTCACGAACGGGGTCAAGGTCGACCTCTTGCTCCCCAACCCCAGTCCCAGCCCATTGACTTGTCACCTCTACCTTCACCTGATCCCTCGACGGCGTCTTCCCACTCGACGAGAACCTCTTCTCCAACCTCACACTCGTCACTCCTCCCCCAGGCTTGCCCGAGAGAAAGAGCCCCAGCTAAGCTTCTCTGCCCTGATCGAATGGCCGGCCGCTGGCAATTCGATCAAAGCGAGAGAGGCAGCTCCACCCTCGGCAGTGTCTCGAGTCTGCTAAGGCTTCGAAGATTCTAGGGTTTGGGGGTAGCATCGAGACAAACCTAATTAGAACGGAGAATGGGGTAGAGTGCAAGCTTCAAACTTCGACAGAGTGAGGGGAACGAGCTTCAAGCGGGGAATGGGGGTGAAGAGTGAGCTTTGAGATGTCGAGGGAGGAATGAAACCGGAGAAGGGATCGAGCACTTTCAGCTTCGGGTTTGCTTTGCTAAACGATCGGGGGAAGCATGAGAAGTGGATGGCATGAGATTGTAATAAGTGAAGAAACTTGAGGGTATTTTCGGGTTTTCATACCTTTTTCGGGATGGACAATAGCTATTTCGAACATTCAAGGGAGGCACACCTATCCCCTATGAAAGCCAGATTCCTATTTCGACCTGATGTAGCTATTCTGCATCCCCATGAACCAAACGTTGGAATGAGTATTTCGTACGGAATATGCATTTCGTTCCCTATCATTTCCTACGAACCAAGCGTGCCCTAAAAGATATAACTGGTGTTACACATGCCATTTCAATAAGTTTTAGTTTACTCATAAAAAAAATCTAATTTTTTCATAATAATTTTAATATGTATGGGATTTTTAGTGATTATTGTAAAAATATTTTCTTTTTCGATGTGATTATAAAAGTATTTTCATTAAGTAAAATATTAATTAAAAAATTGATTTTCTTTTAAAGGAAAGGAACTTATGATATGAGAGTGAGAAATGGCAGTTGGGGATTGAACGTGAGAGAGGAGTGAGAGAAAGGGGGAGAAGGGGGAGAAAACTAAGGGAAGAGAGAAGAATGCGCAGTTAAAGAAGTTAAAATTACTAGTATAGTCATAACTTCATCAATATCTAATGGCTATGAACTTTTTTGTTTTATTTCTAATGGGAATTTTAGAGATAATGAAAGTTACCCAACTGCCATCCTTTTTCCTTTTGCATTTTACATATAGAAGATTAAAAATCAAATAGAGTATCAAAACTCAAAAGATTCCATATATTTCTTGAATTTCTTTATTTAGTTAGGTCATGTGAGAGTTATTTTATCTATACTACTCATACTACTGTAATGGAAACCTTTGGTCTCATGCAACAATTACAAAATCCCTCAATGTTAGTCAAACAAAAATAAATTAGGAAACTATTAAGGGTAAAATTGTCTATTATTACTTTCTTCCCTCACCCTGCCTTTTCTTTGATGGTCTCTCTCTCTACTCTCCCCTCAATTCCCCACTGGCCCTTTACCCACATTCTCCCCATGTTTATTTTTCTTTTCTTTTCTTCCTTCTCTTTCCTTTTTTCCCTATTTCTCTCCCGTAAACTTCTGTTTCATCTATAAATATCCTACTTATAAGATATAAATCATAATTTCATTAAAAAATTAAAGTCTTTTTATAATTTTGTTCCCATGCGGAGCGGGGGTCAATTGTCTAATTGAAAGAATAGAACAGTTATTTCACCCAAAAGAAAAGAACAAAACAGTTATTAGCGAAATACATTAACACTACTTATCTTAAAATTACATAGTAAAAGTAAAAGAACAACAGATAAAAAAAAAAGTTTCCCATCAAAATTAGCCGAGTAGCCAAGAGGAAGTTGAAAAGAGGGAAATAAGAGATATTGAAAATAAAATAATAGAAAAAAAGAAGTGTGCGTGAAAAATATAAATTCGCAGGTGATTATTGTTAGTAAATTATTATTTGTCTTAACTAGACGTAAGCGTGCGCTGCGGTCGAGATTTACACAAAAATATTTTTTATTTGATGTGTATTTTACTCGGCATAAAGTTGTTGATATAAAACAATTAATTCCATTCGTGAAAATTCAGGAAATTTGACTTTGAAATTGAAATTAATTGAATAAATTTAATTAAAATGAAAATAAAATGGAAATTGCAACTTGCGCGGAGCACTGTCATAGAAAGAAGTTGAGGAAGGAGAGAGAGAGAGAGAGAGGAAGTGTTGGAGAGAGAAATAGATGGATAGAAAATAAGGACATAAAATAGAGGTAGTTGGTGGTTATATTTTGAATTTACTTTTCTAACCTTAATCCAATGATCCTTATTAATTGGATAATATATAGCATGGCCATTTTCGGCAAGTGAAAGCGAGACAAACTACCTTCTTATCTTTTTATAATAGTAGAGATTAAATGGTTTTCGGCTATTAAAGTACAAGTAATATGGGCAATTTCGAAAAACACAAGTTACATCAGGCACACTCTTTTCTCTTCAAAATAGTATAAATATAAATAGTCATATTTTATTATAATCCTTTTTATTTTATATCAGCTGAAATCCTAAAGATTAATTATACCATAATTCATATATTTTTTTTGAAAGAATTTTATATAATAAAACATGAAATTGAGATGACTTTTAGTGTGTTTGGTTTTAGAGTTGAGTTGAGTTGAGTTTTGATTTTAATTTGGTTGTAATGATTGTATTGTTGAATTATGAGAAAAAGTAATGAATAGTTGAGAGAATTTAGTATTAAAAATTGAATTAAGTATAATAGAGTTGTATGTGGATTTATGTATGGAGCCCACCTTTTTTACTTTGAATAGTTAATTTTTGTTGTGCAATGAGTAGAGTTACAGTTAGAGTTAAAATTTTAAAATCTAATTACGAAACCAAACGGAGCATTATCTCCAAAGTAGGTTGTGTCTAAATTATGATTCGGAGCATTAAAAGCTTATACCTGAAAGTGGTGGAAAGATAAGGTGGGGTTTGGTTTCCAAATAATATTCTACTCAAATTCCATTCTTCCTTTAATTTATCACATAATCATTATAGTTATTTTTTGTAACGGAGTAGAGTATGATTCTACTTAATTCTACGGAATGAAGACAAAAATAATTGAGAGAATTTATTATTAAAAATTAATTGTAATAATGAAAAAAATATGTGAGAGAATTTTATTAAATTGAAGAAAAAGATAAAAAAAAGTAATGACTGTATTTTTTTTTCTAACCCGGGTGGCCAGGTTTCGCCCGATTAATCTCCGGAGCTCCGTGAAGCTTCGACGACGTGCGGAGCGAGTAATCACCCCTAAGGCACTTCGGTGGCACCAAGAGATTTCGAATCCTGGATCGGATGGATACGTGAGCTCCTTCTTTACCATTAGGCCAAATCTCTTAGAGTTTAATGATTGTATTGTTGAATTGAGGAAAATGTAATAAATAATTGAGAGAATTTAGTATTAAAAAATTAATTACAATAATGGTTAGAAAAAAGTATGAGTGATAATTAAAAAAAAGATAAAAATGTAATAATTACATTATTGAATTGAGTAAAAATTAAAATAGAGTTAAATGGAGTATGATTTACTCCATAAACAAACAAACCTTTTTTATTTTTATTTTTTCCTCCCATTTAATAATAAATCATCACTCATATTTTTTCTTAACCATTATTAAAATTGATTTTTAATAATAAATTTACATATCTACTTTTACACCATATATATATATTCTTATCTTTTTTTCATATTTAATAATAATTTATTACATTTACTTTTTTCTAATCATTATTACAGTTAATTTTTTAATAATAAATTTTTCATAATTTATATACATATAATATATACTTTTGTCCTTATTAGGCTGGAACGGAGTGAAGTAAAATTCAAACCCCGAAACTAAATGAATTTCTTATCTCTACCACCATGAAGCTCAAAGGCGGGCTTTCGAGTCGTTTCCTATTTTCAAACTTATGTATAACGCAAATAATAAGAATTATTCTATTGGGAATATAATAGAAAAAATATAAATAAAATAATTACTGTTGTTGAGAGTAGTTGTCCTATAACTTTTGACAACAGTATAAGAAACTCGATGTCGTAATCTATTAACGTGAGCTTTTGAAATAGATACTAAGACCTAAATGCTCTCCGATAAAATAAAAATTGTATCAGAGTAAGTGAATGTCACTTTTACGGATGACTATTTCTTCTAATGCGATGAACATCTGAAGACTATTATGATGAAAAAGAGTGTTTAAAAAATTAAATCATGCCGACAATTAAATTGGCAGTTAACTCCCATGAAACACGCCGAAATAATCAATCAATAGCACACAAATAATTTGTAGCTGCTGACAGTTTGAGTGGGAAGTGGGAGTGGTCAAAACGAGGACAAATCGGTAAATTCATAGGTTGCCTCCCTTCTTAAGGCTTGGCTTGAACAGACATCCTGACCCTCTCCTTGTCGGCGGCCGGGGCTTTGCTTCTTCCTCTTCTTCCTCCGTTCAGAGAGAAGCAGACGGCCTTTCAATCCCCTTTCTCGTGCTCCTTGAGAAGATTCAAATCGATTTTATGGATATGAGAAGCTGCGCTGCTCCGATTCATGAGCCCAGAGTTCCCACGGTTCTGTTGCAGCAATTCCGGCCGTTCGATCTCGTACTCTTCTCTCGATTCACGCCCTGGTTCCTCTTCCTCCCGTTTGATCTTCCCGCGTCGCCTTTAGCAGGTTTGCTTCAAGTTAATTCGATTCCGAAAGTTTTGATTTTTCCTTCCTCTGTATCGTGTTGTCTGTTGCCCTTTGAAATTAGAGCTGGGGTTTGACGTTCTTACTAGCTGGTAGAAGATGGGGGTTGGCCTAATCGGATAGGCAGCTGCGCAATTTCCATGTTTAATTTTAGTAATGCCCTTTGTTGCTGCATAATTTTTACATGAGACAACCTATGTGTCTGGACTGCATAATAGGCCTGCCTTCTACCATCTTGTCTTGGGCTAATAATGGTGGATTTCCCTTATTAAAGTGTGCACAGTTGAGCTTGCAGTTTTATCGGGATATATTAGGTTGGAGCTGGTTAGTGTTTGGATCCATTTATCTGCGTCCCCTGTACTTAGTCGGGCCGGTCTCACTGGATTTATGTTGTTTGCAGCTCTGTTAGGATAAATAAGAGGCATATTCTTGATAATTCTACTGATAAGTTAGCCGGGGAGGGGTTTGACCATTTGAGTGCGAAGTGATTGACGGAAGATTAAAGTGCATGAAGGCAAGTAAATGAATACGTCACGAACCCGGGACAAACCTTCAGGTTGGGCTGCCTTTGCTCTTAAGCAGCAAGAAAAGCAACCTCTCGAACAGGACCCCTTCCCACCTATTACGATGAGGTCCCCTGGCTCATTACCTGCATCAGGAAACCATAACAGGAAGAATGACTTCTCGAATCGTTCTTCCTCATCGACTCTGTCGTCTCCCATCAACTTTCCGACTTTGCCCGATGCTAGGAACGGCCAGAGACAGCTTCATATGGGCGCTTCCTGTAAAACTCAGGACAATAAACCACTTATAGAAGACAGTAATGCCACGGCATTGAAGAAGCTAAAAGAAGTTCACAGTTGGGCTGATGGTGGCTTTATTGGATACATAGTGAAAGCTCTTGATAATGACATCAATCAGGCCTCAATCTTGCTTGAAGGAATGGTATTAGCTGGGATCTTTGAAGATGGAAGAGAAAGAGAAGAAGTTTCTGTTCCTTCAAGGAAGTATGCAGATCCCAGTGCCCTTACTGCAACTCCAGTGCATAATCCAGAAGAGCTCTTAAGCTGCTCTAAAGATGAATGTGATTTCTCCAGGAAGGACGACTGTGGTAAAACTGCTAGAACGAAATTTCTTTTCGGAGATTTGAAATCCCTGCCTCTTGAGCCTGAGTGGGAGGAGGATGAAGATATTTATGTGAGATATCGTAAAGATGCAATAAGGGTGATGAGGTATGCTTGATGATTTTTTTGTTATTATGGCTCATATTCTATCATTTCTTTTTTAATGTTGTAATCTGGTTTCACCACTATTTCCTTTAATAGATCGGCATCTCAGCATTCAAGGGCAGCAAGAAATGCCTTTCTGAGAGGTGATCATAGTTCTGCAAAGCAACACTCTCTCAAGGCTTGCGAGGAATGGATGGTGGCTGAAAGGCTTAATTCTCAGGCAGCAATGGAGATTTTACGCGCTAGGAACGATGGAAATGATGTGTGGAAATTGGATTTACACGGTCTTCATGCGACTGAAGCTATTCAAGTATTGAGAGAACACCTTCAGAAAATCGAAAGTCAGATATCCTTTAACCGCTCCATATCTCCCAGTAGGAATAATAGACCATCTCAGAAGAAGGATGCCGACGTCTGGTCCTCTTCAGTCAAGTCTTTGATAAGCAAAGATACTGACAACTCGACTCAGTCCCATGCTTCCAGGCAAATATCATCTTCATTGCAAGTCATCACAGGTAAGAACATTGATGCTTTGTATTACCAGAACAGAAGATCAGTTTTGCTCCGGTGAGATATTGCATATTGTGAAGTAATAATTATAGTATACCACTATGTCTACCAATTTAAGCAATGAGTTTCCATAATTTTCGCGTGTTATTAAAGATTGGGTTTGAATATCTTTTCCTACTCATTTACATCTCACTTCTATTCCATTTCACCTCGAGCATTATATAAGCATACTGATGAGGGGATTCTTTTGTGACAAATGCATTACCTTGCCTTCGATATGCGCGTTTAAGCTATTAAAACTGTTGCCAAGTGGTATATATACATAATTAACTGATCTGAAAGCTTAAACTTGTTATGAATTTGTGTATATATCACACAGAAGCCTGAGTTTTCGAGAAAAGACTGTCATGGTACAAATAAAAGGCATATTGCTCTATCATCTTAAAGATTGCAGAGACCTTATTGTAAGAATTGTTAGGTTACTGTAATTATCGTGATTGCTACTTGAGAATTATGTGGGTATGAGGGTGCTAAACCGCTGATATTATAATATGATATCAATAAATCCTGTAGGGGTTGGCAACCACAGTCGAGGGCGAGCTGCACTTCCAGCAGCCGTGAGAAGTTTTCTCAATGAAAATGGGTAAGATAATATAACTTGCAGAAACAGCTGTTATTTCTCCCGACTTTTTCCAATTGATTGCAGATTATGTTCTTAATTTCTGGCCTTGTTATGCAGATACCATTTTGATGAGATAAGGCCGGGGGTCATAACTGTTAGGCCCAAATTCCGGCGCAGGTGAACTGCGTACTTCCATGATCTTGTTAGCTAACATCAGAGGCCAGGCCTATCCATTCTATTGATTGTCCATTATATACCAGTTGCCTGTATATATACATTCTATTTAGAAATTGATGAAACTTTTATCTTTAAGGATTCTTAAGATTGTTATAAATAGAAATTATGCCTGATGTTGTAAGCTAGCGGTTGTAATAAACTGTGTCGAGGTTGAGGCATGAGATTGATATGAATCCAGAATG
The DNA here is from genome assembly GCF_007655135.1 of Punica granatum. Taxonomy (NCBI): domain Eukaryota; kingdom Viridiplantae; phylum Streptophyta; class Magnoliopsida; order Myrtales; family Lythraceae; genus Punica; species Punica granatum. The sequence goes on along the minus strand of NC_045129.1, from coordinate 12,327,430 downwards.
AATGGAACATAGGCTGATCATAATTCATGATGAGGTTTACTGAGATTGTCGTATGCCTCATTTTCTTTTTATTTTGCTAATTGGCTAAAATGGATATTTGCCGTGCAGTTGCATTCGGAACGAGTGATGAAAATGGTCGGAAAATGGCTTATCTTAATAAAAAAAAGAGTATATTTTTTTAAAAAGAACAAGTATTTGCTTGAGGATAACTTTTTATTCGTTTAGGCGCATGTTTGCTTTTGGTTGGACTAGGACTATAACACTTTTCATATCGGTATCAAATTGTTGCTTGCAAGTCATGGAAAAATTTTGCCGGTTCAATTGCGGGGGAGACTGAAGTCCCCCGGTTTGCCAATTTACTTGCGGGAGCGTGAGGTGGGTGGGAGGGAGTCCAAAGGCGTACTCCGGCATCAAGTCATGTTGCGTGAGAATTTCGACAACAGGAGGCCATTGCATCAAAGGAGAAGCTTACAAAGCCCTGTATTCTGAATTCTCTCAAGCTGAAGTTGAACTTTGCAGCTCAGTATCATAACTTCAATGACAAAGTATTTCATGGTCTGGGTTGACAATCCCGTCCCTATTGTTAAAAGAATGGTCCTTCGGACCCCGGCCATGATATCTCTTCTAAGGATGATGAACCTTTAGTTGAATACACCTCGCTATATGCATGGCACGAGGGATGACCGCTGTAATGGCAGCAAGAAAGGGTAAGATTCATACATTACACGGGTCATGAATTCTAGTTGTATACTCTTATTCGTTCTTTCTCGTTCTAGCAAAGATATATTCGGAGTATCTTACAGCAGGTTACATTTCGTCCCTCTGGATCCTAATTTGTCAAGCTTACAGGAAGAATCGTAAGTATGAGCTGCAAACTGGGTAGCAAGTGGGTCAAGGCGTACCAATCGTCCATAACTCCAAGGGAGTGTTGTTCAGTAGCTTAGCGGGCGGCATCAGTGCATAATCAACAGTCATGTGCGAGAGTCGTTCCAAATTGAAATGGGAAGATTCACTTGACCCATCTTTTGCAGTGTTCTATACCTTGGCTTCGCAAAACTTATTTTAATGCGAAGTACATGTGATGGTTGACTGCCCGATCTACATATTATATTTTCATCACGGAGTACTTTAAATTATTCAATAAATATACGCGTCCTCGATCAGTTCTTTAAAACCTTTGAAGGTTCTTATCCAATTGATTCTCTTTTTCTATCCATCTTCAATTGTGCTCAAAAGCTATCTATCGTACCAACGAGAGATTGGACCCGCCGGTAAGCTGACAACAAACAGTAAGTCAGGTCCAGGGTTTGATTCTCTCGAAAGTTGGCATCTGAGGTTTAATTGGCAGGTCTTAAGCCGTACAATACACAACTCGATGGACTAGTCGATTGCTACGGCGTCGGACACTATCGACAGCAAAAAAAAAAAAAAAAAAGCTATCCATCATCCGAAGCTGGCGGCCCTCACGAAAACCCTTTTGTTATGGCCTTTTGTCTTAGAGTTAGAGCGAGAAAGCTCGATGCCGGTATTTCAAAGTAGTCTTACATAAAGTCACTTTTTAATGCGAAATTTTTTTTACCTATCCAGACTCCTTTGACCAAGGAAACAACATCAAAGGTATTTTGGTATAAATTGATTTTGCATTGAAGGGTTGTTTGTTTACTGTGTCAAGCACTTGGGAAGCATTGAGAACTAGCAAGTGCCATTGTTGATAGGTGCAAATTGGGAATCCTACAATAGTCAAAGCTATATGGACCTCCCTATTAGTAAAGCTGTTGAAGGAAGACCTTTGGTTGGGGATCAAGAACTTGCGCAGGAAAGCTGTAACAAGTCATCATCAGAGGCAAATTCTTATTGACTTGGGGAGTTTTAGTTGATAGCTAGCTGATAATTTGATGTTCGTTGGGCTCGTGCAGTGTGCCAGTTTCTTGTTGAGCCTGTGAGCTCGCTTGGATTGTATTTCCGATCTTCTGGGTTCCCATTATACTTGACGATTATCGGTTATTAATATAGAGAGCTTGCCGATCTCGATCGGAAAGTCGCGACGACATGTTAAAAGGTTTTTTTGTCTTTGTGGCAAATGGCGTTTTTTTTTTTACCTCAAATTTTCAAATCGATTTCCATCGACACTGAAAATGCAACATTTGGTGTTCTGTGGAAAGCATCGGGTCATGGATGAATTTGAAGAAGTTATGAAGGAGAGAGTGTTATGAATGTTAGCCAAATAAGTCGGGGGCAATTTTCGATGTCGGGAATAACGAATTTGATGCCGAGAAGGACGAATTCTAAAAGGAAAAAAAAGAGTGGAGGATGCAATTGATGTAAAATAAGAAAAAAAAAAGGAAAAAAAAAAGAAAAAAAAGGACCGAACTGATGCAAAGTGCATCTCTCATGGACAAAGTAGTCTATTTACTCGAAAAAGAAAATGAGGAGAAGTGAGAGGAAAAGAAATAGGAGGGAAAGGAAGGAGAGGAGAGGAGAGGAGAGGAGAGGGGAGGAGTAAAGAAGGTTCCGTTGCAGTGATGGAGATGGAAATTGAACGACTCTCCAAATCATTGTCGAGCTGAGAATCAGAAACGGTAAGCAGACGGAAGGATCAGTTCATGCCGGTCTTCGAGGTGAGGAAGAATTCTCCCGTGCTTCCCTTTCTATTCAGCAATAATCTCACCGATCGCTGTATAACAGCATGAATGTCTCCGAGACATAGCCGCCATGGTTGACGGTTTTTCTGCCCCATCTAGCTTCCGGTACCGTAGGCCTTGTCTGTTCTGCTGTATCAATGGTTAAGCTATTAAGATAAGCCTGCACTTCTTCAGTCTGCCCTGTCTGTTTGGTTATTTCCCTTTTTATGCTTTGCATGTGATTTCACTTTCTGATGGTCTTTTCGGTGCAAGCGGCACGAATTGGGTTAGTTTTCGTACTCAAGGTTGGATTTTGTCACTTTGGTTTCCGCAGTGGGTGTTGAGCTGGGGTTGATGTGTGATGCCGAGATCGGTCGGAGCTTTTCTTCAAAGAAGAGCTGTGGACGGTGCCTCTCTTCCAAGGCTCGGTCCGTTTCTGTTAGTTGGGCTCCAGTGCCTTGCTTTGCTGCTGTGTTCTTATACCGGTTATGGCGATAGTAACGGAGGAGGTAACGTTGTTTTGTTTAATGCTTCCGGCTTCCGTTGATTATATGTGCTTGATTTTGTATATTTGAACTGCTTTTGGGATTACCAGCAAAGCTTCTTTCTCGAGATCTGTTGTCGTAGGCATTCAAGTCTTGAAGTTGCTTGCTGCAGGTGCGGTTACACATAGGTTTCTAGGTGATCAAATGTGTGGGCATGAGGTTGAGCCACGGCTGGCTAACATACCCTTTGCTCTGCCCAATTTTGATGTTTGTCCTATCTTCCATGAGAGGGCTCCATATTGTGTAGGGCCTCGGTCAGAAATTTGTGACATTCAAGTAGAGTCCAAAGGGGAACTCCAAGATCATTTTGCAAGTACCAAAGAGCAGGGTGAGGGAGAGAGAAAGGGTGATAGGATATCACGTGATAGACCACCGAAACTCGATGAGTTTAAATATAAAGCAATCAATCCTAGAGAAAAGTCGGTGCCTGGCCAAAATGTAAGCATCATGCACAGAGTGGAGCCCAGCGGGGTGGAATACAACTATGCATCTGCCTCGAAGGGAGCTAAGGTCTTGGCTTATAACAAAGAGGCGAAAGGCACTTCAAATATTTTGGGTAAGGATATGGACAAGTACCTTCGGAATCCATGCTCAGCTGAGGTTAAATTCGTGATTATAGAACTATCTGAAGAAACTCTTGTCTGTACAATTGAGATAGCAAATTTTGAGCACCATTCTTCCAACCTGAAGGATTTTGAGGTACTGGGCAATCTGATTTATCCGACTGAGAATTGGGTGAAGCTTGGACATTTCACTGCTAAAAAGGTGAAACAATCACAGAGGTTTACACTTAAGGAGCCAAAGTGGGCGAGGTATCTGAAATTAGATTTACTTAGCCACTATGGTTCAGAGTTTTACTGTACCCTAAGCACAGTAAAAGTTTATGGAATCGATGCAGTTGAACACATGTTGGAGGATTTGATTTCTGTTCAAGATCATGCGTTTCACCCTGAGGAATCGGTGGAAGAAACAAGATCAACTTTGCCACAGCCAATGGCCCCCCAAACTGATCGACCCCATCAGGATCATGTTTCTGAAGGTTACTCTGAACCAGTATCTGACGATAAGCAGAAACAGGAGGCTGACCACGTGAGTCAATCTGGTGATCAGACTAGGGATATACAGCCGCAGCCTGTTGGAAGAGTTGCAGGAGAGAGTGTTATGAAGATACTGATGCAGAAGGTACGGTCTCTGGATGTGAATTTGTCGATATTGGAACGGTACTTACAAGAGCTAAACACGAGATACGGGGATCTCTTTAAAGAATTAGATGAAGAAGTTGCGCAGACGGCCATGCTCTTGGAGAAGATGAGATTGGATGTGATGAGTCTTATTGAAAACAAGGAGGAAACAGTATGTTGTTCATTACCTTAAACTTTCAATTCCACTAATATTGTTCGGCTTCTTTCTCCTACAATGTTGTTGTATGGGTTTTGCAGGTGAAAGATGTAGCTGATTTAGTTTCGTGGAAATCCCTTGTTTCCTCGCAATTCGATATCCTGAGCAGGGAAAACGAAATTCTCAGGTAGTCCTTTGCCCTCTTGCTCTCTTTTTACAAACCTCACGCTGACATAGACACATGTATCTGATGATACAATCTCTGTGCCATTTGCAGATCCCAAATGGAAAGGGTCACGGACTTTTGGGTGGATCTGGAGAACAAAAATATCGTCGTGCTTCTTCTAACATTTATGTTTGGTTCCTTCTCGGCTATTAAGTTAGTTGCAGATTTGACGGTAAATACTTTTAGGAGGAAACAGAATTTTGCAGAATTTTGTAAGTCTAAGATCTCATGGATCTTCTTCTTGTTGAATTGTGCAACTGTGGCATTAATTCTTTTACTCTGACTACTTCGAAGAGCTGCCTACTTGTAGAAATGTCTATACAAAGGATATATGCTTCATTTTGCTACTTCGTGATATCGAATTCTTACAGATAATCCTTCTTACCATGCTCTGTGAGCTGCTGGACTTAGCTTTGTTCTCATTTTCTACTTCTGCAGGATGAACAACATTGGCCATTCCTTTATAGAAACGAAAAGTTGTATCGATCCATTTCACGCAGAAACCATCTGATAAATAACTGTAGGTACAATATGATCATTACCAATCAAATTCATCACACGTGTTTTTTTTATTCTTTTGGACATTGCCCCGATACTCTACATGGTACCTTGGAGCAATGGCGGAATACATTTTTCCTTATACAAAATGTACAGATGTCTGTCTATGACTCTCGTGTACATTACTCGAAATGAATGATAGTAAAATCCGTACTGCTGCTTTCAGAGACAGATGGATTTCGGGCAAAATTTGTTGTGTGCCAGTCATGGAAGAATTTTGTTGCTTCGATCGCAAGGGAAACCGAAGTCCCTTCAGCAACAGTGCGGGGAAGAAGCTGGTTCCTGATAACCAGGAGAAGAAAAGGAAAAAGGAATAGGCTTTTCGACCTCCAAACCAGATACGTTTGCCGGTCTATTTGTGCGGCTTGAGATGGGGGTAAAGTCCTAAGACGTGCTCCGGCATCAAATCATGTCGCGTGAGAATCCCGACAATCGGAGGCCTCTGCAGAAAAAGAGAAACGTTTAGAGAAACCCTTTTTTTTCTGACTCTCTCGACTTTTGCATTAACTTTCCAAAAGGATGCAGCAGACTACTGCAGTTCACTACCAGGAGTACGATAACTAAGTATTTCGTGGTCCGGGCTGAGCAGTCCAACCTCTGTTGTTAAAAGAACGGCGCATTGGAACTAGACCATGATATCTCTCCTAAGAAGAACGAACTTCTAATTGAATGCACCTCACTATGTTGTCCGAGGGAGAATCGCCGTAATGGCAGCAAAGATCCGCAAAATACACAGGAAATGTATCCTAGTAGTCTAAACCGAAGGATGTTACTGGTTCTTCCTTGCTGCATAAAAGGACCACATGAAAACCAGTGGGAAAGAAAGAGGGAGGGAGAGAGGGAGGAACTCACCCCTTGACTCTTCGGAACCACACACATGTGCCGGAGACCAAGCTGCCGGAATAGTATTGCAGCTTTTGCAAGCGACATCGTCTCCACAACTGTGTATGGCGATGCATTAGTAATGGGATGGAGATCGATGTACATCTCCATCTCATCCTCATTGATGTCCAAATCCTCCAGTTTAATGCCCTTCCCTGACCCTGGCTTCGCGAAATCGAGCGCAGCATACTTCCGCAATATATCTTGTCCGCTGATCACCTGTTCTGATGAGAAATTCTTTCCCTTGAGCAGAACCAGCAAGTGGGACCTCAGGACAACCCCGAATAGTTCAGAGGAATCCACAAAAGGTGGCTCATCGATCACAGGGAACCCGTTATGCCCCGTGTACTTCAGAGCATCCAATATGTTTCTCACCTTCTCAATGCCGGAGAAGGTGATGAGTGGGCCTGAAACAACATCAAGAGCAACGAGTTGCCTCATGTAAGGTTCCGCGTGGGCCTCCAGGTAAGGCAGTCCTTTTAACTTCACAATTTGATCGTAAACTCCCTTGTTGAAGATATCAGCCACGGTTTTTGAAACTAGAAGGACTAGCATCATGAGGGGCAAAAGCAGGAGATCGTTCGTGAGCTCAAGCAGTATAACACAAAGCGAAACGGTCATTCTCATCGTGCCCCCGAGGAAGGAGGCAGCGCCTAGGAGGGCATAGAGACCCGTATCAAGGTCCGAGATTGGTTCAAAGAGTCTTCCGACAAGACGACCATAGCAAGCTCCAGCAAGAATAACTGGGATGAAGAGACCAGAGGGAACGGCGATCCCGTAAGTGACAATACCTAGAAAGTAGATGGCCCCAAAGAAGATGAAGAGAGTGGAGATACGGAATTCCCTTGTGGTGTTCGTACTAAAGAGGTTTCGGATGGCATCATCATTTGTGTTCAGGAAGAGGGTGGCGAGGTCGTTGTAGGAGCCCGACGGGCATTGGAAGCTCAAGTAATTGCCCGTCTGAGTAGGACAGTCCTTTGATGATTCGGTGGGGCAAGGGACGCAACTTACAGTCCATGAAAGGCCAAACGCGCACACGGACGTCAAGAGAGAGATGCAGATGACTAGCAGTACCCTGTATACCGCGCCCCGCCTGCACCACAGACACCAAGTTTTATCAGGACCGAGACATTCCTAGAATTGCTCCAAGACCGGAAACAAAAGGTCGAGAGGGCGCATAGATCATTACTCATTTATCATGCTGTAAACGCGGAGGACTTTATCGATTAGATAGTTATACATGCTCCCGAAGAGGCCTCCGATCACTCCTAAAAATATCGCCGCCAGTATATCTCCACTGCCATATGTTGCTCCTGCTGAACTAACGTCGTACATTATAAGACCACCTTCCCCGAACAACCCACAGTTCCCTGTGGAACATAACTGTACGAAAGCTTTCAGAACGAAAGCCACCACCGCTGTCGTGAAAAATGTCCTCCAGAGAAGAGCACTCCGCCACCTGGGACAACACCGGGTGAAGGGCGGTAATATCAGACTATCAATTACGAAAAGGAACTAGATTCCTTGCAGGTGAGGCTCGGTGCAGCTCCATGCTCAATTGTTAGGACACAGTTATCCTATAATTGGACGGATCATAAAAGTCGAGTTATTTCGACAATATCCTGCTGTCTTGAACAGCAGCAGATTGTTGTCCGGAAAAACATTTGGTTTCCACGCACCCGGTGCAATTCGAAAGTAACTGCAGCACTAACATAATTAAATAGAATAAAGAGTAATCAGAGAAGAGAGAGAGAGAGTGACCATGAAGCTGCCTCTTCGAGGGCAAAAAGAACTCCACCAACAGGGGCACGAAAAGCAGCAGCAACACCAGCAGCCGCTCCGCAAGTGATGAGATCCCGTCTATCCCGGTCATTCTTGAAGAAGCGGAGCCATTTCCAAGTCAAATGGTACTTGCGGGAGCCTCCTTGTCCGAGGAAATTGGCTATACAAGCCCCCGTGTGTACCATTGGCCCCTCTTTACCCATCGTAAAACCCGCAGAAACGCCCAGTATAGACCCGAAAATCTGTCCATATTAACATAAAAGAATCAAAATTGGAAATTTTTTCTCCCTGCTTTTGCAGCATGTTAGTCTTCTTTACCTTGACAAAAAGGGTACTCGGAGCCAAAATGGAATAAGCATCTATTCCATTCAGGTAGGCCTTAACCTCAGGAATACCGGACCCTGCAGCTGCAGGAGCAATGAAAGCACAGAGAGAACCAGCGGCAACTGCTAATATGAGGTTGCACCCGACAAAAGAGACGAAAGCCAGGAAATATCTGCGCTGGAACCATTACCACGTCAGAAACTTGATTAAGAAAAGCATCTCAAATTCACACTCATTCCCATTTTTTGGTTCCTGTTTGACAATGTCCTACGACAAGCCTTCTTAGTTGCCGTGATTGGTTTTGTGGAAGAGAACGCATACAAGGAAAGCAATTTCCTCGACTAGAAATCAAAATGTGTGCTCGATTGAGTACAGAAAGACTCTTTTCTTGTGTCCGGGCAGATTTTAGCAAAGGAATCTACCAAGGTCACTGCCGCCTGTTGGCAACCGCTGCTGCCTTCAGCAACCGCGGTGAAGGGGCAGTGTTGGTGCAGGTCCCATGTCATTCCAGAAAACGGTTCACTGCAAGTTCCTTCCCGAATAAAATATATATCGATTATAGAATGTTTCTCAACCTGTCCCCTCAAACAAACTCGGGACAAGGCGACAAAGAACTAATAACTCTTTTGCAATTTTCATAGTTTCTCCTGAAAGAATCCTTCGTGCTACTGGTTTTACTGTGCAGAAGCGATGCCAATGGAGAGTAAAGCATGAATACACTCGGGAGTTGGAGATTAGGCTCACCTGCCCTCATCCATGAGATAGATATTGAGCAGCAGCTTGTAACCGGATATATTCTCGACCGTCATAGTATTGAAGACGCCCACTAGCCCGGTTAACAGTCCGATCAGCAGAGCAAATGCCCACTTGAGAAAAATGTACTGAAATATCTGAGTCCTCTTTCTCGACCTCCAGTCCTGCTTGAACAACTCATTCTCAATTATCCTGAAATTATAGCGAAGAAATATAAAGCAGTGAGAATAAACAACATTATGAATCAATAGCATGGAACCGATGTTACGGTTGACAAGGATGCAGCGGGAGAGAGAATGCTCACTCGTAGTCAAGGCTCTCGATTGGGCAAGTGTTGGACCCGACTATGGCAATCTGAGAGGTGGCGTTGCCCCTGTTAACCCCCTTAACGAGAAGAGGCTCCCTCATCGATGCCCTCATGTTCATGTTCTTCTCGGATATCTCGGCCCAACCACTCTCCATGTCCTTCCTATCCTCATTCTCCATCTCATGCTCCTCGTCATCTCCATGGTTCGCATGATTTTCCCGATCCATTTCCCAAAATCCCACTCGGGTCGCTCTAAGAGCACACAAACGAGTGTTTTGTTCTTCTTCTGCTTGCAGACAAAAGAGTGTATTATGCTTCTTCTTCTTCTTCTTCTTCTTCTGCTCTCCTCAGTACATCAATGAACACGTAACTGCGAGAACGAATCAATCAGCGAAACAGTCTGTTACCCGGACGGGGACAAAGGGCATGTGCAATGATTTGGAAAGCGAAAGTAATCAATCAATTTCAACCCATAACAAGAGCAGTTGAATCTTGGTCACTTTAAGAACCATAACAGTAGCTCTTCAGCCATAGAACAGTTGTGTGCCTTTAAGTGCTTTCCCCAGCAATCAATGGAATTCAACAGTCAGCAGAGACAGACAGGACCCTCCCCCCCCCCCCCCCCCCCCCCCCAACCCAACAAAAAAAAAAAAAGGGGGCACAAACACACAAGAAAGGAGAAGATAAATCAAAAGCTGAGGATTCCATGATACTTGTACAAGCAAGAGCAACAAAAGGGTATGTTGACAAACACAGCAACACATGAATGACCAATAAACCACTGCAAATTCAGGATTTTGTTCACCGCTTACAGCAAATGGAAGAACAAAAACACAGGAAGTGACCCGATGGTTCATAATATAAATATGAGACAGTCTCTGTGTCGGCACATAAAAGAGGTGAGAAACTGTGTAAGGAGCAATCAAAGACCTGACAAAGGAAAACAGAAACAGAGCAAACAGGATGAAGAAGGAAAAGTTGGGTAATAGAAGTAGTAGATAGAATGAGATGGGGAGAGGGGCAATCGGACTTTTCCCAACTGTTAGGTGGAGAATTGTGATTGGACATCAGATCTAGCAAACCCCCAAAGACTCACTCAGCACTGTTTCCATCCTCCATTAATGATTTGTCAACTTTAATGTGAAGTTCCTCGATATGTGTTAATAATATTGATGACACGAGGGGGATTTGGGTTCAGCCTAATTAATCTCACAGCTCATGTGAGCAATCTCATAAGACCACGGGACGCAAGCCAAGCCACACAGAATATGAAGCACTTTACTGCACGATTTCCGGGTGGCTCGAACTTTGAAATATGTGGAGCATCAGGGCGTTCCAATTGGATTAGTTATTCGGGTTCGACCTATTTAGGTCTCATGATCCATGTGAACGTTCTTGTAAGATCACTGGACACCGGCCAATCACCCAAAACACGGAATATGAAGTACTTTACTGCATGATTTTAGGGTGGGTCGAACCTTGATATCTTAAGTATGTGGATGATTAGGTCATTTTAATTGGATTAGTTGTATTCTAATTCTATGCTCTCTTTTTTCAAAAAAAAAAAAAGAAAATATATTTATTGATTATGCAAAAAGAAAATTTTGTTATGATTCAAACTAAAGAAATTAATTAATAAACCAGGGAAATTTTTGGGTAACCGCCACAGCAGAGCAAAGAGCACTCATTTTTGACCAGAAAATCTGTGGAAATGTCTGCCGTGGCAGAATGGAATTTGCAATGTCTATTGTTGGAGCAGGCCATCATTAATCAAAAAAGAGAAAAAAAAAATAACGCAGTTTGGTTCTATCAGTTCAATTATGGAGAGAGAAGTGAAAAATTCGAAACAAGAAAAACTAATTAATTAATTAGACAATACATGAAAAATAAAATGCACATAACGACACACGTTCTCGCACAAGAATCAAGAGATTTTAAATTTAATTTTTGTCAATATAATTACTCGTGTTTTTTCATATTAAAATTCTATATTTTATACAAGAACCATGAATCTCTAATTAAAAAAAGAAAAATACATGCTCTCTAATGATAATGATTCTTTTTTTTTAAATAATGAGATCGCCATATACCCTCAAGTTCTTTTATTGGATTAAACACCTCATTGCAAGTAAATTTGTCCTCTAGCATAGCTTACTAACTGAATTATATGTCAAGATTGATGATAATGATTTTTAATCGACTCACTTGAAAATTTTAGCATTTTCTTTTAATCTCCCTCCTGATGAAGCAACATCAACATGTGGCCTATACGTGGTGGAGGGGACTTTACTCTCGTTGATGAAACTCTTATATTTTATTAATTAATTAAATTGATTGATATATTATTTTCCCATAAGAAACCAGTAAACTGATGAAGAATCACCGACTAATCGGAGGTATATGGCCTGTTTTGATGTTGACGTTCACCTCTTTCGTTAGGTTGGAAATATAGAAAAGAAAGAGGGTTCCATAGATTTTATCCTATAATTTCAAGCCGCAGGAATTATTAAAAAAAATGGTGATCTCTATCATCACGCGACATGAGATAATAGTTATAAGACTATTATAGATAAATGAATCGGTATTGATCACATGAATATGATATTCTAATTTAAAGTCATTACAAAAATGTTACGAATTCTTCGAATGGGTTTTTTTTTCTTTTTTTAATTATATGATGTTTCAATTTACTTTTGTTGATCCTCAGGCATGATCTCACAGATTTATTACTATTGGAAACCCAATAAAATATAATTAATAATTTTTGTTCTGTAATAACTAATCAAATGTCAATAGCTTGTAAAAAGCTTATCTTCGAGCGGCAGTCAAGAATCAAGAAAATTTAAATAAGAGATGTCCAATAGAATGGTTCACCAATTTCGAGCTTCTCTTTTTCGTTTGAGTCCTCACACTTCAATTTTGTCGATTTAAGTCTCTCAACTATGAAAAGGAAATCGGCTATTAAAGCTGAATCTGCTAGTTCTCCTTGTCGGCATAAGATGACCGTCTATGGGAGAAGACCACCTGGTACCAGACTAAATTCTAGTCCATGTATCCTTCCATGAGAAGTTCCGTTCAGCCGGTGCGTGTGCATTGATCAAGTACCTTATGTTCTAATCAAGTTTGCATGGGAGCGCCATAAACCTTAGTCGAGGGAATCTCCATTGTAGACTAAAGATTCTTCACAGAGCCGAAACCACATTGTTAGAACTTCAGTTACCATTGATCGAGATCGCTTTGGTTGGGAGAGAACCCTAATCTGACCCCAATAAATATTGCAAATGGGCGTTTGGGCCCTTCCATCTGCCTCACTACTGAATTTTCGTAGAGATGTACCAAGCTGTTGAATGACACTAATTTCTCGAATTCATGGGACTCGATTGGACAAAATTGAAGTACAAGGACTCGAATCATAAGGACCCAATGTTTAAGGGACCGAACCGTGGTATTTGACCGAAACATTAAAGAAATCCTCACTCCTTTGTCCCAGATTCCAAAGACGTGCAGCAATTTGGACATGGTGATTAGATCAGAATCATTAGACAAGAGCAAGAACAACCAAATCCATATAATAATAATAAAAACTATAAGAAAAGAGCAAGAACAACCAATGATTGAGCTTCCCCCATATTAAAAAAATCATGGGCACATGTAATCAGCAAAATGATCACATTTGTCTCTGTTTTTTAATTGGATTCTGTCCTGACAATCTCCCCGATTGCCAGAAGGAGATCTCCTCCATGTAATATGCACTTTTTAACCTTTCATGTTAGTTTTCCTAATACATACACACACACACACATATATATATATATTAATATCTCCTTATCACCTATCCAAAATATATATATATATGTAGATCTCATCATCAATATATAGATATATGTCTCTCTGTCCGTACGTTGGGTGAGCTCCACGTCCACCAATGGTTTGGGGCACAGTGTGGACCACCAGCTGACCAAATTGTCTGCACGTACTCCATATGGGTCCCTGAACCCAACCCACCAGCCGGCTGCTATTCAGGGATAGATCCAAGATTACAATTGAGGGGACCAACTCTTTGAGAGGGATACAGAATGATAATACTTCTGATTTAGGAGAGAAGAGCATAAGGATTTTTTTATTAAAAATTGAACTATAATATATAAATTTCTTTATAACGTCAAAATTTTAGGAAAGTGACAGTTCCTCTCAGCTCCCCTTAAGTCCATCCATGTTACTATTGCTATACCGTTTCCATCTTGCTCTGTGTAGTCGGGCCGCGCTTTCTTTTGCTTCATCGATCGATAAACCTACCAGTCCTCGTGTTGTAAAAACGAGAATACTCGAATTCGCTTCCCCGGGATAAAATACAATATCCCACGTTTTAGGATTAATAATCAAATCATGCATGATCCTGGCATTTGCAAATGCGACAAATTAGTTTCAATGGAGGTTGAGAAACCGAGAGGGTGAATGGATATCTATGAATTGATTGTGACATATAGTGCAATATTGTGAATTTGTGATATCCAAGTATATATATTCATATACACGTTTACATATATGTGTGTACACTGGTCCTTTGAACATGAGTACAAGGTACACCATAGGAGGCTACCGCTGGCCTCATGGAGTCACCAATTACCCTAATTGGGGGAGGCGGCTGCCATCGAGGCCTTAACACCGAGCCCCTTCTCCCTTTCTCTTTTACGATTTGTTTTTTCTTTAGTATGAATTATGGTATCAGGAAGTTCAAATGGGTCCCGACTAATCCAGTCGAGTCGGATCAACCTATTAAGAGATAAAGTTCTCCCATAGTGAATTTTCTACATTCACAAGGCCTCGAACTCGAGACATTGCTTAAATGAAATAAGCGCCGAACCGCTTGAACCAACTCATGTTAGTTCTTACGATTTGTTTTTCTTTTTAATAATTCAAACAGTGATGTGGTCTCATCGGAGGTCGCCATTGCCCCTCTCGGGCCACCGACGAGCTACGTTTTTATTTTTAATATTCAAAATCGTCTTTATTATAAAAAAAATCTTTTGAGACCCACGTGGTCTGTCTATGTGAGTCACGCGGTACCATCAAGTGTCACTTCAGTAGATTTTGTTAAAATTAACAGGAAAAGTAACGTCATGATAAATGATACCAGATCAAATAGTTGGTGAATTTTCATAAAAAGAAAATTAATTCATGAAAATTGAGAATTTTTAAGTTTTTCTTGGTTATTTACCCAATTCATCATCATCATCATCATCATTATTATTATTATTAGTAGTAGTATTTTGTTTTCTTATTTTCTTGATCAGATAACAAATTATGGTTGCTTGGTATTTCTGCATTTTGCTTTATCTATTAGGGAGATGTAGATGCGGAGCTGATTAATCCATCATATATTCAAGTCCTGCCTGCCCTCGGTTATTTCGATTATTATGAGTTCATTAAGTGGGTGCCTGCATTTTGCGAAGTAAAATTTCACTCCTAGAAGCATTAAACTTTCTAATTTTCTTTTTATCATTAACAAAGTGGTGTTGTCTAGAATACTAATACGTAATATATCATAGGCCCGCTATTCGTCAGATTTTGTGTGGAAATTTCATAATAAGAAATTAAGTATGAAACAAATAATGGGTATGGATTATAGAGTTTGTATAATTACCTAACAAAAATTTAGTTTTTGTCCTACAAATTTCAATATGGTAAATTTCATATTTAATTTGTGAATTACAAACAAAGATTCATGTGAATATACATCACATCTAATATTAGCGGAATTTCATATAAAATAATTTTGAAATTGTAAAAAGTCGAAATTATTAATTTCATTTGATAAAAAATAATAATTTTAGAGCCTTTGAATTTTAATTTTCTTTTGGATAAGTGAACTTTTACAATCCAATATCCCTTGCTTACTTCTTTTATAATATTATTTTTACCTACATATATATATATATATAAAGTATTAGTGAATTTAAATAATATAAAATATTTATAATTTATTTATCTAATGAAAATATCATGTCTCTTTTCCCTTGACATTTAATCAAATAGTAAAAAAGAATTAAATTGTGACGTCACATAATTATAAAAAGTTCTTAACTTTCTTAAAATTATAAATATTTGCTTATTAGTGAGATCGCAGTAAGTGATTGAAATCCTTTTTTGTTGGAATATTTTCATAATATTTATAGTATCGCTTACATAATAATTGCTATCATTTAACTTTTCTATA
Organism: Punica granatum; assembly: GCF_007655135.1. NCBI lineage: Eukaryota > Viridiplantae > Streptophyta > Magnoliopsida > Myrtales > Lythraceae > Punica > Punica granatum. The sequence goes on along the minus strand of NC_045129.1, from coordinate 12,311,877 downwards.
ATATATTAACTAATAAATAAATAATATATTCAATATTCTACCCCCATTTATGATAAAAGGGTAAAGTTTTTTTTTTTTTTGAAAAAATGAAGTCGACATTTGTGCTGAAAACTCAAATTCCTAACTCCTCAGTATCCCACTTTGCACATACCTTAAGTGAACATTAACTAAATTGTGACGCTTATTAACCTATAATGAATCCCAATAAGTAATTTAAGATTAATTTTACGTAATATTAATTAAGACACAATAAATAAAATAAAATTGTTGTCTAATAGTCTATATATTGTATATAATAATCAGAATCCGCCAACATATTCTAGAGAAGTATACCCAGGGTTCCTCACTATCCAACATTTTAGTTGCAAAAATAATTTTAATTAATAAAGTAAGTTAGGTATAAAAATAAGTGTTTTGGAATAGAGTGAAAATTTAGGTTTTTCTTAAAATAATTTAGATCTCACAGTCATAAAACTTTAATCACACGAATTTAAAAAATATATAAAATTCATGATCCAATGACAACCAATCTAATACATTTGAAGTTAAAATTTTTGTTATAATATAATTCACTATTAAAAAAAGTATCTCTTTGATTTAACAGTGAATTATCATTAATAATATTTAAACTAAATAAAACTGAACTTTGATAAATAATTTATCTCAATTTAATATACTATAGTTAAAATTAAAAATATAAAATTAATTATAATTATTTTCCCTCCCGGGGGTGGGGGCTTCAGGTCTCACGTTTGGAAGTTTGTTTTGTGTGTGTGTGTGTGTGTGTATAAGGCCGGGTAATACAACTTAGTTTGGTTGCACCCTAAAGAGGGTTTTGCAAACTACTTTTCCTCTTTGGTAAAAAATACATATTATCTTAAATATATAATAATTATTTTTTAAATTATAAGAGAATTTTTGAACTTGATGTTAATTAACTATAAATATTTATTATCTCATAGTATTTTTTTTTAATTTATAGAATTTTTAACTTTATATTGTATCAATTAATTTATCAAAATTTTCAGAGAGTTTCTAAAATTTAAAAACACTTACCATCCCAATATCCATATTAATAACTTATATTTTCTTTGAATTACATCAATTTGTTAATATTATTTAAAATCAACCAACAAGTTGTTGATTGAAGTGGTAAGCAACCTCAACCCCTAAGAAGAGAATACGAGTTCAAATCCCAAGAGACACACTTGTTGGGATGGGAAGTAACATTTAATGCTCCATCTCTCGGAATTACAATAGCAATATCTCCCATAATTTTACCAACATGGGTTGTTTCAATCGGTTCGGCGCTTATTCCCCTTGAGCAAAGTCTCGGGTTCACGTCTTGTAAATGGAAACAAATCTATGCTGGTTGAGCTTTACCCCCTTAGTGGGCCGACCCGGCTCAAACTGAATTAGTCGGGAGTCGATGAGATTCCGGATACCCACAAAAAAAAAATTAAAATCAAATTAACTAATAAAACATACTAACTTCAGTAATAAATCATAATCTTGAGCGTGTACGGGTAAATTGTCTAATTATTCTTAAACTCAAGGCGTGCGTACACTGTTTCCAGCATTCATCTATTTGAGACACTCGCCCGCTGTCTCGGCGACCTACGGTTTTATGATCATGGTAGAAGTAATCGACCGAATCCGGCACCAATTCGGGATAAGTATAAAGTATGTGGTTCATTATCAACTATAAACATGGGGCCAGAATTAAGATATCGAGCGAGCGTCTGCTTCTCCATGTATGATCCAAAAAAGCCCTTCATGGGCCCACCAGAAAAGGAAAAAAAAAATAAAAATCTTGATGGTGGACGCAAATCTTATCGAGCTTGTGATATTTAGAAGAAATTAGAAGACGGGAGAAAAAGGTAGTACTGGTAGGTTCCGGTAGGTGAAAGATGCACGAGACAGAAGCAGGGCGGAGCTGTCACCTCTGCACCGATCATTAATAATGGCCACACTCGTTTTTAACATGTTCTCTGGTCAATATCCCTATCAGGCCACATGAAATGGAGATCATGGACATAACATCTGTAGCAGAAGACATTTCGTTTTCCCTTGGAGGGTCCTAGACTGACCTGGTGTGACAAATTCTGAACTTTCATGTACCGAATCAAACAATTGATACTTCTGATAAGTTCCAACTCGCGAATGATGTGCTCTTGTACCGTCAAAGGTATTAAGGACAGCGAGACCTCGACCCTTATCAGTCAGATCAACCGGACCGAATGAGAGCGATTGAATCGACAGTTCGGAAATGTTGAAGTCGCATGCACGTTGAGGTTAGATTATAAAGAAGGCAACGGCAATAATAGCCTCGCCTTAGATAAGACCTTGCGGCACTGATCGACAACAGAGAAAACTCTGTCGTCCATGTGATGTTTCATTTCATCCAGTGCAATAATTAGTTAGAAATAGCTGGAAAGGACAAGGTCATTCCATAACCATGTGGATGAACACTACGCATACAAGATAAAATATGTTAAGACGGAAAGATAAAGAAGGCTAGACTCGAAGATCCACAAGCTGCTAGCTCGACTCGGTGAATACTCGAACCCTAAAGACGGTCCGAGAGCAGCTTCGGGGTTGATCAGAGGGGAACATCAAGGAGCGCTTTGAAGATGGTCCAAGAGCAGCTTGACTCGGAACATTTTGCATTCCTAAGTTCTCATCGTAACCCCAATCTCAATGTCTATATGTCCGATTGTTTAGATCGAGAGTCCGTTCCATTGATCAGAAGACTGAAGAAAATCATATGTGCTAGGAGAAAAGGAATGTACATCAAAGAGAGGATGCCTTCAATTATTTGTCTATATCACCGCAACTCAACCGACATTACACCGATCTGGAATTTCCCTCGATTCTCTTAAGCGCAGATTAATGACAATCAGAAAATCGGAGTAAGAGAACTCCTACATTCACAGAATTGCTAATGTTTGGGAAAAATCCATCTGAACATATCAGCCAATGATGCAGCTTCACTTGGGTTTTGGCCGTCCATCCATACCTTGAAATCAGGAGGGAAGTATTTGGCGTCACTCCATAGTTTAAGCATTTCGAGCGAGAAAGGGCCCTGTCTGTTACCCTGAGGGTCTTTGTAGTACCATACCATACTTTCAAGGTTAAAAGCGATCCTGTTATTGTTCCCACGAGGAGGATCATGATGTTTGATGGTATCATCCTCATCATCGCTACTCAGGTCGATCACTTGAGTACTGGCCTTGACTTTCTTCTCACGTGATCCTTGGACACCTCTATTCAGGTCCACAGTTGAAGGCCTCTCTGCATTACTTGCATTTGTTTGCAATGGTCCGTTTTGAAGGTTTTCTTCCGCTCGGGCACCATGTAAATATTCTGTAAACAAAAGAAACACACGGGCAAAAGAACAATAAAGCATTTAACTTGCTGGAGAATCTGCTTAAATGTAAAGTAAGTTAGATCTCACTCGACTTGGGGTTCTAATGATCAATAGTACTATATATTAACATGCGAATAGATATGAAATTCTTGAGAGACTAGAATTAATGAAAAATCAAAGATCGTTTTAATCTGCATGCTCCAAAAAAAAAAAAAGGGTTGATATACATGAGGAGTTGAACTTGGCAACATGGAAAACCATTGTAGCCATAGAAGTTCTTCCATTAACGCCATCACATCTAAAAGTAGACCACAAAAGATAATTTTTATTTATGTAAAGTTCAGTTCAAACAATAAGAGAAAAGACGAAGGTGGGAGTTACAGTGGAAGACAGCGGAGATAGAAATTAAGGGAGGATGATTTCTCTTATGTCCTCTTTTTCCCTATTGGCTGTGGTGATCTTAACGGCGAGAATGGAAACACAAAGTTAAGCAAGGGGAGGGCCACTTTAAAAGTGGAGCTGAACTGCTAATGGAAATGACAAATACCTGCAGAATACATTCCACGAGTTATACTGGTCACCACATTGACTCCGTTTGATGAAGCACTGAATTTGTTCATTTCTGGCACGATGGAACTGAAATCAATCACTTGAGAAGTCTTTGTCACTGCTCCTGCGAAGCCGTTGTTTAAGTCCACACTTTCGGGTCTCTCTCTGGCATTCACACCATTCTCTACAGGATGGTTTGTTTGGGGTTCTCGAACACATGTGACATGCCAATATTCTGCAAACACGTGAAACTTAGTGTGAATAGGCAATAAGATTTGAAGTTCTAGTGCATACCAACTGCTTAAAGATGACACACACCCGTAGAAGAATCAGCCTTCCTGGCAAAGCTACCCAATAAAGCCTCATTTGGTGCGGCACTGTATCTTGCATTGCCAGGCCTGCTGCGACTGAAATCAATCATTCGGGAAGCCTCCTGCATCTTCCCTGCTGTTCCTTCAAAGCCTCCGTTAAAGTTTAAGTCCACACTGGCATGTCTCTCTCTACTGTTCTGATTCTGTTCCAGACGTTGCTTTTTATATCCTTGATAGAGGAGCAACATGCAAATGAGACTCGACACACTTTTCTTTATTTCAATACAGCAATTAAAAGACTGAGCCAATAATCTATAAGCCAATCAGTAATAAATCTGCTGAGAACTGTTCTGGGTTTGATCCGCTTTAGACCAGTATGAGCTTATCAGAATTTCAAGCAAATCAGCACCTGTTCAAATAGTCCCAAGTAAAAGATACTATAGCTGGCGCTAAATATTGATCTTGGATCATGAAGGTGGAATATTGATGCCTAAACTGCTTCTGCCACAAAGACTAATTGGTGGGACTGTTACTGAACCAATCTTTCCCAGTTTGATGAAGGGCCAAATTTCTAGTAGTATATAAACAAATAAAGATTGAAAACTTACCAGTAAAATCCATCACGCAAGCAGAATCAGCACCATTTGTCACAGTTTCAGGCTTGGAAATTTCTGGAGTATCCCCAAGCATTGGTTCAGTTGAACCAAGCGAATCTACATCATCCTCTGGAAATGAGTCTACATCATACTCTGGAAAAGTTTCCACTGCTGAATCAACTTTTATACTTTCAGGAACTAATTTTGGAAGCTCGCAAAGCATGCGTGACTGTTCAGCTGGGGTTTGAAGCAGGTGCTTTCTATCCAAGTATTCAGCCAGTGTAAAAACTCAAACAAGTTAAGGATTCAAATCACAAATCAAATGCATATTAACTGATAAAGGAAAGTCCTCTACACTGACTCATCTACTAAGCTTCAATATACAAATTTTAAAGAGAAAAGGCAATCAAAAGGATCAATATGTAAATGCAAAGTGTCAGGAGCACCTACACAAATAGAATAAAGCTTTCTAAAATGGAAGAGGAATTACGAAGTAAAAGACTTTATGGAAGGATATTCTTTGCGCCAGCCTTTCTCATTGGCTCGTTCGATGAGGTTTTGTAGCAAAGATATTTCCCTGACGAGCCACTGAAAACAGAATAATAGAGTATGATGAGGGACAACCTGAACAAAAGTTAAATGCATCCACAATCACATAATTAATTGTCAAGCAAAAGAAAATATCACTTGGAATCTATTGCTGCATGGAGATAAACGTTTTGTCCCTTGAGACTACTTGACCTTATGCATAAGCCGTGAACCAACTAGTCATTTATGCATCTTCTGAACTCTATAGAGTTTGCATATGGATTAAACAGGTATCAGTTGCTACCCAGGAGAATTGGTTTTCAACGAAAGCAGAACTTGATGATAAAGGAACTAAGACATACAGGAAATGAAATTTGCTTACATGCTTTGTTATATCCTCATGCAGTGCTTGAACTTTCTCTTCCAAATCCACCTATAAAATTAAGCATATTGATTGGTAAAAGTAACAACAATCAGTGGCAGCACAAATGAGTAAGAAAAAAAAAATTAGAAAAAGAAAGCAAAAAGCCGACAATTCCATTTTTAGCTAAGACAAAGATATTAAATGCTACGGCAGAATATTTCATGATAGTAAAAGGGGCTGCTCATACACATAGCACAAAAGGCTCCAACTCCCTAATGTCATGTTTGGTACAGGGAAATGGAATAGAATAGCAACGAATAGGCATTTCATTCTTCCACTCCATTTCTTTATTTGGTGGCAATTTAGTTGAAATGGACCTTCCATAGAATAACATCTCAATTAATAGGTCCAACATTTTAATTACATTTCATCATGTTTTCAAGATCAGTACAAAAATCACCATTTTTCTGTCAATGCCATTACATTTTATTCTTCAGAACTCATTCTGTTCCATTAAAACCAAAACTATTGGCTTATAAACTGGGAGATAACACTTGATCGGAAAAAACATTAAGATGACATAAATGTCTCTTCTAATTATGATTATGCTGGAAAACATTAAGGAATTGACATAAATTTCTCTTCAAGTTATGATTAGAGAGCATACCATTTTGAGCTTCTTATATACTCCATCTTTAATTTTCTGGGACAACTCTTCGCATTCCTCCTACAGAAAAGATGAGATGTCATAAATTTATCTAATAAATAATCGTGACGGTTATCCAAGAATAGTAAATAACAATAAAGCTTGTGAGAGAAGATAGCTCAAACAAAACTGGGATCCAAATGTAGCCACTTAGCACAGGGATTGGTAACATTAAAATAGATCGGTACATTCATCAAGTCTGAAAAATGGAAGCCATTGAACATGATTGATTATTCTTCACTTGATAATTAATAATGCCCAAAACAATCATTAGGCTTCAGCTATAAAAATGTAATTCCCCATACGTGTGGATTACCTTGGTAAAGTTATCATCCGAAAGCATGGAAATACGAATATCTCTTACAGCAACCCGAAGGCGAACACTGCTCATATCAGCACCTTCAGAGACCTTCCTCATGCCTGAAAGTTAATAAGGCAATCAACACAGCTTCTTAAGAATCTGAGAAAGATGGTTATGAAAGTCAACATCCAATGCTAAATTTTACAATCATCTATCACTTATATTCACTTGGTTAGAAATATTACTATCTAACTCTAGGAGAAGAAATGATTTTCAAACATCTTATAGATAGATGAAAGCAAAGAAAACTTACAAGAATGCTTTATGTGGTGACAAATGTATTTACCTGTAACTTGCAGGAGCTGGTAAGGATTTTTCTGCAGGTAATCATTGGGATCAGATTTAACCCGCACGAAGCTTCCAATTACTTTTTGTTCAAAGTTCTCAAAATCCTTCAATAGATCTTCAACTAAGCTCCTCTTTAAATATACAAGTTTGAGGTTATCAGGAATTATAGCAGCAAATGGGCTAGTAAAAGTTTTCAAAACTTTCTTTTTCAATGGTTTTCTCTCAGAAATAGACTGCTGACGTTTAGCTGGTATATCTTCACCCCCTGAACTACGTGAAGAAACATCATCTGGTGACTCCTCATTCTCTGCATAATGCTTTGAGAGCAGGTTGGAGACTCGATTCAGTCTCAGCGATTTCCTTCCAAAGAGAGACTTAAGTCTTTCGTCAGAATTAACTTTCTTTTTCTTGTTGGGATCAGTAAGTCTATGCTCATTTATATATCCTGTTATAATAGCTGCCACATCATCCTTAGAGATTTGATCACTAGTATCTTTTCCAATTGACTCAAGAAATTCAATGAGCTCCCGGGATCCCCACCCAACAAATTCCTTTTTCCTTCGTTGGTACCTTCTTTTTCCTTGTGGAGGAGGGTAATAGTTCCCATTGTACTCCTCGACCCATTCAACGGGATCCAATTCCACTCTATTTCTCATTCTTAATGAGGTATGAACATCAGTAATGCAGGTTTACCCCCCCGTCAAGATACACAATTCTCCTCAGAAAACCAATGGGGTAAGAAGGTTCATGAACTGCAAAATAAAATAACAAAGCACGTTAATTTACATGTATACGTTAGACATAGCATAGCTTCTCTACAGACTCCCAACTCCAAGCACCAGAAAAGCTCCTTCCAGGAGACATGGCTGCCCTTGAATGGTTATACGAGTAGAAATTAATTCTTGGTTTAGATGTAGCCATGCCAAGGGCATAGCAGTTCAGGGCCTCAGTTTCACGGTTCACATATGTCCCGTATTTGGCAACGAAACCCTCAAAATTCAAGAAGAAACAGCAGCCAGACAGTATTTCAAGTTAGAAAAATGGCAATCACAAAAGTTTCATTAACCATCAAGCGAAGTACTTGAAAGCAAATAAAAAAGTGATTTTCAATTGGGGGAGTAATCGAGAACGCATTTTCACAGCTTGTCTTTATCTTTTCTCCAAACATTCTTTTATGAGGGACGCTATTCTATAGTTGCCAAGCCCCGAGCCCTTAACAAGCTCATGAATCCTAGCAACTTTGTGTGCAAGCCAGTGTCAAAGGACATTTCATCAGGAGAACGCAGATTCTGCCACTGCACTAACCCTTGAGGGTTCTTCATGCAATATCATATAACATCCATCCCAACTCAAAATTTTCCATGGTATAACAGAGAAAAGATCCTTCAGTCCCTCCAAGGTAAAGCTAACAGGCAGAGCAAACAAAGTAGCACGCAAGCTGACCAAGAGTTCGTTTAGGAATGCAGTGGGAGTTCCCATTAAACGCTTTTTCCTCTATTATTTAAGTAGACACAGTGTTTGGATAAATATTTCAAACCATGATTTTGGTTAATTTTAGCAGTTGCAAACATGATTTTCTCCGACATGGTAATAGCTGCTTGTTAAACTGCTTCTGCTTATTCACTATTTTAAGCAATTAATGTTATCGATTTTTAATTGTTGTCCCCCCAACATTTTTAACTTATAATGAAATCAATCATTACTTTTCGGCAATTATATTTCAGCACTTTTACATCAGCAACAGCAGCACGCAAAGTTGCTAGGATTGAGCAAATAGCATGGATTGGAACAAGAAAGCCAGAGACTTCGGACCAAATTGACTGATAACACAATCCGCGAGTAACAGAGTCCGAACCCCGCAGCTAATTAGACCAAAATACTACAGAAGCTTGCTTCCAGCTCAAAGAACGCAGCACATGGACAACAAAGTTGAACGGAATAGCAATTCTGACGGTGGCAACAAACGCACGAACATTCCCAAAGCACGGAGTAAAAGGAAACGAGAGGAAGATGGAATTCGAGAATTACCGTAGCGTATAAACTCGATTCCCAAGGCTCGCCGGAGACTCCGAAATGCAATGCATGGAGTAGACCCAGACAGACAAACGGACGGACGGACGGACGGACGGACAGAGAGACGGAGAAATTTTCGTAGTTCACTCGGCTGACTGTCCGCGGAGGATTCTGTCAGAAAGGAGAGGAGCTCCGTTTCCGGCGGGTTGAGGTGAGGGTGAACGGAGCTCCATCGGTTCCGGCAATGGCGAGGGAGAGGAAAACGACTGAGAATACGAAGTAGGAAGGACTCGAGAGCAGCTTCCGCTTCTCTCTCTGTCTCTCTGAGAATTGGGGGAAAGTGTAGTCGCCATAGGTGGGCCCCATGCCTCCAGTTGAGACTTTACATTGGTAAGGGCATTTTCGTCATTTGGATTTGCAGGAACCCGAGAAGGACCTGGGCTGGCCCAGGAATTAAGGAGAGGTTGGGCCTCATTCTTTTAATTTACGTTTTGCACCCTATATTTTTTGTAATTACGATTTTCTACCCTAACTTTTTTGCAGTGGTAGATCCCGCCCTGTAGTTTCAGGTTTTTGACAATTTCACACCTTCATGTCAAGCAATTTAAGGTCCAGATCTCTCGTCACACCTTCCACCAACTTCTTAGGTAGAGTATTGGTTGCGGTTCACATATTTCTTATAAGTTATAAATTTTGTGAAGAAGGAATTTACGAGAGAATGACAAGTCACAAAGTGACTCAATTACAGTTCAACATTGACCCCAAAATATATATATAAAAGAAAAAAGTTCGATAATTGATTTTTCTTCAATCTGAGCCAATGAGATGTTATGAACTTCGCATTCTACTATATTTATAAAATCATGTGAGCGATGTGACTGAGCTCTACCCCTAAAGATAATATTATCAATGGTGCTAGTGATTCGCGGCTAGTTTGCATTGTCTCTCATATTTCGTGGTGTGGTTTAGGACAACCTAAACTATCAGAAGCATTTTGAGATGCCATCAGTAGGGGTAAAACTGTAAATGTTCATTATGTATGCTATCTTTCTTATTTTTCCTTTTTTTCAAGTATGATCAAGTTTTTTAGTGTGTACCTGGATATTCACTAACGGATAAAACTCTTCCAATCAAGAATTTTCTCCATTAACAAGACTCGAACCCGAGACATTAATTGAGAAGAGTATATATCGAATTGCTTGAACCATCCTTATTGATGGGTATGATCAAGTTATTATAAGCTCAAACCAGTATTTCTATTTCCATAGGCTATATCTTCATTTTATAAATTTTAGCATTTATTATTTCAGCAAAATAGGGTGCAATCAATGCATAATAAATTTGTAATAAAAAAATATAATAAATTGCCAAAATCATTGAATCCTCCTTTACTAGGTGTCTTATTGGAGAAAATCTTAAATGCTCATCTATTTTAATAATTCCAGAAAAAAATCTCCCATGATGAGAAAGAATCAATTAGATTATCATAGATAAGAACAACTATGTCAATTGTTCGAGTGATTGACGTTTACTTTTTCACTACAATATCATTGGTGTTTTCTCACGCCACGTGATAAAATAAGACCATTAAAGAATTTCTCGCCTTATCTTATATCTTAAACTATTGTTTTACCAAGAGTCTCATATTGTAATCAGTTTTACTTTTTCTATAGTTTTATCTTATTGTAAAACCCTACTCCTATTTATTCTCTTATTATTATGGAACAAAAAAAAATAAAATTCCTAAAATTCAACCACTTTCTTTCCATTAAAAAAACTATCCACCCTTTATTGGTTACAACAACAAATATCCTCAAAAATAAATCATAATTCCCATAAACCTAACAAATTTTTTCATAAAATTCAAAATCGAGATTGGATAAAAATATGAAAGTAATTGCGCATACACATAACACATGCGTGAGAGCTAGTAGTCTTATAATCTATTCCTTATAATTTTAGGTTATCTTTTATATGGAAGCCCATGGTTAAGTATAAGATATTGGTAATAAATAGGCAAGTGAAAATGAACTCAATGCATCAATAAAGCTTCATGCTTTTCAAAAGGAGAGGACAGAAGGGAAGCCAAACAGTTCACAAAGTAAACTCTACTAGTGAAAATCAGACATATAATGAAAAGAAGCCTAATGTTAGAAGAGTGAAACACTAAATAATGTCCCATGGTGAGACACTAATCTCATCCATTAAATATTTCAATGTTTGATTTTGACTATTTATAATTTACATATTTTTTCCTTTATAATACCGGTTTAAGTTTGTGAATTAGGAGGGGGGGGGGGGGGGGGGGGTGGTTCTGTACGGAAAAGAAGGGGAGAAGGGGAGAGGATGATTGTTGGCACCGGCCACCACCCCCGAACAGCCCACCCTGCCCCTCTTCCCTTCTTCCTCGCTAATATTGGTTTAGTTTTTATTTTTCAATTTTATTTTACTTAATTTAAAATTTACAGTTTTTTTACAAGAATTATAATTATAAACTAAATATTTATTTTACACAAAAAATATTATCTTATGATATTCCTTTATTTGATTTATTTTACAATTATCTAAATTTTTATTTTTAATTTATAATTATAAAATAATCAACTTTACAATTTCATTTTATATTTTTTACCGAAAAATTATTTTAGATATCTTTTTCTTTATATATTTATTTTATTTTAAAAAACCAAATTTATATTCAACTTTATTTTTATTTTATTTTAAAATTTAATTTTTTTATTTGCAACTTTATTAAAGATTTCTTCATTTTAAATAGTTATTTCTAATTACGGGTTATTTAATAAAAATCAATTACATAAAAAAAACAAATGATGTTAATACAATTAATACGATTGTATTAATTTATATATTATATGTTACGATATACTATTTTTCTAATATGTTAGTTTGAGCAAACAATAGTCTTACGTGTAACCCATTTTAAAGCGTAAGAGTTTATTTGGTAATGCATAATCATAACAACGAGAACTGTCACGTCGAATAAATGCATAATCGCAGTATATTGATTATTATTGGTTGTATTTGAATAATTATGAAATGTATATATCGGCATAATTGTCCAAGAAAATAATATTATCATATCATATTGCTCTTATAAAAATAAATTGGGTAGGATTAGTTTCCTAACAAGAAATTGATGTCAACAAATAGTTCAATGCATTATTCAGTAAAAAAAAAAATTCAATTCATTCCGACCAACTGTTATGGCAAGCATATTTTGGATTGGCTCTAGATGATCGTTTTGCTCTAGTAGATCATATAAGAAATAATCCAACATTTTCATATCTCATGTCAGATCATAATACACTAGTATAAAACGCTAAAGAGAATTGACACTCAAGAGGACGAAATACCAAATATAAATTGTTCATGCAAAAATATGCAATTATGCACCATGATTCAGACAATTAACGATAAATTAGTCGTTGTGGACTGGACTGAATGTCGAGGAAGCTTGCTAGTTGTTGTATAACATGAACATTGTAAGTTAGTATTTAAATAATTATCAAAATATCTTGATAGGGTCACGCATATACTTCAGTTGTTTTTCAATTAGCTTGAGCCGTTTATGCCGGCCATATAAACACATATTCTCCATAAATTAATAAGGATAGAGTTTCCTATTTGGTGGGGACCAACAAATAAGTTGGCCTCAGACAATTTTCCTCATAAATTACTTGGCACGACCTAATACTTATTAGGGTCCAAACGAATTAGCTATGCTGGACATTTTTCCTAATTTGCTCGACCTAGTTATTTATTTCTCTCCAATTAATGTGCTTGGAGATGTCAATAAGTTATCAAGGATAATCACGTCATTTGAGCACAGCCTAATAAAACCCCAAAGAGATACAACACCCAATTTTGTGAAACAACGACGATTAACCACTCTTGTATTCCTCTTCTTTTCATGCTTGCCCAAGCCATTCCATGTCTCCCTTGTCCATAAATGACCATCGACAATGCAATTATGGGCACATTGAGATATTCCCCATCTTTCTCCATTCTGATATTGAATTCGCTCCTCGATCCATTTAAGAAAAACAATGAAGCGGGGGATGTGCTACTTTCAAAGCCCCAACACGTCTTAATGGACATGGTGTCTTCTTGTTTTGTAGTCCCTATTGTTCAAGCAGCGAGTAAGAACATACAATAAAACTACAATTCTTAAAGTTTTTCTACTAATAATAATATATATTTTTATAGGTGGGCCTGAGCTAATCAAACTATTAGTAATGACAAATTTTGATTTGTTGTGGTGGGAAAAATAAAACTCATTTAATTGGTCCCTATGTTTGTAATGATTGGCTCGAGCGTACATGTATATACTATGTACAACCACAACTATGTAATCCATATTGCACTATTATTATTATTATTATTATTATTATTATTTTCTAGTATAGTTAAGTATGTGCATTATTTGATAGAAATTAGGCCAATGTGTGTGTTTCAGACCACTGTGAGTAAGTTAGAGGTGAGTAATGTTTCTCATAAATTACTTACGACAGTGTTATTATTTTCCCGAGCCAATAATACCGTTGGTGTTGGCCAATCAACTTTGCTCGTCATTTTTCTTCAAGTTCTTAAGTCAGTGTTGCAACTGCTCTCATCAACCCTCACCGGCCGCTCACACTGATTTTGGATAATATAACCTTAATATGTCAATTTAAACTTTGAAAATTATATATTCATAAAATCTAATTATTACAAGTTATCATTTCATGAATACAATAATTGGAAGAAGAAAATTAATTGTAATTGTAATTAATAAAGTAATTGTAAAAAATAATTATAGAAGTAATAATTGTAAATTTTAAAAGTTAAAAATAATTGACAAATTATAAAATATTTTGAAATAAAATAACTTCATAAATACAGTAAAATAATCTCAAAAATAATTGTAAATACATGATCATGAAAATAAAGTAATAGTAAAACTAGTTAGTAATTTATGTAAAATAAATATTATAAAATATTGTAAGAATATATTTAACAATAAATTTTTCTGAAAATTAAATATTTTAAATAAATTCTTGTAATATAAATATTTTTGAATAGATATTTATTATAAAATAATTCTCTTATAAAATAAAGCTGAAACTTAAAAAAAAAGAGGAAAAAACACAGCAAAACCTCTGCGAAGAAGAAGTTTTTTTTGGGCCGGGGGGTGGCCAGAGGCCGTCAGCCACCTCGTTTGGGAGATGGTGGCTGGCAACTGCTCGAATCTCCCCTACTCTTGCACCTCCCAGACGAGTTTGCCAGCGGCTTCTACTACCGCCACCGACCTCGTCTTAAGGGGTGGTGGCCGTCACCGGGAGCCACCAGCCCACCACCTCCCTCCCCTATCTTCTTCGTTCCTTTCTCATTCTATTTTTTTTTTTGTTTTTACCACATAATCTGTACAATAACTCTAATTGGACCGACACTGTTAAATCAGTTGATTATGAGTCTTTTTCCATCATGAGTCTATGCGAATGCGAGTCTTTTTCCATCATGAGTCTATGCGAATGCGAGTCTTTTTCCATCACGAGTATACTCGATTTCATGAGAACTTAAGGCTCTTGAATTCGTATAAGTTTTATGAGTGAACTCGCAAATTTGATAACCATGCATTGCTACTGCATACACATCAGACACCCTTTCTCTTTTAGAATTCTTTCGATAGGGGATCAGGCATATGGCCAGTTTGCTCACATTTTGATTAATCCGCCTTGTTAGGCGAGTTAAATACGTGCCATCCAAGCTTGATCTCGATAATTCACATGGAAGCCGCAACAGCAGCATATGCACAGAGAGGAAAAAGAAGCCGTTTGTTGCCGATTAACAAGGCACAATTACTATATTATTAGAGACTTCATAAACACACAAGCTAAGCTTTCTCAAATTTCACTATGGCCACGAGAAATGAAACCTCCACTGCCCATCAACTAATCGGAACACCCCCTTGTCTGTGAACCGCCAGTCGCAGTTAGACGTACACGCGTCCCTGCTCTTGAGATACCCGGCGAAATGGAGCACGTTGGCCGCCCCCTTCGTGCTCGCGTCACACTCGAGCAGACTGCCGTTCTCTCCCTCTTGACTGAAGCTCCACTCATAGGAGCCGCTGTCTGGGATGTCGTGGGCTCCCATGTCTGTTGACAGGTCCAAGGTGCAGTGCACGTTCAGGACCTTGCCGTTCCCCAGCTGGTTGAAGGTGTGGACGAGTATCCCCGAAACCGATGCGCATGTTGTCGCGATTAGGAAAATGGAGAAGAAGAACGAGAAGAGGAGGTTTGGCTTCAATTCCATTTTGATGGTCTCTTCGAATTTCTCCTCATTGTTGATCTATATATGCGGTGTTTCATTGGAAAGCAACTTCGTCAAGTACAGTTGGCCATATAATATGCCTATGATAGTGAGCTGAAGTGAAATCAATTTCCTATTTTAACGCTCGTGCCAAATTTACTAATATCCTTTTTCTTTATATATTCCAGTATTTGGGAATATCTTTATTAAATTTACTTCCATTTCATAGTTGTTTCTTGATTATTTTTTCAATTATAAAGGAGGACCATAGATTGTTTTTCAAATTAATTTTAACTAGACCATTGGTTTGCGCAGGTTAGAGTTATCGTGACCAATTATTTTATTCTTTTAATATTTTTTAAATATGAAAATATGAAATATAACTGTTAATATTGTGAATGGAGAAACACTTGAAAGTAATATCTCTATATGCTGAATTATATAAGAAATGCTAA
Source organism: Punica granatum (assembly GCF_007655135.1). Lineage (NCBI taxonomy): Eukaryota > Viridiplantae > Streptophyta > Magnoliopsida > Myrtales > Lythraceae > Punica > Punica granatum. Next base: position 12,296,027 of record NC_045129.1, on the reverse strand, counting down.
AAGCGAACGAGTTTTTTTGTCTTAATTTATTATAAATTTATTAGAACTTGTAATATATTTAGAAGAGAAGACTGTGGTTTCGGTCCCTGAGAGATCACATTGCCATGGTTTTGGTCCCTCAAAGATATTTAGCATGATTTTCATCCCTCAATCTCCATTTCGTCTGATATTTTAGTCATGTCGTCATCTGCGCATGCAAAATTTGACGGAAATCCCATGTGGCGTATGAGCTAGACGTAACTATGTTAACCAAACCCCCTACCCCAACCTGCCCGCCCTTAGACCGAACTGGTTCAGCCATTCCAACTAAAATTAACACACAAACGTTGTCGTTTTGAGTTTTAGAATAAACAGAGAGCTCCAAATGGTGAAATCGTTCTATAATTTGATTTAGGTTTGTTGAAATTAGGCGGCGAAAATCTATTAATCGCACATTGAAGAGGTGAAAAATTCAATTGTGAAGGCAATATACTCGAAATACCTGTAGGTATGTGCTTCATCTTTCCATAAAAGACTCCTATAAAATAGTTGATTATGATTTGCTATGGTCTTCGAGATCATCCGACTTGCTCTTTGTCCATAATAACAAATAATCGACCCAACTTCGAAGATGCTTGAGTAAAATTGGAGTAGCAGCTCATGCTCGATTTGCGATATTTGTTCATCTCTTTCCTCTACAATTGAATTGTAATTGGAGTGGCAATTGATTAAGGCTTCTTTCCCCCACCTTGAACTTCTTCCTTCCTCTGTAATTGGAGCGGCCAACCTTGAACTTCTTCCTTCCTCTGCAATTGAACTGTAATTGGAGCGGCCAGCCTCGAACTTCTTCCTTCCTCTGCAATTGAACTGTAATTGAAGTGGTAAGGTTAGGGTTTCAAATTTGGGGGTGAGCAATTAGGGCTTCAAATTGGGGATTCGGGTAAGAGGCAATTGCAGGGGATTTCTAGCAACAAAAGAAGGCAGCAAAAGGCATATATATATATATGCCTAGACTCATGATAGTCCTATCATTTGTATTCCCGCTTGTAAGTCCCGACGGTTAGGGCAGTTTCAGGGAGAAAATTGGACAATGGCCCGGTAGTGTTATGGACACCGTCTAAGTAGATGGAGGTTATCGGCTGGAGTAGAGTTATCCTCGTGCATTATCGTTCGCCTAGGTACAACAGTTGGGGTAGGACTTAGATCTGAAGAGAGTCATACTGAGTTTATCCGTCTACTATTATTGTTAAATCCAGGAACAGCAGTTGGGCAAGGTATGTTCTAGATTTTGCAGGGAAACACAGTGTGAGGCTTCTTCCAGCGTCCAGGTATGTCTTAGATCTTGATCTTGAGAGAAGCTGGGGTAAGAGAATTAGATAGGATTATCATTTTCAAACCACTTAGCTATTGGTCTATAGATCTCTAGAGTTTGCAGGGAAACACAGTGTGAGGCTTCTTCCAGCGTCCAGGTATGTCTTAGATCTTGATCTTGAGAGAAGCTGGGGTAAGAGAATTAGATAGGATTATCATTTTCAAACCACTTAGCTATTGGTCTATAGATCTCTAGAGTTTTCGTCTAGGTATAGATTAGTGTACTGAAAAGGTAAGGAACTGATATGCTGTTTGAATATCTTGATAAATATTTGAGAGACTGAAATATATATATATATATATATATATATATTTTATATATATATTTAGGGGGGTGTGGGGTGAACGACATCGTACTTGGTCGCAATTAAAAAAATCACATTTTAACGGAGTTACATCCATGTTAGCCGCCACGTGAGATTTCCGTTACAGTTTGCACACACAGATAACGGCATGACTAAAACATTAGACATAATAGAGATTGAGGGACCAAAACCATAGCAAATATTTTTGAGGGACCAAAACCATGGTAATGTGGTCTTTCAAGGACTAAGACCACAGTCTTGTCTATTTAGAAACTAATGGTGTGATTGGTTTTAGAGTTGAGTATAGTTGAATTTTAATTTTAATTAGGTTGTAATGATTGTGTTGTTGAATTATAAGAAAAAATGTGAAAAAGTAATGAATAGTTGAGAGAATTTAGTATTAAAAATTGAATTTAGTATAATGAAGTTGTACATGGGTTTATATATGATGCCCACTTTTTTGACTTTGAAGAGTTAATTTTTATCGTGTAGTGAGTAGAGTTAAAGTTAGAGATTAAATCTTATGGTGCGTTTGATTTCAGAGTTAAAATAACTTTGATTTTGATTTTGATTTTGATTGTGGAAAAGGACAAATGAGATGTGATTATAAATTTGACTTGGGAAACGTATGTTTTTGTTGTGTAATGTGTTGAGTTAAAGTTAAAGTTAAAATATTTGACTTGGGAAATGTGTGTTTTTGTTGTGTAGTGTATTAAGTTAAAGTTAAAGTTAAAGTTAAAGTTAAAATTTTTTTATTGGGAATCCAAACGGGTTAAAATCCGATTGCAAAACCAAATGGAGTGTGAAACTTTCCATCGATTTCCTATCCTTCTCAAAATCTTCTCAATGTCTAAGAGTGCATAATACTGAATGATTAATATTGCCCCTACTTATAATTGTATGTTCTTAATGAGCAGACGGTTTAACAAACAAAAATTACTCATACTTGTATAATCGAAAGGACTAATATGGTCCTAACTTATGAAGGACGATATTCTTCCAATAATTGTGAAAATTTCTCCCTAATTTGAAGTTAAAATTATAGTGCACGATACAAAAAATGACTCGCTTTTAAGATGACAAAATGAAAAAAATAAAGTGAAACAAATTTATGAGAAGCAAACAACTTCAACTTTCGAGAAGCGTCTCAAACAAAATATTATGAAAAGCAAGCGGCTACACTTTGTGAGAAGCATTTCAAGCAAGCTATGGAGAATAATTATGCATTTTGGAACACTCAATGTGGCAATTTAATTGATAATTATGAATTAGTCTTTTCGTATCCCATGATATGGGGATATGTTGATTTCGAGGAGTAATATGGCATCCAATACTGTGCCACTCATCGCATTGTTATTAGCAATCACACAAAAGGTCACAGAGTCAGAGCATCATATATATATATACACACACACATACATATGTAAAACTTGGGCTGTTTTCGAAGTACGTTGGGAGAATACGATTCGAATTATGTATTCTCACGACTGCGATTCATTTCCGTTTATAATATTTGACTTTCGATGAATAAAAGAACGAAAACAATAAGTGCGTTCACATTGTAATTTCGTCATATTAGGAAAATAAATTCTTAACGATGAAGTAAATAATAAAATTATAAAGTAATGCAATAATAAATACGTTACTTAACTTCAAAATAAATACTAATATTATAAAATAATATATTAATATATTTGTTTGTTTAACGATGAAGTAAATAATATTAATATGCATGTTTTATTTTTCTACAAGTTTTACAACAAATTAATTTTCATGAATTTTGTTATAAAATTGATTAGTAGCATACTCGATCTAGCGGGTGATTTTCTCGCATACTACGTACCACATTCTACCCTTCCTAGGTAAATGTTCAGATCTATTATAACATAGTCTTTTAGGATTTATGGTAATATGGGTACATATGGACTTTATACTGTCGACACTTATAATTTTTTCTATATATTTTACTAGAAAAAATAATAAACTTTAATTGATTTTGTCATATTTACTTAATTGAAAGTTAAGTAATGTATAAATTTCAAATTATTTTCCATAAATTATAAAATGTGATGTTTTTTGCTGTTTAGCAAACACATGTTAGCTCTGACATTATTCGAGGAGAATGATTACCAGCTTCATTAATTGCTTCAATTTAATTTTCACCAATTATAGAACATTAATTATCCTACTAATTTAAAAATGATTAATCTCACATAATTTTTCCCATTAACTAGCCTATATTAGCTTAAATGCCACAGTAAAATATTTTCATAATAACATCATTAATGATCATGCGTAGCACGGGTCATCACCCTAGTTAACACAAAAATGATTACAGGTTCGTCTGCAGTAGACAACGAGTAGCAGATGTATCATAGATGTGTGCGTCTTTTTTCCCATTATAGTTTTTTAAGGTGAAATAACCTAAAAATCAGTTATTTTCATGAAATTTCCCCATATTAATTTTTTAATTTTTTGCCTGAAAAATCACAATGTTTAACTCTATTTTTCTGATCCACTAATTCGTTAATTGGGTCGTCATAATAGGAGATGTGGTCGTTAATTGCGCTAATATGGCAGACAGTTACCTACTTGGATGGCATGCCACAAACTTTTTAACCTAAAAATTTACATAGTTTGCTTTTTTTCCTTCATTTACTAAAATATCAATAACTTCTCACTCATCTACCAAAATATTAATAACTTTAAAAAATCACATAGTTTGCTTATATTCCCTCATCTATCAAAATATGGCTTTTTTAAAAAATCACATCTATCAAAATATGGCTTCTTTGAATGATTATAAGTTTGAATTAAGGGCTTATATATGTATGTAGATTTGAATGTTAAAAGAATTTTTAATAGAAAAGAAGTGTTAAAATAGTTACAAGTTTGTCATTTATAAATTCAAAGAATATCCATATCTATTATCACATTAAGTAATATAATAATTTAAACATATTATACAGCAAAGATAATAACGATGCCAAAATAACCATTCTAACAGAACTTATGCACATCAATATTTATAAAAGTTTAGCATGGTTATTTAGCATAGTTGAACTTGTAGGATATTGGAACTGATTACTTTAGCATGGTTCAACTTATTTTGGCATGGTTCGTATAGATGTAGATTTATAAGACCTATTGTTATTAAATTTTGATAATGCAGATATGAGAAAGATGCCGAAGATAGAAATTCATCATATCTACATATCAAAATTTAACACTTAAACTACAAACAAAAAATTCGAAAATCCTAAAATTCTAAAAAATTTTATGTGCAAGAAAAAAATAATTAATTGAAGAACTCACCTCTAAAAATTTAACGGTAAATGTACCTAAAATAAAACTACGTGTATCGAGAAAATAGCAATCGGTCCCAGATATCTATATCTATATATTTTAAAAATAAAAAATAAAAATTAGGTTTTATGAAATATTAAAAAAATCCGAGAAAATAATGACTAGTTCCATAAATCTATATTTACTTGTTTTTAAAATATAAAATTAAAAAATAAAAAAATAAAGAAAAATTAGAAAATTGATATAATAATGAACCGTTTCACAAATCTATATCTATATATTTCTAAATATTCAAAATTTTATCATTTAGAAAAAAGATCAAAAGATCGAGAAAATTCCATTCAGAAATGAAGTTTTGGGACCATCTGGCTCGATTCACCTTTATCCTGCTTTCATATATATATATATATATATATATACACACACATACATACATATAGGAACTTACACATATTACACTGCATAGACAATAACCATGATAAAATAATCATTCCAATAGAACTTGTGTTCAACAAGTTGAACCATGCTAAAATTTTATAGATGTTAGTATACACAGATTCTGTTGGAATTATTATTTTGGTATGGCTATTGTCTTTATAGTATAATATATCTAAATTCCTATATTACTTAACATATATGAATATTTTTTTATTTGCAAATGATAAACTTATAACTGATTTCTGTTAAAAATTATTTTAACATTCATATCTACATACCTATATATAATTCCCTAAATCAAACTTATAATCATTCGAAGAAGTCATATTTTGGTAGATATGAATTTTTGAAAAAGCCGTATTTTGGTAGATGACGCAATATAAGCAAACTATGTGATTTTTAAAATTATTGATATTTTGGTAGATGAGGAAAAAATAATTGATCTTTTGGTAAATTAGGGAAAAAAAAGTAAAATATGTAATTTTTTAGGTTAAAAAGTTTCAGTAGGACATCCACGTAGGCAACCGTCTGCCATATTAGCATCGTTAATGTCCACGTCAGCAGTTTTGACGGTCTAATTAACGGATTAGTATATCAAGGAAACGAGGTTAAACGTTGCGATTTTTCAAACCAAAAACTATAAAATTTATGGATCGGAAAATTTCATGAAAGTAATTGATTTTCTTGGCTATTTTTTCTTTTTATAATTATAATTTGAAGAAAAATTTTGATAGTAGGCAAGGACAAATTACAGATGATGGTGTAGTGGAATGCCCCGCATCTAAATTCTTCAGGTCCCGGGTTCAAAACTTTTCTTTCCCTTGCTTCTGCTTTTGTTTCATTGCTTTTATTTTCTTTTGCAAAAATGTCCAACATCTTCCATTTTTTTTAACCTCTCTCCTTTTAAAATCCCTACCCTTTTAATTTTCTTTAAATAGATAATGTAAGATGTTATGATCTCACAAAATCACCATCTTCTCCTTATTTTATCAAATATTTTCACTAATTAAATAATTCTAATATAGCATCATAGAATTTTCACATACACATATACAATTACGAGCACCCAAATTTTCTCTCCTTTCTATATATAGATATTTTGCTACTTGATCTTAGAAAATGCAAAGCTTCTTTGATTCTTTTGGGAGAAGAAACTTCTTTAATTAATCTTTTTCATAGTAATCCTTCTTCAATTAATATATCCTTTAATTGATGGCAACAATAAGTAGATTAAGATAGAGTTATAATCTGATTTCATTTAAAAGACTTTTAAAAAATATATATATATATAATTTATAGTATATATATATATATATATATATATATCAATATCTTTACTACTAGATCATTCACAAATGGGTCTACAGATCTCCATGAACCATATTCTAGAATTGAAATCTATTCCTTCAATAATTGCGTAAGATTTACCAACAATTTGTATATTCTCGAATTCTGTTATATCCCAAAAAAAAAGTTAAGATTTCATTCTAATTAATAGTCAAATCGCCCATTTTGACCCGAGGCAACGTGTGGGCCGTAGTACCTAGTATTTGTAATTGTAAGTCCAATTTTCCTGGAAAACGTAATTAGGGCACCAGGTTCCACGGCCGGGGTCCGTGTGATAAAGGGCCTAGGGCAGTTTGAGTTCACCAGTCGTGTGTACCTCGATCTCTATGTTCAAGGTCACGATGGAGAGATTGGTTTACTCTTTAGTGGATTGACTTAGTTTTAAACTGGATTAGTTCGGATCCACTGAACTTTCGAAAATAATAAACAGAATATCTATATATATACACATAAAATATCTATATATATATATGATAAAACCTCAGTTTTGCCGACGTGCTTATATAGCATCAAATATCAACTGTGGAGTTCCTAGGACTCATTCAAAGGTGTGTTGTGACAGTGATTTATGCAAATGTGGAGGCCCCAATTTTACTCGTAAACGAACACATGTATAGATGCTCGTTTGTATTGAATTATCGTGGTACGTGGCAAAATCCGAATACAGATTCCATCGTTTCTTCTCAAATTGGTTGCTGGTTAGCTTGCTGTTGTATGTGTATAGAGCCAGCTAGATGGTAGGCTTTGAAAGTAAAGAAAAAGACTGGTCGTTTGTTCAGCATTAGCATATCCAATGATCGGAAAGAGTTGTATATATATAATCTCTCTCAATGATAACGGCGATCAATGGATGCCAAAACTCACTGGAAAAATCATCACTTCCTTCTTTAGATGTATTCAATCAAATGAATTATGTGTATATATGGTATTTGAATAGCATCTCAATCAAATTTTAGGACCTAATTCGTGTACTGTTGATGACCAACTATATGGTTTTAGCAGGGAGTATGGAAAGTCCTTTGTAATCAACCTGACAAATTAGTCATATTGAAATAATTAAATCTTATGATTTCAATCGTATTATCAAACTAAAAGGAATGGTCTTTGAAATCGGAAGTAAAGGAATAGTATAAATTTTTTTATTAATTGTTTCTGAAACAGCATACATATTAACATTTGGCGGAAATGACTGTGATCATCTAAAATTTTCACATATCAACGAATTTTTGATTTCTTCTCCTCACTCGAGCTTGTCACGATAACTCTTTTTCCGGTGAAATAGGGGCAGAGTCGGGAAGTAAAAACTCCCAAAGTACACTAGTGTCTCGTAACAAAAGACGACTATGACCATTAGGAGGAACGTCCAGAACATGGACACCTAAAGAAAACTTAATAAACTGCCGAGCAAGTCAATCCACACAAGAATAATTTCCTTCCCGATAAATATGTCTCACTTTGATCACCTCCTAATCTCAATCAAGAATATTTCAAACTAATCGACGTAAAGTCGTGGTTCGACCAAGAGCCAGTCGATAGCATCTCCTTCACAACTTGATAAACCATCTCTAGTATTATACAGCGGAAGCCAAGAGATTCTGCCATATGAAGGCTGGAAATAGCTCCCGAAAGTTTAGCTATGACAGAAGAAGCAATGCCAATAATATGCTAATCCAAATACTACCTCTATCATCTCGAATCAATCCCCCAACCCCTGCAAGACCTGGATTATCTAAAACCTCCATTTGTATTAATTTTAATACAGCCCTCATCCGGCTTAGTTCAGAGGACATTGCACCATTTCTTCATAGACAAGTTAACAGTCCTCGTTGCGAGCTTGAACAAATTCCTGGGCAGTCCTGAGATGACCAGCATCATCAAGAGGACGAGAAATTACTTTATATACACAAATGTAGTGATAAATTCAAGTTTTGCTCGCTGACTATGCCTAGCAGCACCTTGGCCTTTGAGTTTGAGTGTACATGGAGCACTCCATAGAAACCCATTAAATATAGTGAAGTTTATCCCCTCATTCTTGCCACGGTCTTTCATCGAGAGATGATCTCCACCTCGGATAATCTTGTTACGCATGCCTACACTACTTGAGTAGCACCAGTAGATGTGTGTGAGTGTAATGTGTCATCTGCATAGACCGAATGGCTCGTCGGGTTGTACTTCTCTCCATCGCCCCAAAGAGCATAGGCCTCCTCCCCATGCACGGCATTGTCCCCTATGAGAAGCTCTTCTTCCGGCATCCTCAGTGGTATCACCAGGCCTATCACGAGGCATATTATGGACGTGACAACTATGTTCCAGCCGATGATGAATGCCCCGCCCACTATCTGCTTGAGGATCTGGACCCCACCCGAGCCCCCGTAAACAGCTCCCCTGGATTTGGTGACTGGCAGGAAGAGCGTGCTTAGCTCGGGCTCGGCGAAGATGCCCGTCAAAATCCCACCAAGGTAGCCGGCGACAGCATGGGTGTGGAACACGGCGAGGGTGTCGTCAATCTTCTGGAGGAGGGTCCACTTCTTATGCACGACCATCATGGTGAACCATGGGACGCTGCCCGACAATATTCCCATTATTATAGCAGCCCATCCTTGGACAAGACCTACGTTACAATATTTTGTGACATTGGAACTCCGAAAACAAACTCGGTCAAGGTGAAATGTTATACAGTACATGTAACGTTCAGGGACCACTAATTAATTATCGTTAGATCAATACTTTAGGGTGCGACAGACATTATCCCGGGTCGAACGTTCCTTTGAATCCAACATCATATATTGTACAACTCATTTATTCACTGGGTCGGCATCAATACAATGAATAATTAATGTCGTCAGTATCATTTAACTATGAGTGCGATTGCCCTGCCTGTGGGGGATGATATGCCCTCCGTGGTACCATCCATCAATGGCATATGACGTCCGTAAAATGTGACTGTATATGCCTCGAGAATCAATTGGAAGTGGTCATGATGTCAGGGAGTATTACTACTTGGAAGATAGATTACCCTGTCTTGGTCAACTTTACTCATAGCATTGTATGTAATACGAAAAACGCGATATAAGTCAAAAGATATATACCTAACTAATTAAAAGTTGGAATTGCATAATTTCCTAAGATCAAATTAAGAGATTTTGGGTTGGATGCTTTGCCGACAACTTTTGATTTAGACGACTTCAGAGGACTAATCAATTCCAATCGATCGTCCTGAACTGAACCCTTAACCGCGACCACTGTACAAAGTCAATATATGCAGGTTCTTTTTTCTGGAAAACACATCATGTACGTAGTTCACAGAGACTACTGGCTAGAGAGATCAGTATCACCTGCACCGGGTGTTATGCAGACGAGGCCAGTCATCATGCCCTGGATGGCTCCAATAACGGAGGGCTTGTTGAAGAAGATGACGTCAAGCCAAGTCCAGACAAGGAGGCTGGTGGCTGCGCAGATGTTGGTGTTGAGGACGGCCATGGAAGAGTCGATGTTGGCAGTGTAAGGGTCCCCTCCATTGAACCCCGCCCAGCCCATCCACAGCAGCCCCGCCCCTGCTAACATTAACAGCACATTGTTTGGTGGGAACCTCTCCCTGTCATCGCTCGACCTGGGTCCCACCTGCCACGAACAGTTTCTAAAAAGTGATTGCACCGTAAAACTTGCCGCTAATAAATTTAGCTAGGGGTAGGACTGACTGACCCAATACGCGGCGGTCAAGCCCGCAATGCCGGAGGAGAGGTGGATGACGTAGCCACCGGAGTAGTCCATGACGCCCCAGTGGAACAAGAAGCCGCCTCCCCACAGGCTGAATGCCCCGACGGTGTACGAGAAAGTCAGCCAGAGTGGCACGAACATCATCCAGGCCTTGATGTTCATCCTCCCGAGGACGGATCCCGCGAGCAGTATCACAGAGATGGCGGCGAACATGCACTGGAACCACACCATCGAGGCCATAGGATAGAACGGGGCAATAACCGGGGTCTCGACCTCCCCGCTGTCATAGTACTGCGTGGTCTCCGGGAGGACAGCCTGCTTGATGAGGAACTTCTGGCCAAGGGCTGGTCCGGCCTTGCCCCAGAAGGGGAGGAGCCGGTCCCCGAAGGACATCTTGTAGGCCCAGGTGACCCAGCAGATGACCACGGCCGCAAAGGCATAGAGGGCCATGAAAGCCGAGTTCACGGCCCACTTCTTCTTGACTATGCTGCCGTAGAGGATCACGAGGCCCGGAACGCTCTGCATGCCGACCAGCGTGGCCGATATCATCTGCCAGGCATTGTCCCCCTTGTTCAGCCAGTCTGGCACGGCCAGCGACGTGCCGCCCTGGTAGGCTATGGGCACTACATTCGGAGGAGGGGCCGCCATTGTTAATGTACTCTCTACTCTCCTTACAGAGATCGACAGAGAAATGATTTAATTTAGGGTATTGGGAGGTATATATAGAATGGACTTGGAAGTTGGGAGTCAAATATGGCCTTGGACATGACATGCAATTGTCTATATAAAAGATTTCATTTTCGGTGTACATATAAAAGATTTAATTAACATTATGGACTTCTAATATTTCTTGGTCTTTCCTTAATTAATTATGTAAAGAAAAAATATTGTTTTCGCATGCTTAAATATATTTCATGCTTGTGGATTTGAGAGGTCCTATAAATATCTTTTCGATATGCTATTTTATTAATAAAATTGCACAAGTAATATCACCGAGTATCGAATTTGAAACTTCTTGATTATCAGTTAAAAGTGTGTGCCATTGCGCCATAATATCTTTAATAATAAAAATACTTTTATTTCGTATAATTTATCCCATAGACATTTTCGACGATGCTGGCTCGCACCCAGAGATGTGAGTCAATCCCAAGTCACATTCTTTATAGACGGAATCAACCAGTTGAATACAACAAATAATCAATTTCATAATTTTTACAATAAAGAAAGACACTGAAATTCAACAATCAAATTTCTAATTAAGTTTTAATATCTCCTCCGCCTCTATTTGTCTTTAAACGTTTTAATTTTATTTCTTTACTTTTCCATCAATAATAACACTCTCAAACCATGCTTACATTAACGCTACCTATAAATACTAAGGGCCTGTTTAGTTTCATGATCAGATTTTAGAATCATGATTTTGATTTTAACTCTACCCACTACACAACAAAAACACATGTTTCCCAAGTCAAATTTATAATATCATCTCATTTATCTTTTTTCACAATCAAAATTAAAATCAAAATCAAAATTACTTTAACTCTGAAACTAAACGCTCCCTAAGAAATTCGCATACAGATTGGAGTGAGAAATTATGAAAATCTTAAACGATAAATTCAAAGTTCAAATTCATTGGTGAATTATGGAATTTTAAGTCGGTTGAAGAACAATTTAGGGCTTGAGGTGTGATTTAGTGGAAGGTTCTAAATCAATTCATAGGACATAACGAGGACAGATTCAACCGACCGTGAGGAGGAGACAATTGTATGAATCTTTCAATTTTTTTTCTATGTTCTCACATCTATTCCTTACAGCCTTAACCATTTCATATTACGAAATTTATTTGGAACCGTTATACCCCACCTTTATATTATTTAATTTCGCTAGGCTCTTTCCTGATTAACTTACCAAAAAAAAACCGATAATAAAAATTAGAACAGAATCTCATTGGACTCGGGAGTTTGAATATTCTACCACAATCCTATGATGCCACGTGTCAAAGGTACAATGCCCGGGGACCCACTTTGGTTCTATAATAATCACTAACTTAATATCTTGGGTCAGTGTTTTTTGTCCACTCCTCCAAAATTGGACCCGCAATTAGTAGGTCAATGGACCTTACATTGACGTCAATCGATCAATAATACATCTCTGTGATTCCTCACTTGGCATTCTCTCAACCATTGGCCCCTTTATAACCGAAAAATGGATTTTGGTGCAGCAACACAAAACACCAACTTAACGTCAAAAGGTTCCAAATTTGATCCTCATTGCTTTGATTTTGTCTCTTTTATTTTACTTTTCTGTTTCTTCCAGATCCAACTTTCCTAATGCATACTGGAAAACTACAGTAAACTCTCTTTTTTTTTTTTTTTCTATTCCTAATAGAAGCATGGGTATCAGTGATTTTGCAGTTTTGTGTTAAAGCCATTTAACTTTTACGATAATCGATCATATAGTTTGAAAGAAGATCTCTACATCCACAAGAAAAACTAGAGGCCGAAGATGGAAATGGCACTCACATTAACTACATCCACAAGAAAAACTAGAGGCCGAAGATGGAAATGGCACTCACATTAACTACATCCAGCCAGATGGCTCATTTTGATTTGAGAATCGGATTCATGAGACGTCAAACGCGACCTTTGTCAATTCAGCGCGGGTTCAACAGGGCATCGTTTTCGGCAGATGATGGGCCAACTGTAAAGCACCGTTTATGGAGTGTTAATGCCCACAATTCATGTGATCATCAGCTTGTCCTAAGGCTAAAAACTTCCCTTCTTTTTCTTGTATATATGGAAAAACTGTTTTTTATTTTATTTTTTCTCTTTTTATCATCTTTTTTGCCAGAATGATAACACCAGTGCCACCCTCTTCGGACCAGCCGTGGGTTGCCATCAACGTCAGCATCCTCGTACTGCTAACAGCCCCACGTTCCCAGTCGTCCTAGGTTTCCAATCCTTAAAATCAATAAAGACAAAAAAAAAAAAAAAAAGGGAAGGAACGAAGGAAGAAGAAGAGGAGCAGAAGAGGACTCGTATATCATATAAAAGCCGGATGTCATAAAGGCACCCCCAAACTTTTAATGCAAACACATGCATTCTCTGTATTAACAAAACCTAGTAAAATGACAGGAGGATACTTCTATGTGACATGCAAATACGATGTAATCTTCCGAATTGCCCTACAATCTTAATTTAGAAGATGCATGTGAACGCAATTCGAGTAGACACCGGTGGAGCTTCGTGGCGGGGACCAGCCAATTGCCTGAGAAAACTGGCACTAACTTAATTGCCCGATCCCAGCGGAAACTGCTCAGGATAGATATGATTGGGTCCGGTCGCATATCCGGTTTTAAAACTATGATACATTCGTTTCAGCGTGAAGCTGTACTATTTTGGTGGAGATGGGACCTACCCCAAAAGTTTATTCTTAACATAAGACTCCATGAGGTTCGATATACATTCAATGATTCAATCCCGTTACTAATAGGTCAATCTGTCACCAGCTCCATATGCACGCACTAATAGGATTATCATCCTCGTTGTTGGGCTACATCAGTACGTGAACACCGACCTAAACAAAATTGATCGGGAATTGGCACCTTCCGATCAAGTTTTGACTGGGCATGTAGATGTAGATATACATACGAGAGTTTACGGTATATTGAGAACATGTCATGGTATGAGAATTCATCGATAATAGTATAGTAGTCATAGCACCAAAACTACAAAACTGCTCTACTCAAACAATCAATTGCTGTCAGAGGAGAGGTGCCATGTTATTATGAATCTTTACGCCAATTTTTTATAAAAAGATTCACTCCTGAATAAGCGGGAGCAAACATCTGATGCATATGTAATCAACTGAACAATTTGAAATTGAAAAAAAATGCATAATTTACACAATGTACGCGTTCTTTGAAATGATCAAAGCAAAAATTACAAGGGTTAGCTCATTCTGAAATTCTATAAGATAATTGTGGCCGACTCGCAAAGAATTAACAGGACGCAAAATTTTGGCAAACAAGAACTGGGGTCTCTCAAGCAAGCTAGGGAGTGTATAAGAAGAAGCGTCTAGGAATTAAAGGCCGACTTCTTCTGGGTTTCTCAGGTTAAAACTTATGAAAGACGGCCACTTCTGGAAGTGAAATGCATTTTCTCGAGCACCGACAGACTATTTGAAATAGTCCGGGCGAAGGACGGTGATGAAACTAGGGAAGGACCCATCTTCATCCTTCTGTTTCCAGACTTCCCCGTTGCCTTGGATGACCCACGACACTTTTGGTGATAGCGGCGTGTATAGATCTGCATATTTGAAGTTTTGAGACGATTAGATGAAACAACAATTTCATTTTTTTTTTTCTTCTGGTGATTAATTTAGTCAAAATAGATACACAATTTAATGACTGTCCGGTAGCCTACTCAATCTCTGAAATTACATTGCACTCTGCCACACATCACTAAGTTTTAACCAACATTGCCTTCCCACTATAAGATATTCTTCTTTCGTTTTGTTTTCCCCTCTCCCATCCTTGCAACAGATTTCTGAGTATTACAAGAAGAATAACGACCACCGTTTATAGCTTCTGGAATCTTTCTTCAATGCCCGAGCAATTCATAAGATTCAAACCAGTCTTCAGGAACACCTACTCCCTCAAGATGCTTGTAGTGATTCAACTTTTAGTCCATCAGAGTTCTCTACAGATCGTCTCCATTCACATTATAATTGTACGAATTAAGGAACGAGTAATGGCTTTTGTCAAGACTCAGTAATGCACCCAGGCTGGTGATAAGTGAATACCCTTGAAAACCATAAATTTCCAAATGATTGTCTATTATAATATAGATATGCTTGAGGGGACATACCTGTAATTGGGGGAGGATCTGGTTCTCTTGTACTGTGCAACACCGCAGTTCCAGATAACACAGTGATGAACCCACATAGCTCTGAGGCTATGCTACTTGCACTTTGACCAGAATAGTCCTGCACCGTGAGTGATAAGAACAATGAGTAGATTGTCAAGCAGCATGCGTTCAAGCACAAGTTAGCATTATGTTCCCATACCTTAAACATTATTACACTGGCAAAAATTGTGAAGGATGTAAACATCGCATAGTAGATAGGAGAAACGAGGGCGGTGTTGAAAGTATCCAATGCCTGCATCCACGTCAAATGCATTAGGTAAGGAAGAGGTCCAAAGACAAATTGAACAACCTTGGGAGAATCTCACTCATCAAATAGTAAGACTATTTGTTGCAGAACATATTGTAGCACTTACGTCAGAACTCTATGCAGGATGCCCCATGACCGCTATTCTAATCCATACCCTGTGAGTGTTAAAATATATTTCCAGTCCCTTAAATAAGACACTTTTGGATTTTACTTTTTTGGCTGGAAAGTGGAAATATCTCAAAGAAAAAGAAAGTAAGAAGACGAAAGTAGAAATATTTTTCTGAGAAGGCTGAATAAACATAAGAACCAAATTAAATGTTGGCTTATGCCAGCATTCTAGCCCATATAAGGGGTGAAAAAATCTTAACACGTTTATACAACATTACTTTTCCCATTTTCTTATAGGTCAAAATCCTTCTCCATATTTCAATTTAAGGCACATGATCCCCATCAGTAAATTATTTTACCTTCTTGCATTGTAATTCACTTTCTAAACCACATCCATCCAAATTACTTGTGAAAGAAAGCATGCCTACATTAGCACAAGTATCATCACTATCCACGACCCTTTTCTCTTATTTCACTATATAATTGCAATGTAAGGTCTGGTGACCCATAGTCACCAAGAAGGAGAACAAGCATGAGCCATGAACTGAACTATTAATTGCAAGAAAGCATCGCCAAATCAACAAACAAAAAGGAATAAAAACACAAATTGCAGAGCAAAAAATAATAAAAATGCTCCCATTCAGATCAATGAGTCTCAAAAACTTGGTGACATTTGTTTGGTTTCCAGCTGCAGCATGGTTCTTGAGATGAAAAGTATATTCAAACAGATTATTGTGCAGTGCATATATGGGAAACTAACCATGTTTAAATAATTCAATTGAGTGACTATACAGGTAACTGCCACCATTGCGAAAATCCATGTCTGATAATATACAAGCTGGTTTGCGCCCTCCAACGTAAGCTTGATTGCGATTCCAATGGCTTTTATACTCATAACCTGCCAAAATAACAACAAATAAATCAATTTATTCTCTCATCAAGTCATTCTAAGAGCTATCACAAGCAGACATGCCAGAGGATATATCTTACCGTCAACGATCCAATAACAGAGCAGATTCCAACGTACACCATTATGTTGGTTTGTCCAAAGCGAGGAGCACAGTACAGAATAAGAACCAAAGCAACAGCTGCTACTGATGCTGTGTAAAGAAGAAATGCTGGAAGGAACAAAACATCAAATTACGAGTAGGAAAAGAGGATAAGATGATGCTATGACTATTATCGAACAAACAACGGAATCTTTTAAGCATTGAACCTGGTTGAATTGCTAATTCCCATATTTCTTGAACAGAATCAATACTAAGCTCCTCCGGTGCATGGAGGACAATTAAGGTAGAGCCTACCACGCAAATAAGGCACCCCAACATCCCCATCCTCTTAAGCTTCTCATTCAACATGAAATGTGCCAGAACAGCACTGCCAATTCCACAATTCACACCGAACTAAATATCAGAAAGTCTTCCCTGTGAATTGCTCAATCGAAATGCACTTAGCTCCTACGCCCAGCTAAGCAAATCAAAGCCAGTTAAGAAGAACCTACCTGACGATAATACTTAATGCACCAAGGGGGGTCACTAGCACGGCAGGAGCATAAACATAAGCCACGAAGTTCGATATCTCGCCGACAATCACTGAAAATAAGATCCAAACCAGCTCAAGGTCAGAAACATGGCGAAACGACACTGTCTCCAATCACAAAGAAGCAGCATGAGAGCAGGATTTCTCACTCACTGGTTATCATCCCAACCCACCACAAGGGCTCCAACAAGTATCCATATCCTCCCACACCTTGCATGCCACAATCAATCACAGATCAACCAATCAAGGCATCGGACCGATAAACTCAATTCACACAAACACATACAGTATCGCAGCTCTACAGATATATATATGATTATGCATGCGTAAATGTAGACAAGGCAAATGCAGAGCATCTTACTGGCCCGAGGGCCACTGGCGCCGGCCTTCTGGAGGCCCTTTTTCTTGATGATGAAGCTGGAGCCGATGAAGGCGCTGGAGACAACTGCGAGAATGAACCCAATCAAGTTACTCGAGTACATGAGTACACCATCCGCGATGCGTGTCCCCTATGTATGCTTGTCGACAAATTTCAGTATTGCCGCATCGGCCACTGACAGCACCGGTGGCGGGTGATGAGGCTGGATGAATCTCAGGGGGTCTGGCAGCTCCGGTCGTATCGAAGGGAGGCAGCTGGTTGTAAGCGGACTGGAACAGTCATCCGCGGGAGCTGAGAGCCTGAAATGGGAGCATTGGAATGGAGAGAAGCACGCTGAGGAGAGACTGATGAACTCTCCGTCTTTGCCGAAGGTTGAAGCAGAGCGGGAGGGGAGAGAGAGGGGGGACACCAGCCCAGTCCTGGAGGGAAGGAATGGAATGAGAGAGAGAGAGAGACAGACAGACAGACAGAGGCGAGTCTCACGCTTACGGCTCACCTGCTAGTCCACGTGACCGGCAGCTTTCTCCGTCCGTCTTAACGTTTTCCGTTCTGTTGCCGTCAATTTACTATTCTTTTTGGTGTGAAAGTTGTTGCGCTGACGTGAATCACGGTCCTCTAAGGGTAGGTTTGGATTCAGAGTTAAAATAATTTTAATTTTAATTTTGATTTTAATTGTGAAAAATGACAAATGAGATGTGATTATAAATTTAACTTGAAAAACGTATATTTTTATTATGTAGTGTGTTGAGTTAAAGTTAAAGTTAAAATTTTTGACTTGGGAAATATGTATTTTTGTTGCGTAGTGTGTTGAATTAAAGTTAAAGTTAAAATTAAGTGTTTGGAAATCCAAACAGGGCATAATAATTTGTTTGGTTTTAGAGTTTATTTTTAACTCTAGTTATCTTCAATTCAACAACACAATTATTATTTTTATATTTTTTTAAAAAAATTTAATTATTTAATTTAATTTTTAATACTAAATTATCTTTAACTATTCGTTATTTTTTTTACAATTCAACAACACAACCATTACGTTTTCTTAACTATTCATTACTTTTTCTCGTAATTCAACAATACAATCATTACAATCCAATTAAATATATATATATATATATATATATAAAGTTAGAATAGAGTTAAGCTCAATTTAACTCTAATCTCAAACAAAACAATAATTTGTAATATATCTTTTTTTTTTAAAAGAATCTTATGCGCAACCTATGGTAAGATTGGCTTAGCTCTCATTGCTGGTTGTTCTTTGAAGATCTCGACCTTTAATCACTTGAATAATTATCTTAATTGTTTTTCATTGCAGTAATCTAATGAAAAAATTGCATCAATGGTACATGATGTATAGTGTAATTTACCTTTTAAAAGAAATGTTTTAATTCTTATACAATTTATCTAATTATTCTATATATACAATAATATAAAATTATTATATGCCTCATTTTTTTCTATTTATTTTTGTAAATTACTTAGACATTTTTTTAAAAATCCTGTACAACCCATTTAACCCCAATTAAACCCATGAATATGAGTCCTTATTGCTTTGATGTCCGGTCCAATTTTTAAACTATGCAAGTAACCATTCACGGTGACCGCGGTTTTTTTTTGTTTTCTTTTTTTTAGGCTAGCATGATAACTTTTCAAATTTAACTTCCTAAAATTAAGAATCTTTTTAAGTATTTAAAATAGTTAAACCACAATCACCCAAAATTAAGGAATCTATGTATACATGGCAAGACCGAGGTTTCGCCTCATTCTCATTTCTTATCGATCTTTAGTTCCATTTTTGTTTTATTTTTAACTTCACAAGTAATTAATTACATTTTTGAAATTGTAAAATAGTGCTCAGAATATATAAAGGTTTTTACGATTTCTATGTCAATATTAACTATATGTGTTCTCAAAATTTTTTAATTTCACAAGTGATACGTCACATTCTTGGAATTGTAAACTGGTGCTGAATAAAAAATTTCTACAATTTTTATGTCAATGTTAGATGCACTTATAAATAAAAAATTAATGGAGTAATTTCATTTAAGAATACGTGCAATATAGAGATAAAGATATATCTCTGAATTCAATTTATCAAATTTTCATTTCCAATTTTCAATTGCACAAGTGCTTAATTATATTATATTTTATTATTGGAATTAGTAAAATATTTTCTGAAACATTTTACGAGCGTCACTTATATAATTGACATTGTGAGGAGGTTCTTTAAAAATGGAAAAAACTTTTACAAGTTATATTTTAATATAGAATGCACTCAGAAATTGAAAATGAAGCTAAATAACTTCATTTTAAAGTTCGTGGTCTGAATAGAACAAGAAGCAAACAAAATTTGCTCAAAATGCTAAGCAATTTGATATCAATTTAAGTTGAATTGTTAACTTGTAAGAGTAATCTGTCTTTTTATAAAAGAGATGTAAAAGCAATTCAGATAAATCGAAGTGTTTTTAAATTTCGATATTAAAATCGAAAAGATTTTTTTTAAGAAATGTAATTTCTAAATCTAATGTGCTTAAAAAGTTTTAAACATTTGATTTCCCGATCCTAAATTATCCATTATGACTTCTGGTCCTATAAGTTTGTTCGATTTTGAAATCAGATCCTACAATTGCAGTTTGGCCAAATCAATTATAAAATGCCTAATCTGTGATATATTTTTAGTCCAACTGATGACTGAGTGTTAATGGGCGATGATGTGGACATTAATGATGTAAAAAAAATTTCCAGCTACAACTAAAATGTCTATACGGAACAATTATCCTTCGGAGAAAAAAAAAATGTCTGTATGGAATACATTACAAAAGAAAAATTACAACATAAATCCCATATGTTTTCTCAAATTGTCAATCGAGTCTTATAACTATCAATTTATTTAAATCAATTCTAACACGTCTCGTTTATTATATACTTTCAATCCTCTTGGTAGTACACCACCACCGAACTCTGCCCACTCCTCTGTCGTCACCACCGCTTCCACTCGACCTCTAACAAAACGAAGCAACTTCTCCGGCTGTTCTCAAGGTGAAGGAGACTGATAAGAGTCCGAGGTGGCCAAATTTGACCTCGGCAGTGAGATCTAACCTCTAAGAAAGCTCGTCCTCGCAAGTCTTCGGTTGAGATCTTCAAAGCCCGGGTCAATTTGCGAGCCTATGGTTGCGCTTGCCCCAGGCTCTTAACACCCAACATAGAAGATCGAGAGCCCTGGGATAGGCAAACCAATGGCTCTCGAGCCCCAGTCTAAAGAGCCACGGGTCGTAAAACCGGGGCTCCCTGTCACCTTTACGATCCTTTCTAGTCTTCATGTACTTACTGTTGTTAGCAAGAAACGGTATTTTTGAGAGATGATCATACTTCTGAAAGGCAACACTTTCTCATGGCTCGTGAGGAACAGATGGCCGCCGAAAGGCTTAATTCTCAGGCAGCATTCGAGATTTACGTAGCAGAGGAAAAGATGAACACATGATGCATGGAAATTGAATTCGTATGGTATTCATACGACCGAAGTTAGCTAGCTAGTATGGTAGAACTACCAAATTGGACGGCAACGGTTGGTCACTTTGTCTTTAAAGCTGTACGTAATGTTCATTTTTCTGGTAATAAGGTCATAACCTTTTAAAAAATGTTCGAACAAGGCTTTGGCAATTTTTTAAATATCTTTAATCACTGAAATATAAAAGCAATATTCATAAAATGAAAAAAAAAATTATGCTAATTGAATCCCCAGCCGAGAGAGAGCGTCACTCCATCAATCATTAAAGATTAATGGCTCTCAACTGCATTTGGATCAGAAATCATGTTGTTCATTTAATTTCTTTGGAGATTATATTCAACTCTATGTCATGCAGGAATATATCATCTGACTAGACCAAAATCCTCTTAGCAATAATTAATAAAGCGGCCTAACACGTCGTGGATGTATTTTAATAAAAAGAATTTGGTGCTCTTATATGCTATATGAAGCGAAATGTTCCAAATGTTTTGTATCTGTTAATTTGCCGGCCGTAGGGTATATCAGATGTATATTTAATTATGTTAATCATCATACCTTTCATAATAAAAGAATCTTTATTTGGTCATCAAAATTACAAGATACATTACTCTCACAATTCCAGCAGATTAAGTAAGATTATTCGTCCTTCCAACGAGTGTTCTTTTTTAGATTCGAACTTGTGTCTTCTCCTTATGAGAATTATAGTTGTTTACCACTAAATTAACACTTAATTAGTTAATAAAAGAATCTTGTTAAAATGGTGATCGATATATGACATGAGCTTGCCTTGCGGTAATCAAATTGAGAACGTGGTCACAGCTAATCAACTGATTTTGATGTAAACCGCCATTAATTATGTCACAATTATATTGTCTGCGTGCATGGAAATCGTTCCTCTGATGTAAAGTTTTAAACCAACATGATGCCAGTGCCACATACATGCAGAGTTCGGTATTAAGTTTAAAATCTTTAAGGTGGACATGAGGTTTGCTTGAAAAAAATCACAATATCTTTTGTGGAAGTAACAGGGTAATTATCAACAACGGAGTTCCAACGTGATTTTGTCCTAGCAATACGATACAAAACTACGATCACCATAAAGATGGATAGGTAATCTTATTAAAACTTAATTAAGTAGATCTCTCATTGAAATAATGGAATCATTTTATCTAAAAATATTTAGATTCATAAAATTTAATTCGAGCAAATTTCAAATCAAGTTAGTGCAACTATATTATATCTTTATTACCGAAAAAACTATATTATATCTTTTTCTTTCTTGGATAAATCTTCATTTTTTTTCAACAATATTGAACGTATTGAATAAATATGTGAAAATTTGGGAGGGGTTATTGGTTTTTGTGAGAGATAGTGTGTTTGGTTTTAGAGTTGAGTTAAGTTGAGTATTGATTTTAATTTGTTTTTAATGATTGTGATGTTGAATTATGAGAAAAAATGTGAAAAAGTAAAAAAAGTAATGATCATATTGTTAAATTATGGGAAAAGTAATGAATAGTTGAGAGAATTTATTATTAAAAATTGAATTGAATGGTTAAAAAATTGAAGAAAAATAAAAAAAAGTAATAATTGTGTTGTTGACTTTTGTTGTGTAGTAAGTAGAGTTAAAGTTAGAGTTAAAATCTTAAAATCATATTGTGAAATCGCCCGTTTGATTTCCCAATTTGATTTTAAGATTTTAACTCTAACTTTAACTTTACTCACTACACAACAAAAGTCAACAACACAATTATTACCTTTTCATTTTTTTCAATTTTTCTAACCATTCAATTCAATTTTTAATAATAAATTATCTCAACTATTCATTACTTTTTCCACAATTCAACAATACAATAATTACTTTTTTTACTTTTTTCACACATTTTCTAATAATTTAACATTACAATCATTACAAACAAAATAAAATCAAAACTCAACCCAGTTTAACTCTAAAACCAAACGCACACGGTTAATTAAATAGCATCAGCGTCAAGATAGTGTTGACCTCTTGTCTTTGACTTTGACGTAAGTGATTCATGATTGGACCTTGGGTCATTTCACATTTCTTCCTGCTTTAATATACACTAGGGGTGACTTTTCGAAGTAACGATCGGATTGTTTGGTGTAATATGTCAACTAAATTACGTGAAATCTTATTAGATTTGGATTTAAAAATTTTTAAAAAAGGAGAAAAAAATTTAAAAATGAAAATTACAAAAACAAAAAAAAGGGTTTATGATTGGTTCATTTAGTATAACGTGTTGAATGGATTACGTGATACCTTAATAGGCTTAGATTTGAAAACATTATTTGGCATTAACATGTTCACTGAATTATGTGAAATTTTATTGGGGTAGGATATAAAATCACTAAAAATGCGTAATACGTCGACCTTATAATCGGATCTTTTGGCATAATATAATGATCGATTTACGTAGTACAATTTTCAAACCGAATTTGAAAACTCAAAAGAAGTGGGGGAAATTTTAAAATTACAAGAATTACAAAAAAAAAAAGAGGGAATGGTGCCGCAAGTAGGAAAAACCCACCCACTTCCCCCAGAAACAAACGGATCTACAATTATTAAAGATGATATCATGCTATCATATATGATATTATTTTTCTTTTTTATTTCAGGGAATGTGTTTGAATGTCTAAAATTGACTAATTCTTGAATGCAAAGTTTATAGTTTTGCTCATAAAAAGAGAGGTACGAATAAGTTTTGAAAATAATGTTAAGTAAATGAAGACATGATTGACTTTAAGAGAAGAAAATCTTTGTAATTTATAAGTATATGAAAATAAATTAACAATGAAATTAATTTTCATTATTGGCTCTTCCCATATGGATAAAGGAGAAAAATATTACCTGTAAAACACAACATATGTGCTTAATTAGTATAATTTCGTAAGAAAGATGCAATATAAACAAAAAAAAAAGCATGTGTCTGTGAATGAATATTTATAAAAATAAATAAATAAAGTATATGATATATATAACTCTTCAAAAAAGGTAAAATAGATAGAGAGAATAGAGAGAAAAGCATATATATATAGGCATAAAACATGACATTATATTTTTTAAGGAACAACTTGTCAACTATAATGATTGGGCATTTGACCTGATGGATTAATTAGGTTACAATTTACACCACTAACTTGTCGGGCCAAGATTAAAAATATTAGATAAAAGAAGAAAAAAAAATTAAAAAAAAAGAGAGGGAAAATGTTTCACACACACAAACTAAAATTTAAAAAAGAATATTACATAAATCGTAATTTGTATATTTAGCACCTCTAGTACAAAATTTCTTTTAATTTTCTAAATAAAAGTTAGGGTAAAAGTATTTTTTAGAAATAGTTTGACTATAATAGTCGAATCATTTGACATAAATCGTCAACTGAATTACATGATACCTTACATGGGTCATATTTGAAAACACTAAAATGCGTAACTTTTCGATCTAACGATCGGATCATTTGGTGTAATCTGTTGACCGAATTACGTGAAATCTTATTAGGATCGGATTTGAAAATGCTAAAAAAAGAGAGAAAATTTTAGAAAATGAAAATTACAAAAAATAAAAAAGTTTATGATCGGATCTTTTGGCGTAATATGTCGACTGAATTACATAGTATCTTATCAGGTTTAGATTTGAAAACACTAAAGATGTGTAACTTTTCGACTTAACGATTGAATTATTTAGCGTTAACACGTTGACTGAATTATGTAAAATTTTATTGGGATATGATATTAAATCACAAAAATGTATAATGCGTCAACCTTATGACTGAATCTTTTGTTATAACGTATGGATCAAATTGCGTGGTATATTTTTTGGACCGGATTTGAAAACTCAAAAGAAGTGGGGGAAAATTTAAAATTACAAGAATTACAAAAGAAAAAAAAAGGGGATGACCCCCCCCCCCCCCCCGGAAATAGACGGACCTATAATTAATTGTTTAGTTAAAAAATTGGACTTCGCCCTGTAATTCAACCAAAAAAATATACATTACAAAAGAAAAACAAAAGGAAAAATAATTAATGAGGACATTTATTAGGAGAGTTTGATGACTAGACGAATTGTCAGGGCTGATTAATCTTTGGATTATATATTGTCTACAACTTATATACGATAACGGATTAGTTTATCAACATTGAAATCAATGTATTTATTTAGCACAAAATCGACGAAATTTGAAAATGCAGGTACAATTTAGCCTTTATTAATGTGTGTGTGTATATATATATATAGATATTGATACATTCCAGGGTAAAAAAAGGAAAAAAAAAAAAACATCAAAATGCTAATAAACTTCAATTGCTAAACGATAGAGTCCATGATTTGCCTCCCACTGAAAAAAGAATTTTGATATACTAACCTTCTAGAAACCCTAAACTCCGTAACATCATGACGTTCCACGTTTCATTAGTCTTTTATCCATCACTATATTTCTTTTTTTGTAATAATAACTTTCTCATTTTCAACTATAACATTTCTTAAATATATACATTGGATGAAACTTGATCTTATCCCATGACCCACTCGAGCTTTTCATAAAAGAATTCTAAATTAACTTTTCCGAGTAAAGATCATTTTATCCGAAGACTTTCAACTCCTCGATACATCAAAGTTGCAGAGGTGGCGCTACTACTAGGCGGTTCTCTACCATCCTCGCACGCTATTAATGCCTCGTGTTCGAGGGTCGTTAATAGATTCGAACTTTTGCATGATTAAATTAAATGTATGATTTTAAAAGCTATATAATACATATTGGATGTCTAAATCACCAACGTGTCAAAGGGTCAATGCTTTTATTATAATTTCCCATATAGCTCACAATTGTTTACGGGGGTGATAATTTAGCTAATTTGACCCCCTCAAGGAACACGTTGACAAATCTTATCCCATAAATTATCTCTATCCATTCCCATCTATTAAGCCAGCTCAGATTAAGACACGTCATCGATTCAAAGACGGACATATATCAGGCCGGGACAGGATCCCAAGCTCCACGTTTCTTGAAAATGCTACAATTTCAGATTATAAGTAATATTTTAAAATCAGATTTTGATTTTGAAAAAGAGTGATATAAATGGTTATATATGATATCCATTCTTTGACTTTGTATGAGTTATGTGATTTTGATTTTGAAAAAAAGTGATATAAATAAGAGTGATATAAATGGGGTTCATCCTTTGACTTTATATGAGTTGTTTTGTTTAGAATTTTGTTTTGTTATGCGTAAAATTAAATTAAAATAAAATTTTAAAATTCAACTCTAAATCCAAACATAGCATAATAATTTCTTCAATTTCATCCTCAGTTTTTTATTCAAAAAATGTAGGTTGTCTGATACAACCCATTACTTGCGGAGTTTGCCCTAATTACAAAATTAAAACGGCAATTGTTTTGAATTTCACTTCATTTCTGTTTATTTATATAGTTGTTGCGAAGCAAAATAGTATAATTCGCCGATCGATCTACACAAATGTTTCTTCAGGAAAGGGTTGACCCACTACCATCGTTCAAGCTCGATGAAGAAGGTCTTGAATGTCTCTCCACAAAGCTTCATTCCACATCACTTGTCACTTGGAATAATGATGAGAGGCGGTCGGCAACCACCACTGGATCCACCTTGAGTATGAGTCTCGCACCCCTCGATCCCAAGACATTGCGAGGCTGGTCCTTAGAGCCCACTTTTCAGCTGTAATTGCTGAGGCAACCCCTGTATTCTGGTCAAAGCCCATGATCCACCTACCATACTCGTGCCATGGGCTCAAAGTCCAGAGTCTGCGTTGGCGCCCAAGGAACCATGTACCGAGATTCTCCAGGGTTGACAAGCTTATACAGATATTTTACGATAAGGAGCACAACACCCAAAGTACGTACATGTAACATAGCATCTCATATTAACTCATGTACAATGAATGCTACTAGTACACAGATATCAAAACCCAATTGTTGCATTTGGGGAGGAACTGGAATACCGGTCCGTGACATTCTCCCCAAGCCAATCTGCAAACGTCCTCGTTGTGGGCTTATCCATGCAGTGATCCCAACTTTTCGACATCGCCTTCACCCTACACCACATCCTCGTGGTGTCAGTCCCTCAGCAACTCAGTGCCTACCACGCAAACTCCTCCATGAATAAGAACATGAGGATACATCTGGTTCATTGATTGTGCACGCCTTCGCTGGGTGTTGTCCAATGTCTCTTCCCCAGCATGTTAAGCGATTATATCGTTCTAGTGAGACACCGCAACCAGCTTCCTTGCTGAATGAATAACAGCGGCTCTTAACAACCAAACTTGGAGTCTCCACGCTCACCTCCCGCAAGAAAGCACTCCCTCACCTGAGCCGAAGCGTCCCCATAGTTGCTATTGCGTTCCTCGTCAACCCTCGTCGTCATTGATTCTTCCCACCAGGGCCTGCTCTGATACCACTTGTCACTGGCTTAGAGTCTGGAGCCCCTGTGGGAGCCCAAGGAACCGTGTACCGAGGCTCCTCAAGCCCAGCCCTCACCAAGGTTGACAAGCTTACACAGATATTTCACGATAGGGAGCACAACACTTGGATTAGTACCTGTAATATAGCAGCTCACATTGGCCAAATAAAGAAGATCAATACATAGACATAAAAGCCCTATCATAGCATTTAGGAAGGGATCAGAATGTCAGCCCGTGACACTCGTCTCTTAGCAACCCTCCTGCACCTGTCTTTCTTGCATTTCTCTCAAATCCCTTTTACTTAAATTGCTAGATGAACCTCACAAAACCGGATATTTTCACCTCAAGCTTACACCACATCATACTCTTAGCAATAATTTTTTCTCACCCGAGATCTAAGATATCAACAAACATGATGAGTGATGACCGTCTTACCATTTTATCTGCACTACTTTTCTCTGGATGCGGCGTATTTCGATCTCCCACTCCCTCATGTGTTGTTTGCGGCGCACAAACGGCAGTTCACATGGTAGGTTGGCCAACAATTTCCGGGTTGATCGAGAGCTCCGGGAGACTACATTACAACTACCAACATCCAAATACATCCATCTAATCCAATACAAAGCATCCCACAGTTTCACCGTGGCCATATTATACCATGTCCACAAGAAGCCACTACCAAATATGGATAGATAGGCCAAGTTGGTGGCAGGGGCAGTGCTTGCAAGCGATGTGACTAATGAATGCTGAGCGATTTACTTACTCCTATTGGAACTAAATAGAGATAACCTACTCAAATTTGATCCATTGTGTCGATTGGGTACGACTTTTTTTTAATCTTCATAAGTCTCATCTGACCATTTACCATAAACCCCAAGCCGGAATTAGGCTTAACTGATCCCAAGCCATGGCTTCTTGCCCGACTAATAATTATATTACACAAAACTGAGTCGAACCAGTTTCAAGTCTTACAACCAGAGGCAAGACCTATCTCAAAACTAAGCAACAGCCGATTCAGCTCGGGCTCGCTCCTCTGCTCAAACACGGCCTCGGTGGGGTCTTGTACGGGTTCCATCAGGTCGATCGAGAGAAGGTTGCGATGGAGCCGTCGAGGGGAATCATTATCATCATTAAAAAGTAAAGTGGGAAGTGGAAATAAAAGTCAGCGGTGGACATGTTTGAACTTTGACCGATTCCACCTTCTGCTCTGCTCTGCCGTCTGGTCCAAGGCGGTGGTTTGACTCTGACAATTGAGCTGAGCTGAGCTGAGCAGAAACGCAGACGAAGACGGCTGCCCTCCTTCCCCTTCTCACCCAACTCATACTCCTCCTCCTTTGCATTGCTTCCGACATAGAAAGATGACATTTTTAATGATGGGAATGGGATTCCATTATTTTTATCGTACTCCCAACATCCCCTTGCCTTTCCCCTGTCATTATAGTTGAATATTATTAGATTTCTTGGCGGGTGAGGACAATTGGGTGGACTTTCACCTCTCCTTCTCCTCCTCCTTCATCGGTCTTCTCCTCCTCGTCCTCCTCGAGCTTCTGGTTTGGAATTTGGGAAGCTTCTCAATCCTTAATTGGGGGCATCACCCTCATCTCGCGAATTGCAGATCCAGCTCTCCTCCTTCGGTTTCCGGTGAGTTTCTCCCACCTCCATGCCTCGTTTGCCCCAACAGGCTCAACCCCTTAAATCTTCTCCCCTTCTTTGATTGATAGTTTCACTCATTTATCTACCTGGGCTTTTTGCTTTTCTCTTTCCTTTTATGACTGAGCAAAGTTTCTATTTTGGGTAGCTTGTTATGTCATTGTTTTCCATTTATGTTGCCCCGGTTGACAGTTTGGTGGTTTGGGTTCTTCCTGAGCTGCCCTGCTACTTAAATGGGTCCTAGTTTCCGGTTGCTTCATGAAGTTCATCTCTTGATTCTCTGATATTAGGTTGCTGCTGGGATTGTAAGAAGATATAGCTGTTAAGAACTTCAATAGGATTGCTCGGCAGATTCTGTGTTGGGAGTTTCCATTGATCAGGGCTGCTCGAGTTGATCCCGTGACCCTGTCTTGTATGGGAAGATTGGTGGAAAGCTGAATTTTAGTTGGGTTTTTGGACAAAATGGGAGGGCTTTGTTCGAGGGCTGCAATTAAGCAAAACCCATACGCAGATACAAATGGGAGCTTAAACCCTTACAAGTCCGCCCCGGTTTATCGCTCTAGCGTGCAGAGCAA
Organism: Punica granatum; assembly: GCF_007655135.1. Taxonomy (NCBI): domain Eukaryota; kingdom Viridiplantae; phylum Streptophyta; class Magnoliopsida; order Myrtales; family Lythraceae; genus Punica; species Punica granatum. The sequence continues at coordinate 12,266,182 of NC_045129.1, read as the reverse complement.
CACTATAATTCCTCCACAGGCACGGGAAGTTATGGAGAAACAGTCCCGGGAGCCCAAACAATCTCAGGAGCCAGCTCAGGCTGTTCGTCAATCAAGCACGGCTCAGTATTCAAGTAATGACGATGATTTTTACGACGGGATTCCTCGGTATACGATGCAGAAATCTAGATCAGTTAGGTCCACCCAGGCGGCAGTTGCAAAGGTATGTCCTGATGCTGGATGAGAATCAAGATTTGGAATTGTTTATTAGAGTTGCCAAATTATGGTTCTAAAACTTATAATTGTGATATAATTAGCATCCGTCAATATTGCTTTCATTGATGGCAGTTCTATTTCCTTCCTTTTTTTGTTTTTGTTTTTGTACTTCCTTTTGAGTTAGTTGATGCTTAAGATCACCCTAAAGTTGAAATGGGCTATGAAAAATGGAATAAAAATGTCTCTTATGTAAACAATGTAGAACCGTAATTCTAGAATCACAAATCTAATGGTGAATTTTGATTCTCGTCCCGCATTATGGCCTGTCTGATTAAATGTTGGAGTCATCTTTTTTCTTTCATTTGACTGATTAACATATGCCTGTATTGATGAGCTATGGGGAGACTTATACGTGTTAGATGAAGCCTTATTGTTCTACTTAAATATATGGAATTGATTTAGAGGAATGCAAATGCATGGGGCACCGAGACTTAGACATATAAATCTCGGTGGCCCACGCATTTCCTCTAAATCAATTCCACGCATTTAAGTAGAACATGATTTAAAATTATTACTTAAGTTAAATGAGATGCTGAAATCTTCTAGCTTTAATTCTTCTAACTTTAAGAAGTGAATGTTCCTAAACAACAAAGCAATGGAAAGCATACAACTTGTTGATGACTCATTGAAAGCAGGTAAAAAAGAAATGTAAGGTGCTCATAACATCTCTGGAAAGTCAAAATCTGCAAATACGCGTGAATTGTTCAACCAAGATTCCTTTTTCCTGCATGGAAGCATATATGCACCACGTAGTAATGGCATGTTGCTTAAGTTCTGGTTAGATTCGAATTACATGAGCATTGTTGAAAATGTGTAGAGTGCTTTTTAATAGTTGGAATATGAAAAGGGATGTGGTATTGGTGTTGAAACTTATGCCATGTAGATTCACTTTCCAGTTTGATGTACCAAACCTGAACTCAGTACCCACCGGACCGAGAAAAGACACTTCTTGTTGAATCATATGAAGCACAACTCCACATTGTGGAAAGGTGCCACCGTAAATCTGAAGAGTGCGGCAATCTTGCATTTTGCAGGTTTCAGAGGTTAGCTCACGGTTAGGCAGAGGAGCTATTGAAGTCTTTGATGCTCTTGGGAGTAGTGTGACAAATTTAAATGCTAACAGTGGTTTCGCTTCTGGAGTGGCAACTAAAGGAAGTGAACTCGAGATATTAGCTTTTGAGGTGGCAAACACTGTAGTTAAGGGATCCAGTCTCATGCAATCCCTTTCAAAGAGGAGTATAAGACACTTGAAAGAAGTAGTGCTTCCTTCGGAAGGTGTTCAGCAGTTGATATCAAAAGATATGGATGAACTGCTAAGGATTGTTGAAGCTGACAAGAGGTAGAGACTATAAAATTTTTATAAGATATGGATGAACTGCAGGATTGTTGATCACCTATTGATTAATTGTTCTCAATCCCTTTGTTTATAGGGAAGAGCTGAAGATTTTCGCCAGTGAAGTAGTTCGTTTTGGGAATCGCTGTAAAGATCCTCAGTGGCACAACTTAGACCGCTATTTTGAGAAGTAATCTTTTTATTCTTTTTATGTATATTCTCTAGTTTAGTTTTTTTTATTTATATCATAATTAGTGATAGCTTATAAGCTTCTGTTTTGTACAGAATAAAAAGAGAATTAACTCCGCAGAAGCAATTGAAAGAAGAGGCTGAGACCGTGATGCAGCAGTTGATGACGATGGTTCAGTATACAGCAGTAAGTGTCGACCTAGTGTAATCTAAGATTGAACTTTTCTCCGAAGGGTAGCCATGAGATTGCGCAATAGATGAGCTTTTGTGTTTAAAGTTAATTAATGTCTGTGGATTTAGGATGAAAGTGGAATGTTTATGTTCATTTGAAGATGCTAAGAATATTATGATATGCAAGCTTGATACTAAAATAAAGTGAAGAAAAGTATTCCAATGCGGTGATGTTGATAATGCAGGTTGAATAAAAGATTAGTAAAGCTAAATTGATATTCTTTTTTCAGTGAATAAATGGATGATCTTTGACATCAATTCCCTTCTTATATAACCTCAATTAACTGATTTTTTGTCTGGCAATAGGAATAAAATCCCATGCTCATTGTTTCCATTCTCCTTGTTTCCATTTAGACATAAATGATGATGCCTTCCTACTTTTGTGATAGTAAAATGGTTCTTGTGTGTCCTCAGGACTTATATCATGAATTGCACACATTGGACAGATTTGAGCAAGATTATCATCGAAAGCGTTTAGAGGATGAGATTTCGAGTTCTGCACAGAAAGGTTTTCCACTTTTCTAGATAAATAATAGTGTGAATCACTAATTTCAGCTTAATTTAAGATACTTCTTCATGAGTTAGGGTGACAGTACGCTGATTGAAAGTTACTCAACTTCAAAAAGATATAAGCTGGCACAGAAGAGGCAAAAATCTGAATTTATATTGAGCAATCTTTTATGTATCTAAATATCTGGCCTACTATCTGATTTGCCGCTTTACTTATGCTTATGTAGAATTGACTTCTGGTATTTGCTCATATCCAGAGGACTTGCATTTGATGCTATTGGTATTAGAAGCTTGTTCCTCATATCCTTCTATGTTTTGTAGGTGATGGCCTGTCCATTTTGAGATCAGAACTTAAAAGCCAAAGAAAGCAAGTAAAGAGTTTGAAAAAGAAGTCGCTTTGGTCCAGAAGTTTGGAAGAGGTATCTCTTGAGATTACCTGCTGCATTCCTATCATGAATCATCTAAATTATTTGATAATTTCTAAATGTGTATTTTCTATCTTAAAAACGAAGACCTTATTATATTTAGTAAAGCATCATAAGATTGGCTGAAGAGGGTCTATCTGCCTGCTTGAACTGGAGAATAAATGATGTAAGAAATGATTCATAAGATAGAAGCAATGATTGGTTTCCTAATTTGCAGGTGATGGAGAAGCTTGTAGATATTGTTCATTACTTGCTTCTGGAAATTCATAGCACTTTCGGTGCTGCTGGTATGTAATCTCTCAAGGTCTTGAAATTAATGATCTTAGGCTTAGATTTAATTGCATACTTCATCTATATATCCCGGGAAAAATGTTCTTTCGGGTCACAAATATTGATACAACAGATCACAAGTTTATTATTTGTTTTCCTGTGAAGAGAAAATTGTGTTAGATGACATTGTTGCGCATGATGTGAAACTGAACTTCTTGTGTTACTAGACTGAATGACTGACAATCACCTTTGCAGATGCTGATGTACCAGCAAAGCCATCTGGACCGAGTAACCAGAGACTGGGACCTGCCGGCCTTTCCTTGCATTATGCAAATATAATAATCCAAATTGATACTCTTGTAAGTGTGTATATATATATATATATTTCAAGTTTATCCTCTTTGAGCCATTTGTCGAGTGTCACTTACAATCTGAACTTGCTAGTGACCAAGGTAACATCTAATGCTGTCTTATGGCAGCAGAATGAAAACATATGTGCAGACACATAGTTCTGTGTGCTTTTCTGTAACTGACCTTGAATATTTAAGAAAAAACTCTAAATAAAGAAAGAAAGTAGAGGCTTGCTCGATATTGGTAATAGATTACAAGTGGGAACAATGTGGTATCTCTTTTGCAGATGCTAAGGTAAATGAATAGATGCTGGTCCCTTTCTTTATTTGTGTCAATTTGGTACTATAGTAGACACAAGATTCTTATGACTATATTATGAGTTGCCTACTGATACTTATGTCTAAATTTGACTTGAGAGTTCAAGTCAAGTTAATGTCCAAGACAAAATGTTGTTCAGTAAGATAGCTGAGAGGCACAAAGAAACAAAGTATAGCCTTAACATGAGATATCAAGAGGAGGAGGATAATTATTTGTTCTTCTTTCACTTGTAATTTGTCTCTCGAGCATTTTACGTTCTTCTATGGGTCTTTGTAAACTAGGCAGTTACGACTGTCAAGCAGGGATTTACAATGGTCTTATGAGAAACCACTAGTTTAGATTTTGTTTTTTATTAGTACCCTGCTACATTTTGTTCTTTAGGTTGTACCATATTGTGCACCTGAAGTTTGTGTATTCTAATGTTCTTACCATTATTTTCATTATTAATCCTATCAGGTAGCTCGTTCCAGTAACATACCAGTGAATATGAGGGATACTCTGTACCAAAGCTTACCTCCTAGTATAAAGTCTGCTTTGCGCCCGAAGATACATTCTTTCGTTGCCAAGGAAGAGGTACTTGTCTCATTCTACAACATTTCTTTTTTGCTGATGTTAGTCTGAACCTTTTCCTCGCGTAAAGGACTAGAACTGCTAATTTGGAATTGTTTCCTCTGGTTCACTTCTGCAGCTTTCTGTTGTGGAAATCAAGGCTGAGATGGAGAAAACCTTGCAATGGCTTGTGCCGATTGCCAGTAACACGGCCAAGTAAGATCGTTTTCCTTACATGTGTTCTGTTGCACTAATATTCTGATATAAATTTCCAATCTTTGTTCTGATTTCTCTTTCTCGAAATGCACTTGTAACAGAGCGCATCATGGTTTTGGATGGGTCGGGGAATGGGCAAATACTGGGTAAGAATCTGTACGCTGACTCTATTCTTCCATTTTTTCCCCTATATTTTTCCATTTTGTCCTTATTTTAATATAATTTCATATGTGCAGTTCTGAGGGAAACAGAAAACCCACAGGACCAATTGATGTGATTCGCATTGAAACCCTTCACCATGCTGATAAGGCGAAGACTGAAAGCTATATTCTCGAGCAGCTTCTATGGCTCCACCATTTGGTAAGCCAATCAGCTAAGAACGCTCCAAATAATGGAGGTCCTACAAAGTCCCCCATGAAATCCCCGAACTGCTCAACCCCTCAACAGGAGTCGGGAGATAAGCCCAGCAATGGAACCAATGGTGAAAGTTCCCCCTCAAAAGCATTGTTAACCCCAGAAGACAAGGAAATGCTACTGGAAATAGTTGATAGGAAGATCAGATGCCGGGGTGTCAGCAAGAGCCAGGACTTTGACTCCATGAAACTGAAGTTGAGAAAGCACGATAGATTGAGCAAGAGTTCCAGTTACTCTCCCGCGGGGGAGAGTAAGGCGAGTGAGGAACCACTCCCATTTAAGAGGCTTTCCTCAGGGATTCCAGCAATCGATTTCGGCATCAATAAAGAGAAGGCATTGGATGTGATCGACAGAGTTGAGGTTGTCAGATAAAATATACATCCGGATTGGGGTAGGCAAACATAAGGTACGGAGATGAGGGTCTTCTACATGCAAATGCACTTGATTTATTTGTGTCGGTGTACATAGATAGCATTTTGAGAGAGAGTGATTCCGTCTGCATAATGCACAGTGATAGGGTAAAAGTATTTATTCAATGCTACTCATTTCACGTGGTAATATCTGGAGTACTCGAGATTTGCTGCATATTTGTTGTGATATATACATGTAAGGGAATGCAAGATAAATATTGTTTTCTTGGAGTTTAAGAAAGTTTGCATATTTTATAGACCGATTACTCAGACTAGCTGATACACATTTTTCCTAGCACTTGGTGTTTCTTCCACGGTCGTGCTCCGGCTTTGTAAGTTGTTTGCTGTCCCAATTCTGGAAGGCTGCCTCTGTTCTTATCCTGAGATCTATAATAGTCCCCAGTCTTACTGTTTCTGATGTTAGGCTTCTCTTCGTGGACTTATTCAGCTGTAAACTTGTCATGCCCAAATTAGCTGTTTAAGATGTAGATTAGATCGATCCAAGTCGGGTCTGCTAGACGTCTTTTTTTTTTTTTTATTCCCGTATTGCACACGCTTCTACCATGTTCGTGGTCATCAGACCGAACAAATTCTCCTCGAATCAGGTTCTTTGTTCGCTCACATGCACCGTTCTGCGCTATGATCCACTGAGTTGAAACCGTCCTTGCCCAAAACATTTATATAATATGTCCATGCATATATATATATATATATATACACACACGTATATTCCAAGCTAAAAAGCAAGGAATTGTTGTAAGCAACCTTTGGTCTAAAACTCAACTTGCGTTCTGAAATATCAAAGCAATAACGCCTTTTTTTTATATTTCTTCATGCAAAGTACATATTTTATGGTATACCTCGAGAAAGTCCTGTATATAATGAATATTTCATATAACTTGTATTACAAGTTGATTGATATTAAACACCTCAGTACAAGTAATTACGAATTTGAAAAATGGTGGTTTTAGAAAAAGAGAAAAAAAATTAAACCTTGCGACAGAGTGTCATATAGTATACCAGTTATACATGAAACTTTCTCCACCCATCCCCCTTGTCGGCTGATTCCCAACTGAAACGTCTCCTCAGATGTCACCTCCTACCTTTCCTTCATTGTTACCTTTGACCAAATTTTTGTTCTATTGTCATCCATTTCTCCCTATCCACCATGACCCAACTTCACTTGTAGCTTTCAGAACCAGACCGGCCATCGGACTGCCTGAGGTATGCATATCGATGGGTAAAGTCCGTAAACTACGAAAAAAGGATGATGAATCTGGGGTGGAGTATGAGAATGAGAGGATGTGAACGCAGAATATATCGACTTCGGCATTAGTCGATCACATCGAGAAACAGCCGATGACTGGAACATAAATAGAGGAGGATAAGGTAGAGTGGGTAGAGCATAGAGGGGCTTCATGCATAGTGTGCAGTCTTATCCACTAAAGTTTGTCCTGTTTATCCCTTTTGCCAGGGACATTGTTGTCCTCTTGCTTATAAATAATAATACTATGCAATATGTTTCCATTGGGAAGAAAGAGGAGGACACAAAAGAAATAGGAAAAAGAAAGGAGAAAGGTATGAATTAAATTTTGGCTGTTGCTGTCAGCTTGTCACCCCAACAGGGAATATCAACTTAGCAAATGAGATCAGGTGAGTGGGATTAAGCTTCTGCTTGAACACAGAGGATCCATTCCCTCTCTCTCTCTCTCTCTCTCTCTCTCTCTCTCTCTCTCTCTCTCTGAGACTATGATGGAAAGGAATGGAACATTAGCATCAGCACCATTATTTGCATAAAGGAGGAATAAAAGAAGTGCCAATGGGATAATGGCAGTTCTTTAATTGCAATTATCAAATCAAAATAAAGCACAAAGACAGAGAGAGGAAAGAATGAGAGAAAGAAAGGACAGGCAGAGGTCCATTAATTTGGAGGGCAGGGAGTGAGTGGGATTCTCATTCTCCATTTCCCACCACCACCCAAAAGAACCAAAAGCAGATATATATATTCATCACATTACAAATTTTAGCTTTCACTATTATACTCCTTTTCCTCATGGTATTGTTCCATTCCACTTTCACGTCCAACTGGCCCTTCCCAGAATTCTTTCACCCCCTTCCCTTTTACCACCTTGTCAAATGCTTCGTGGGCTCCACAACTCAAATCCAACTTGATTTTCATGGGGTGATCATGGTTGTGATTGTTGTATTATATGCAAATCTTTTTCCCTCCACCCTCCACATCATTGATCCTCTCCACTGCTTCATCACCTTCATACTGTCTTCCGGGTTTGATAAGCTATGGTTGAATCAGGCAAGCTCTATAGCTTTCTCTCTGTTCTGTTCTGTTCTGTTAGTTGCCCTTTTTGTTTCAGCTTCATCATGAAGAAGTTGTGATTCTAATCTGCTTTGACTGATATGAATGATACGAAACTTATGAGTTATCCTTGAGGCGGAGTTGCTTCCCCGCTTAGTTACATTCAGGATAATGCTTTCTTGATATTTGGATTGATCATAACTCAGTAAGGGAAATAAGTTCATAGCATGACCGGAGTTTAGGGGAGAAATTGCACTCTGTGAGAGTTTATATGTGTCTAATGCATCGGTCAAGTTAATGCAGAAGTTGATGCTTGGACTAGGCTATATGAACTTATTAATTGTCAATGTTTTCTTCAAACGTCATTTAGAAAGTCATTGGAGATCGAAGTGGCTGCTTAAGGTTGCTTGTGCTTATTATTTTTCCCGAACCAGTTTGTTCTGTGTTGAATGCTGTGCGTGGACATCTTATTGTATGTTTATGTGCAAGTCAGTCCAATATCGATGGAGAATTGGTTTCTTTTTCTGCAGAGTTATTGAGGAGAGGCAATATGTTACGAGCCAAAATGATGGGAAACTTCCACGGTCATAGGATTCATCTTAATCTGATTACTTCCTGGCTCATCATTCTCGTGTTCTTGAGCTATTCATCCAATGCACCTGATGTCGAAGGTTATCTTCCTCTTCTTATTTTTTATTTTATTTTTCAACTGTAATACATTGCAAGATCGTGTTTCCAACAGGATATTTGAGGTGACTACGATCTAATGCTTTGGTGCTCTCTATGACTTCTTCAGGTGAAGCTTTGGTCGATTTCCTGAGGGTCCTTAATGATTCCAATCATCTTATTAACGATTGGAACGATAACTTTGTGAGCCCGTGCTTTAGTTGGTCCCATGTCACCTGCAGAGATGGGATTAATGTTGTAGCCCTGTGAGTACATTAACTGTTCCATTTATTCCAATCTTCTTTTATGATCATGCTTCACGCACATTCATACTATTGTAACCTTGGATTAGATTCAATCAAGTCTGTTCTTTCCTGGAAATTACAGGGCCCTGGAATCGAAAGGATTTTCAGGAACGCTTTCTCCTGCAATCACCAAATTAAAGTACCTAGTCAGCTTGTAAGTTGTCGAACTAGAATAGCTCTACCTTTTGCCTTTTTTTCTTTATTACCGATTTCATGGAAGGAAGTAGGTAAATATATAGAATCCCTTCAGTGGCTGGTAGTTATTGATTGTCTGTCACAAACTTCTCATTCTGTTTTTTTCCCGATAGACTCGTCTGTCCTTTGTTACTATTTACCGTTTGGTTGTAGAAGATTCCCCGAGATTCGAATAAAGGGTAGTAACTTTTGTATTATACTTCAGAAAGTGTGGTTCTCCGAAAAACTTATGATATGCCTTTGCTTCTTCATAGAAAAGTAAGGGGAATATGGAACTTAAATGCAGTCTTCGTGCGAAGGAAATAGAACGGGAACTGTCTTCCCTGATGGTGAAATCTGCCGCGCTTCACAAATACACTTTGACCTCATTTGCTGCAGGGAATTGCAGAACAATGATCTAACAGGTGAACTACCTGATTTTCTCGGAACTATGGAGCAGTTAGAAGTTCTGAATCTCGCGAATAATAAGTTCAGTGGCACTATACCATCTTCGTGGGGTCGACTGTCCAATTTAAGGCATCTGTGAGTATAACTCCGTGTGTCAGAGAATTTGTGCTTCCTATTTATGCTGTAACACTTTTAACCTTGGTGTAGTATACTGAGTGGAAATCACCTATCTGGGTCCATTCCCGACACAATAGCGAACATTACAGTACTGAAAGAATTGTAAGCAAACCTAGTCCGACATTCCTTAGATGATATATGCCCTTTGATGTTCAAATTTCTCATTTACTAATGGTTTTCTTTTTGATAGGGACCTTTCATCCAATGACTTGACGGGAAGAGTTCCAAGCGCACTCTTTTCATTGGCAATTTTCAAGTATGCCATAACGTTTCTCCTCAAAATTTTTGAACAACATTGAATAAGCTCAGACTGGTGCCACTTGGAATTTGAAATTTTATCTTAGCAATCACTTATAGATATCCGCAGTTCTTGACTTAATTGGAGAAATTCTTTTATTGTCAGTTTCACAGGAACTCATGTTCTATGTGGCTCAAACTTGACTCAACCTTGTGTATCGAAATCACCAGTTCCAGGTTTCTTCTCCTCCTTTCCTAAGCCTTGATGAATTTTATCTGCATCAGCAAATTGTGAATAAACTTGGATGGAATAAACATAGCAGTGTCATCAAAGAAGCTGAAACTTGGGGTCATAACTGGTGTAAGTTGCGGTGTTTTCGTTCTGTTGACTGGGGCTCTCTTAGGGTACCGATTCCTCCAGTTTCACAAACAGAATTGCGATGTGTTCGTTGACGTTGCAGGTGAGTTTTTTTCCTCCTCCCGCCCCCCCCCCCCCCCCCCCCCCCCCCCCCCCCCCTTTCTTCTCAATCGCATTGCCATATAATGGATCATGCCCTGTTTGGTACGAACAACTGGAAAAAAAGTAAAGGAAAGAACAATTCTTGCTACGTAATTGGACTGCTCCATTGATGATTTTGTTCCGTTCTATTCCATCGCACCAAACAAGGCCTTGGTCCTTTGCAGCAATTTAGTGATTGGAGCCTTGTTTTTATTCATTAACTTTAGGCGATGATGTTGGGAAAATCTCTTTTTCCCAAGTGAGAAGATTCTCATGGCGGGAAATACAACTTGCTACCGACAATTTCAGTGAGAGCAACATAATTGGGCAGGGTGGCTTTGGCAAGGTTTACAGGGGTGTCCTTTCAGACAACACAATGATCGCTGTCAAACGACTAACTGACTACTACAGTCCTGGGGGGGAAGCCGCCTTCTGTAGGGAAGTAGAACTCATTAGCGTTGCTGTTCACAAGAACCTCCTTCGACTGATTGGATTCTGTACAACCTTTTCGGAGCGAATGCTGATATACCCGTATATGAAGAACCTTAGTGTCGCATACCACTTGAGAGGTACTTCAAATTTCCCTTACCGGAGATAAACACAAGCTCCAAGATTCAAACTGTGACACTGATATATATACCACGTTAATTTTTTTTTGGACTGCTGCCAACGTATATAAAAGCTTAAACTGTAATATAAATATGTTGCAGGTACACATATCTTGTCGAACATTAACGTATCCTTGGTGTCTGTCATTATATATAATACGTTTCCACATGATATGATTGATTATAGATCTGAAACCTGGGGAGAAGGGCTTGGATTGGCCAACAAGGAAACGCATAGCATTCTGTGCAGCTTGCGGATTGGAGTACCTGCACGAGCATTGTAACCCCAAGATTATACATCGGGATCTAAAGGCCGCTAACATCCTCCTGGATGATAATTTCGAGCCTGTCGTTGGCGACTTCGGGCTAGCAAAGATCGTCGATGCAAAGCTCACTCATGTCACCACGCAAGTAAGAGGCACCATGGGCCACATTGCGCCAGAGTATCTGTCTACAGGTAAATCATCAGAAAAGACCGATGTCTTTGGCTATGGCATAACACTTCTCGAACTTGTGACTGGTCAGCGGGCTATCGACTTCTCCCGGCTCGAGGAGGAGGAGGATGTTCTGTTGCTTGACCATGTAAGGTTTTTATCACTTCGCGTATATATTTCGTTAATTGGTAGATATTAAGTGCAAATGAATGTCGGGTAAGTAGATATTAAGGGGAATTTATCAGTGCTAGCAAACAGATTCGTGCTCTAATACCAGTTGAAAATTATGAACCGGTCACCTGCCAACTTTTTTGAAGAGACGGGCTTTTCATGAAATCGTTCACGTAACATACTACCATTATTAAATCGGTCTGATACAATGTGAACAGATCAAGAAGCTGTTGAGAGAAGACAGGCTCAAAGATATAGTGGACCAGAACCTGGCGGTGTACGACCTCAAAGAAGTTGAGACCATCGTGCAGGTTGCATTTCTCTGCACCCAGAGCTCGCCTGATGAACGGCCAAGTATGACGGATGTGGTCAACATGCTGCAAGGAGTCGGTTTGTCAGAGAGATGGGCGCAGTGGGAGCAGCATGAGGAAGAAAGGAATAAGCAGTACTCATACATGTCTCACCATTTTGCCTGGGTCGAAGAGACCACGCAGCTCGAAGCAATACAGCTATCCAAGGCCAGATAACAGGGCTCTAGTAATACGACTCGCCTGGAATTTTGGAGACAGACTGTTTGAATCAGGAACAGCTTTGGATTGCGATGTTCGATATCGCCTAATATACTAGGTAGTGAAAAAAAAAAAAAGAATGAGATGTTCACCAAAGGAAAAAAAAAAAAAGAACGAGAAGAAGAAACAGACTAACCGAGTCTTGCGTAGGCATCATCATATTATGTTTCAGTGACATGAAATATGTACATATACTGGGTGTTTTTGTGGCATATCTCTCATTTTGCTGCTTCTGTTTTCCATCTCGTGTAATGAAAAGGCAGTTTCTCAATGTTCTTTATTTTCTAATTTAATTTTTCGGTAGATATGTAGGCCAAAGATAGTGTACGGAAGCACGAATAGTATTCCATAATAGAGCGAATCGATGCAGTCGGCGAGAAGCGATGGAAATGAGGGCCAAGAGGATGAAGCAACGACTGGGTCCAGCCACACCCATCGACCATCCGCATCCCTAATAACACATCCAGCTCCGGCCTGACTTGGGTTGCCTGAAGACGCGCAATCTGTGTAAGATTGACCCAAACCGACCAGGAACAAAACATGCAATGCATATGCCATTTGCACAAACAACAAGCCAATTTTCTCGTATGTGGAGAAAACTTGGAACCTTTGATTTCGCATTCAGACTTCTCGTGCCCAAAAATTTCCCACTCTTGGGCGACATTTTTTTGGTCCCGAAGCGATGGTATTCTTGGGGAATGCACTCTTTGGAAAACTTTTTGGAGTCTGTCACTGAGTATTTGACTATTAAGTATGAATCATAGTTGCCATCTATTTTCTGAGATGTTTGGAATTTTCAGCACTCCATGGACCATGGACATGCATAAGAGAAATGCTATTCCCACTCGCACTAAAACATAAATTTTATTTGTTCAAATAACAATTAAGGTAAAGCAGGGCCAAGTATTCTATGGTTATCCCATAGAGAATAGAATCATTATCGAAAGAATCATTATCGAAATTATTTTCAGAAGAACATGTACTCGAAGAGCTTGCTTTAAACCAATCCATATTTCAAACTAATAAACCTTCCAGTCTCTCAAATATTTATCAAGATATTCAAACAGCATATCAGTTCCTTACATTTTCAGTATTCCAATCTATACCTAGACGAAAAGCTCTAGAGATCTATTGAACCATTAGCCAGTTTGAAGATGCTAATCCGTATCTAATTCTCCTACCCAGCTTCTCTCAAAGATTAAGATCTAAGAAATACCTGGACGAATGGAAGAAGCCTCACACAGTGTTTCCCTGCAAGATCTAGCACATACCTTACCCAACTGCTGTACCTGGTTTTAACAATAATAGTAGGCAGACAAACTCAGTAAGACTCTCTATCGATCTATCTCCTATCCCAACTGCTGTACCTAGACGAACGATAATGCACGAGGATAACTCTACTCCAGTCGATAACCTCCATCTACTTAGACGGTGTTCATAACACTACCGGGCCATTGTCCAATTTTCTCCCTGACACTGCCCTAACTGTCGGGACTTACAAACGGGAATACCTTAGGACTCCCCCCGGGTTCCTATGAACGGTGAATGTGTAGGGTCCATTAGAGCGACTGGATGGACATTAGAGCCTCCTAACATTACTTCTTATGCTAGCATCAGTTCATTGTGATATTGGATCTATACTTCTAAAGAGATCTTACGCTATGGCTGCCTAATTACTATATTTACCAGCTTCAATTCATTGTATAGATATGTACCTTGCCACACCTGAAGAGGAACACTATATGAGTTTCTACCAGCCATGAAGGCGGTCCTAGATGACATGACCTATGAGTTCTACTGGATCTGAGAATAAAAACGAACTATACATCCTATCCCCACTTATGGCTCTGATACCATTTACACCCAAGATCTATCATAAGGGATAACCATAGAATATTGAAAGAACAAGGCTCTGATATGCATGGACGATCAAGATAAATATAAGATCAACATGGAAGATTTATTCAGAAACTTAGCCCATGATGGGCTGAAGGGAGTACGTGATGTTCAAGAAAACAAAAGAAGAAATGAGAAGGGAAGAGTCTGAAAGAACTCGACCCAAGCTTACACTGGAACTTACACACAGAATGGGGGTTGGAGGATCCGGGTTATGGGAGCCGGATGTTTACATATGAGAAGAAGAGAAGAGAAGAAGAGAGTGTTCTAGGTGGAAGTGTTCTGCCCTCAATGCTGGAGGAGAGGCCACTCTTATAGGCGATGGAAGATGCCTTGTAGAACTGTGCAGCTTTGGACTGTACACTCACATGCGGGGTACTGTCGAGCTCAGTGGAAGAACTGTAGCTACAGTGTCTTTTTTGTCGCAAATAGTGACAGATTGCTGCTTTATGTCGAGCACGCTCGCCGAAAGGTTTTTTGTCCGTTATGGTATCACTGTGAGTAGTGGTGGGACGCTTTCGGAGATTGCGCTTATATGGGGCATAGCCTGTCGAGCCGAAAGGTTTTTTGTCCGGTAATGATCCAAACGTGTTAGCAGTGGGCGGACGCTCTCGGTTGCGGAGGCTTGTAATCAGTCTGAATATGGATCACTATCATCGCCTTCCTTGTGGGATTCCGAAGTAGACGATGCAGTGGTATTCAGATCTTTGAACTCCAGGAGAATTTGGCCTAGACGACCAATATAATCCTCATCAGTTTTTGTTGCTGAGAGGAAGGAGGAAGCCCTGGCTTTGACCTGGAGGAAGCTTTGGTGGTCCAGTTGTGCTTTGTCTGAGACGAAAGCGTTTTTCCTGAACCAATCGAGAACAAAATGGGGATCAAGATGATCTACCTTCAACTTAACCCACCATTTGCATTTGAAGATTCTGGCCAGTGTCTGCAAGCCTGTCTGTTGATCTGGCTTGTATCCGAAGGACCAGTTATGAACCCATGATAATCCAAAAATCTGGTAGAATTGGAGAAGCACAGGAAATATGGTTTGATTCCCTTTTGGTTTGAATCGAGAAGCAAACGTAATGTAAGCCTCATGAATTATGGGGGGTAGTATGTCTGGAATTGAACCCCAGAGTGACCACCAGTGGGCAAACCAGAAGGGGAATATGGCTGGTGTTTTGGAATGAAAGAAAAGGAGCCAGGTGTGTCTGAACTCATGGTTTTGGTACAAAAATGCATTGTACCATACTTGCTGGTAATCCCAGTAGGAGTACATAGCATTATGGGGGAGATCAGAGGAGAATCTGGTTGGGAATTTATGGATTTGATATGGTTTTCCCTCATTCCACTCTTTTGGGAGGATTACTCTCTGTATTTTGGCAGTAGAGTGGGATATGGTGTTTGATGATCCAGGGACAATGTGGTGTTTGAACTCAACTGAACCTGTATCACTCAGAATTTTCTCATAATATTCCCGGATTTTTGAAATGTCCATTGGCCGGAAATATCAGTTTTCAGGAAACAATTTTGATGCTGCGAAGAAGGGGTTTTCATGGTAAAAACCTTCTTCCATGATCAAAACAGTTTGAAATAATGATTTTGGAAACCATGGTGCTGTTTTTGAAGAGCTGGTTTCCTTATCGGAAAATGATGTGAGATTTTTTTCTGCTCTTTTGGCGATTTGCCTAGAGCTCTCTCCCTTGCTAGTCTCCAGCTGAGGAGGAGATATCCCAGATAGCACTTGTGCTAGTTCCGGTTTATCTTTTAATACAGTAATCCATTGCTGAACCACAGTATCATTATCGAGATTATGGGGAGATGAACTCTGTTTTTCAAGAGCTTGTTTCTCCCTTTTGGGTTTAGGAATTTTACTTGGCAGGGTTTGCATGCAGCCCTGCTTATCGATCTCCTGTTGGAGAGTCTGTCGATAGGTTTTAATCTGGCTATCGACAGTGATCTGTCCGAAGGAGGGTTGGCTAGAAGCCTTTTGTTTTGAGGATTGCTCCTCTTTTTTGATCGACTAGCTGGGAGCCAGCTGTTTTGAGGCCGAAGCCTTTTTTTTGGAGGAACGAGTCCTCATGCTAATGGTGGTACCTACAGGAATTCTCTTGTCAAGAAATCTGGGAGACTATTAGTCTCACCTTTTATGAATTCGATGTCAAAATCAAAGACACTCAAGATTGCTTGCCATCTGGCAAAAATCTGTTTTGACGCAATGTTTTGAACATCTTTTTGAAGAACCTCTTTTGCAGATTTACAATCAATCCGAAGTAAAAACCTTTGGTTTAAAATATCAAATTGAAATTTCGAAATGCAAAGGACCACAGAAAGAATTTCTTTTTTAATGGTTGAGTAATTCTTCTGGGTTGGGTTCCAATGTTTTGATGTGAACTGGACGACCTGTTCAATTCCATTTTTTGATTGTTTCAAGATTCCTCCGTATCCTTCTTCAGAGGTGTCCGTTTCAACAATCTTTTTTGCATATGGGTTTGCCAAGTGTAAACAGGGCAAAGTTTTGATTTGAAGCTTAATTTGCTTCACAATGTTGGTTTGTTCATCCGTCCATAGTGGAGGAGAATTCTTTAACCTGTTATGGAGGGGTTTGCAGAGCTTACTAAGGCCAGGGTAAAAGTCTACAACGTAGTTGAGACTACCTAAGAACCTCTGTAGCTGTTTCTTATCATGGATATGGTCAGGGAATCTATCAGCAAACTGGATGGACCTGTCTATGGGGATTATGGTGCCCCTGCTGATATTATGCCCTAGAAATCGAATTATGGTTTTGAAAAGGCAGACCTTAGTCGGAGACACAGCCAAACCATTTTTTGATGTGATTCTCATAAAATGTTTCACATTTTTGAAATGAGAATCAACGGTCTTGGAAAATATGAGGACATCATCAATGTATACTATTATGAAATCGGAGTATGCACCAAAGATGTCATTCATGATTTTCTGAAATTCAGATGGGGCATTTTTTAGCCCAAATGGCATTACATTCCATTCGTAATGGCCAAACGGAACGGTGAATGCAGTTTTATATTTGTCCTTTTCGGTGATTTGAATTTGCCAAAAACCTGACTTCATGTCGAATTTTGAAAATATTTTTGAATCATGAAGTTTTTGGAGCAAATCTTTTTTGTTAGGTATTGGGTACCTAATCCACCTCAAGGCTTGATTCAAAGGCTTGTAATTGATTACTAACCTGGGTACTCCTCTTTCGAGCTCAGCGTTTTTGTTCACGTAGAAGGCTGAACAACTCCAAGGAGACTTGCTAGGTCTAATCAATTTTTTGTTCAAGAGTTCCTGGATTTCCACTTTACAGTGTTTTTCTAACTCTTGATTCATCTGAATGGGTCTGGCTTTTGTTGGGATATTTTTCTCATCGAAATCCTTTTCATAAGGTAGATCGATGACATGTTGCTTCCTATCCCAGAAAGCATTTGGGGTTTCTCCGCAAACTGACTCCTGAATCAGCCTGTTGAGATTATCGATTTTTTGTTTCAAATCTGGTTTTTGGAGCAGATTTTCAACATTATGGTGTGAGATCTCATCTTTTACCCAGCCAATTTGCCTCTCAGTTGCCTCTATTATGTCCAGATTTATGGTTACAGGTTTTGTGATGAAAGGAAAAAGGGTTTTGCTTCCTAAATACACCGTTTTTATGCCAGAGTTGGTGAAAAGGAAGGGTTTGATGAGTTGAATGAATGTGGTTCCTAGAATGACTTCATTTTTTAAGTCCTGGACAACTAGGAAACCAGTTTTATAAGTTGAATCTTCATTTTTGACTTTTGCTTCTGCAATTTTATGTGAAATTTTCAGTTTATTATTGCTTGCAGAATGTAAAGATTCATGGGTTTTTTCACAGTATTTTAATGGGATTAATCCCTCCCTCACACAATTGGTGTCTGCACCTGTATCCAATAGGGCAGTTGCTTCCATCTGGAAGTCGTGCACCTTAATTGTAGGTTTTAGGAGGTATTTCTGATGGGTGAATTCCTGGCTTTTACACTCAGGTTTGGGTTCAGAATCGTCCAAGGTCTGAACCAGCTTTTCATCGTTTTTTAGAGTTTTCACTTCTTTTTGCAACTCATGGAGTTTTTGGCGAAGTTCTGACTCTACTTGTTTTCTTTCCCCTTCCCGGTTTTCATGCTCTAAAGCGCGGGTGTTTTTGATCATCATGTTGAGTAACCTAAGGTTTTTGGTTTGCTCAGGTTCTTTTGGCTCAACATATTTTGGAGGAGGTTTTGAGGAAACTATGGCTTTGTTAAAAGGCAGTTTCCAGGTTATGGTTTTTTCAGTGAATTTGATGGCCTTTTCTTCCATGTAGACCTGGTAGAACCAGTCCCAGAAAAGGATATTTTTCCTATTTTTCTCCATGAAATGGATCCACTGATTTTGCATTATGGTCTCTACATATTTTTTCGTAAAGACATCATGCAACCAATTCCTCCAATTTTCATTTTCTTTGGAGCAGAAATCATTCCTAAGGATGTTGGATGCTAATGTCAAGGGTTTTTCAATCACATAGATCTCAGGGTTAGGATTGATCCTGGTCGTATCGGTTATGGATGAAAATGTGGGTGAAGGGGGTGAAGACTCAGTTTCATCTGTGTTTGGGACAGAATATACTGGCCTAGGGATATCTGTGGCGACACTACTAATTCCTCTAAGGTTGGTGGACCTAGGAGGGGCTTCAGTAGCTGTTTGGAAAGTGTTTGCCGATGGGGCAACACTGAATGATCTCCTTCTTAGCTCAGGGCTTCTAAAGGAAGAACTTATCGAAGGGGTTAAGGTTGACTGTATGTCGACTGATCTCCTATGGCGAAAGCTTATGGAAACTCTCCTATCTTGGAACTGGCTCACTCGACTAAGTTCCTCATTTTGGATTTTTTCAGGTGCAACTGCGTCTTCTAAGACCCATTCTTCAGGAAGAGTTACCTCATTCCACCTAATTGGTCTAGGGACTACAGTGTTTGACCTGGCAATGTCTGTTTAGAAAATGAGGGTTTCTCCTTTGGGGCTATGGTTGAAGGCTCTGGTTGCAAACGCTGAGACCATCGTTTTGTAATGGATTATGTACACAAGGGCTAAAGGGATGGAGCCTAAAGCAATCTTGTAATTATGCGTTTTGATCTGCAAGGTTAAGCCATGAGTTATGTTTTGGTCTTTGAGGGACATGGTGAAATTTGGGAAACAGTTGAAATGGATTGGTCCGTCGCACAGACTAG
Organism: Punica granatum; assembly: GCF_007655135.1. NCBI lineage: Eukaryota > Viridiplantae > Streptophyta > Magnoliopsida > Myrtales > Lythraceae > Punica > Punica granatum. Next base: position 12,247,028 of record NC_045129.1, on the reverse strand, counting down.
TCTCGACTGTCCCAAGGATGGATTCATGGTAATTCAAAAGCCTAGCATCCCTAAGCACTAGGAGTACTGAGATATCTAAGCCTTCTCTTGTTAGGGGTTTTATGCCCACTTGGACAAGCCCTATATGGATGAAGTTATATTTATCATTATGTTTTTTCAGTGACTCTTAATCGAAATTATTGAAATTATTTTCAAAACGCATAAAATCTATATATATATATATATGAAAGCACGATATGAGATGGAACATGCCAGATAGCCTCAGAACACTCCATTTCTGAATGAAATTTTCTCGGTTTTTTGAGTTCTTAAAATTTTAAATTATCTTTTATTATGAAATTAGCAAAAAAATCTTTCGAAATTATTTTCGCTTATAATATTCCAATTAAAAAGACCGAAAATATCATAAAATCTTTTGTACACTATAGTGATATTCAAGTGAAGGTAATATGAATTTTCTGAAATGAATTTTCTAGATTTTTTTCTTAATTATTTTTAATAAAAATATTTTTTTCAAGATATGTCATCATAAAATCCGATTTCTTGATTTCTTTAATTTTTATAATTTATACAAGATAATTTATTTGAAATAAATGAGAAGATTTTATTACATGTGTAGATATTATTTAATAATCTTGGATTTTTTAAAATTAAAATTAATATTTCATCACATCAATATTAACATCAAAATAAGAATATATTAGCATTATTTTCCAAAAGGAATTTTCTAGGTTTTTATTTATTTATATTTTTGGAATTATTTTTAATAAAAAATATATTTTTTTAAAGATATCTCATCATAAAATTTGATTTCATGATTTCTTTAATTTTTACAATTTATATATCATAATGTATTTGAAATAAATGAGAAGATTTTATTATATGTATAGATATTATTTAATAATTTTCAATTTTTTAAAATAAAAATTAATATTTCTTCACATCAATATTAACATGAAAATAAGTACATATTAATATATAACATCCTTCAATATATATAAGAAGAAAAAGTATATGTAAGTTATATGTTTTTATAGATATCTATCTTTAAAAAATAGATTAGATAATATTTTATGGTATAGATATATATGTATTAAATTTTCTTTTAAAAAAAAATCAGACTTGTTAACCAAAAAAAGAAAACAAATTAGATTATATTTTATCTAGATTATATATGATGGTTATAAATAGTAATCATCATACACATACGTATTGGCCTTACCTCAACTAATAAGTCTACAACTAAACGCGAGCTCTCGAAACATATGTCTATCCCTAGGTGCAAGTGAGTTGATTAAATTTATACTTTGATTTTTTCTGTCATTTTTATCGTAATTTTTTTTCCTTATTTTTTCTCATATTGTTTCTCAAGATTGTTGATGTGACTTTTGTCTTTCAAAAGGTTATCCCTATATACAAGCTCTCCAAAAGTAAATTCGTCTACCACTAAATGTGAAGAATATTATTTATTATATTATTTTTGTTCCACTTTGACTCTCGAAGGGATTTTTCTTTTTAATTCTTAATTATATTTTCTTTTCAAATTGATGTACTATCTCGTGCAATGCACGAACTCCACGACTAGCATATATAAAAGTACAATACAAGAGGGCTGATTAGATAGCCTTAGAATGCTCCATTACTGAATTGAATTTTCTTGATTTTTTGAGTTTTTTTAAAAGATAAATTTTTAAAAATATAGATATAGATTTGTAGGACCATTCATTTTTTTTTATTTCTTTAAAAATAATTTTTAAAATTTAAAATTTTAAGTTTTAAAAAAATATAAATATAGATTTGAATTTTTTTGAAAACGAATTTCTAACTTTTAACTTTTAAATTTTTTAAAACATAAAAATAGATTTGAATTAATATACCTCATTCATTTTGTGAATTAATAAAATTCATATTTGTATTTCAAACTATATGTTATCTAAATAAATCATATAAGATCTTAAAGATCATATTTGGTTTTCAAAAATAAATTAGACATATTTTTAATAGATACTAATCAATTTTTTTTCAAAAAACAAATTAGATAATATTTTTTTATAGATATGAATCATATTTACTTTCAAAAAACAAATATTATCATATTTTTTTATCGTTACAATATGTTATAAATAGGACTTACCACACATAAACTGTGATCAATTCGGTTAGAGCAAAATGTTGCTATCACAAGATGTGATCTCTCAAAAAGTAAATACGTTTACCATTAGAATTCACGCATGAAGGTGACTTCAATATTTAAATTTGTTTTTTAACTTGTGATTCTCATCTCAAATATGAAAATATAAATCTACCAATCTCCATTTTTTCATCTTTTTTGCACTGATTCGCGAGTTCTCTGTGTAAATTATTGGCCTTTATCATCTTTTTGTGTTCCGCTTGCTGTTGGATGCGTATAATTTATCTACCCCTCTTTTTGTGCTTGAAAATTTTCTTTTTGACATTCTATCTCTTGTAACGCATGGATTTCACGACTAATATTATATAATTTGACCCTTTTACCCTCAAGTAAGAGAGTCAAGTTATTATTATTTTTTCTATTATATTTTAATTTTTTTAAAGTTAACTTCATTTATTAATTCATACAATTATTATAAATTAAAAATAATAAAGTGTATATTTTTTATTTTTTATGAATATAATTATGTGGGGATAGTAATTTTTTTAAATTACAAGCACCTGTAAACAAATAAATGAATAAATATATATTTATATTAAAATTAAATTTAAAAAATAGATTTTAATGTGTTCTTATTCAATTTTAACTCTAATTATTTGATCTATATTACTATATGGGAGAAGGAAAAATAGTTTGTAACTTTCCTTCTCCCAAATATGCCTTTTAGAAATAAATTTGAAAAATTGATAGCTATTGGATTGAAGAGAAGTTGGGATACTTTAGTAAATTCAACTTTTTTTAACTACCGACTTCCTTTGTTCGACCCTAAATTTTCTCACACACTCCGTGTCTCTCTTCACTATCTTTTCCTCTCACTAGTAAATCCTCTCTTCTAAAATTTTCTTTATTAATTTCATCAATCGAAATTATTTTTTTACCTAAAATAATTATATAACAAGTGTATTATTATAAAATTATATATCTTTCTCATTAATTTATTACCATACTAAATATCAAGATATCACAATATTATGTATATTTTAAGGAATACAATGTATTTGCTAAATACAGAAATATGACATTCATAGAAATATGATATTCCACGACTTAATTTCTCAATAATCTCAAATTCCTTATAATTTACAATACTCAAACCAATGCCACACCTTCCGAAATTGTTAGCATGGATAGATAAAAATAACTTTCTATTCATGTACGAATAAGTCCTCATATTCGATACCTAAACCAAGCTTTAAGGCCAAGACCGAACCTGGGGCGGCTTGGGCTAGACTGTTAGTTCGTTCAATTGGGTCATCAACTGTGAGTTAACGCGACCTGCCATGAATCCCGGGACTCGGGAGAAAAACCAAGGCATGGGCCTGGGCCTTTGAATAGTATATAATGGCATCGATCTGGCCCACGAGACGCGATGCTCTGCTCGGTCACCGGCATCGAGATGATGAGATATGGACTCGCTGTCATGGGCCTATAAGTGAAATGAAACAATTCGCGAGCGGTTCAAACTCGGCTTGATGAAACCTCGAATTCCGCTTGATCTTATCGAGCTAAGTTCAAGCTCGCTAGTCAAGAGAGCCTAGTCGAACTCAATGATTTCGGGAAACTAGCGACTCTAAACGAGCTTTTTAATTACAGATATATATATATATATATATAGCTACAGACCCACATAATATTAGGCCCATAAAGCATAAGGATAAATGTTGACCCATGTATTATTATAAACGGTAATGTTGGATTATACTTTTACTTATAAGTTTATATATATTGATTTTGTTTCGGGTCTAAACGGCTTCAAATTTATCCGAATTTATATAAGTCACAACTTTTCTGCTTCGAGCCTTAGTTTTGTTCAATGAGGCGAGCTTGAACTCAGATATGAGTTACGGTCCGTTTGTTTTCAGGGTTAAAATCACAAAATTTTTAACTTTAACTTTAACTCAACCTACTAGACAACAAAAATACACATTTCCCAAATCAAAAATTTTAACTTTAATTTTAACTCAACACACTACACAACATTTTGTCATTTTCCACAATTAAAATCAAAATTACTTTAACTCTGAAACCAAACGTACCGTTAGACTCAACGAAGTTCGAGCCGAAGCCCAAGCTTACGAGCAAATAAACGATCCGAGCTTGAGCTTCCTAAGATTCAGATTCGGCTTAGGCTCATTTACACCTTACCTTAAAGGCAATAGTCATGTGATGGTGGACCCGGTTCACCGGTCCGGAAGCTCCTGCTCGGATTTCTTCTCCCGCTTCGGTTTTTAGATTTTGCGCTTTTCGCAAGTCGGCAAAGTGGAAGGAATCAAATGGCTCGAAGCATATCAAGGTCGCCGTCGTACCGGCGAAGGCACTCTCCGTCGCCAGTTGGCCGCCGTTCCAGCCGAAGAAGTCGACGGGACCGCAGCCGGTCGCCGTACTCCAATTCCCACAGCAGGTCGTCCCTAATTTCTTCCCCTTCAATCTGATTATAAACCACTTGATGTCCACTCCATGTTTCAAATGAATTGTTGTATTTTCACAAAAATTTTAGCTGCTCCCTGCAAGAACGTTCATGGTGGATATGAATGCTCAGTGGAACGTGAAATTCGTCACTTGTGCGGCGGAAGTAGTGAAGTATTTGGCTGAATGTGTTTGTAAAATTTTTATCTTTGTCCTTCCCTCTTAAGGTGGCATCCTAGTTTTGATGCCCGTATGATGTGATTTCTGCTTTCGTGATTGTGAGGCAATTGCTGAAGCTCTTTACATGTTAATCTCCGATGTTGCTGTTACTGTTTGGTTGATTGTCGGTGGCTTTTTCTTGTTAGTCCTCTTCAGGAACATTGTTCCTTCAGTGCACAGAGGATTCAGCTGCTGTTGAGAAACTAGAATTGCTGTTTCTCGAAGGTCACGTTTTTCTTGTCTTTTTTGTTATCTGTCATGATGTTAGTGTGGAGTTGAATCTGAAGGACGCGAAATTTACGTTTATTGCAGAAGAAGAAGTCGCTCGAGCTCCCCACGTCGCCGAAGAAGTCGCTCTTCATCTTATAGGCGGCGCAGGACAAGATCCCCGACGCCCAGGCGCCACAGAAGGCAGAGAAGTCCTAGCAGATCCCTGTCCCCACCACCCAAGTCCCCCAATCCTAGCCTTGCCTCTACTGAACGCAAGAATGTCATCGAGAAACTCAAAAAAGAGGAAGAAGAAAAGAAAAGGTCTTTGTTGATATAATTATTAAATTTTTTACGTTTACTCGTCACTCTTTGGCAGTATCAGTTGGTTAATATATTGTAGTTTACATTCTTTTTCTTGTACTAGTCAATAAGCTTAGATTGCATCTGTTTAACTTGCTTAAAAGTTAAAAGTTGGTATCATTTGTGAGGATGGATAATATTTCCACTTTTCTGTTAAGTCAGTGACAATAGAAAACTTGCTACTGTGCATCTTCTGGATGTGGATGCTTAACAATTCCGTACTTTGCAAAGTTTAGAGTTTGATATATTAATATTGGCAGGCGAAGGTCACCTTGCATATTTCTGGTTTGGCTTTTCAAAGGAAGCAACTATATAATTCAGTTTGTTTCCCATTCCTATTGAAACTTCATTCTATTACAGATCAGAAAAGGGTAAAGTACGTTTGAAGCATTGGACCAGACTATCCCATGTTATTGGACAATTCTATTTGCAAATGTTTTCCGTAGGCTTTTCATATCCATCGCTTGGGTTTGCTTGTGCTATTTCATTCTTGGGTTGTGGCACAATTTCATGTCTCATGGTTTGGATATGCTGTCAGGCTTCAACATGAGGCAGAATTGAAACTTTTGGAAGAAGAGACTGCACAGAGACTTGAAGAAGCAATCCGGAAGAATGTTGAGGAGAGGTTGAAGTCTGAGGAAGTTAACACAGAAATAGCTAGAAGAATAGAAGAAGGACGAGCCAAATTATTGGCCGATGTTGCAGCTCAACTTGAGAAAGAGAAGGGAGCTGCTCTAATGGAAGCTCGACGGAAAGAAGTAAGGATACTATTAGCTTATGATAGCTAATGATCTCATAATTGGCCATAGAGATAGGGACATGGAAGGGTTAAAGCAATATGTTGCAATGAACTGTGTACAATGTTAAGGTTTGGTTTCAATATTGATGGTGTGTTTAGTGAAGGCAGCAAATAGCTGGGATGAAGGGCTTGAATTGAAAACAATTCCAGTAATCTTCGACATAAAAGGGGACACAAGAAAAGGCAAATTATTGTATACCATTTTCCTTTCATGGGCGGATTTTTTCATGACTGTTAATATTCATTGTAATATTCTGCAGGAACAAGCCCGAAGAGAGAGAGAGGAGCTTGATAGGATGCTGGAGGAGAACAGGAGGCGGGTGGAAGAGTCCCAGAGAAGAGAAGCACAGGAGGCAGCGCGTAAGGAAGAGGAAAGGCAGCGGGAGCTGGAGCTGATTCAGAGGCAGAAAGAAGAGGCTGCTCGTAGGAAACGGTTGGAAGAGGAAGAGGAACGTGCTAAGCAGAGGAGCTTACTGGTTAAAAACCAATCTCGTTCGAAGATGTCATTCGGTCTGTAACAGCTGGAATCTAATTTCATCCGGTTGCATATATTCCCATCCCAAGCGGATGTGCATACCCAGAAAATGCACTATTTGTCCCATTTTGTACTATGAGAAGGAGGTGAGTCGGCTCAGCAGTCTTAACTTATAAGCGGGCATTCCATGTTCCTGAAAATGCAGACGATGTTAGGTATTGGATTCCCTTATCTGTGGCAGAGGATGTTTTGAATTTTGCTCTCAATGACTATTAGATTTGCCTGATTGTAAAAATTCTACTGAATATATAAGCTATACGAGCTTGACTCTTTACTCTCTCTCATTGAAGCTGTGATGTGATTATCAGATGATTGATGAAATATATGGATCCATAGTAAGATTTCAGTCAGAACAGATCTGTCTTGGGTGCTGGTTTTGAGATTGGAGGCAACTTTACTCAAAGGACAGGCAGACATCACAACCTCCCTCCCGGTCTGGGCCCACTTTCTAGTTTGCATTCTCAATCTCATGATGTTCTTTCCTTCCTTAAACAGTGTCATTACATGTCGACGTAGTTAGAAGCTTTAGGAATTCTTCTTCAGGAAAAATAATATAATCCCATTACGGAATCGTTCTTCGTGTCTGTATAAGGTCAGATGTGGGTCTCGTTTGTAGGTATAATGAATTGTTTCTTAAAAAGGACCAAATAAGCTCCTACAAGGGATAAAGATAGAGAACATGTAAAAGCTTAGTCGACCGGCTTCTCTCAAGTTGTTAGGGATGACTATCTTCGTGCCTGATAAGATTGGTTTGTGGCTCTGATACTGTCAACTAAGATTGGTTTGTGGCTCTGTACTGTCAACAAAGATTACAGCTTTACAGATACTATATTACAATGCAAAATCAAGATTGAGAAGATTAGATTAAGGTCCGACGACTAATTGTAAATAGCCATAGCCTAGACTTGATGAAGACTTGAGATATTTATTGCTCTAGCAAGAGTAAATCACAAGCTTTCTTCACAAGAAGTATCGTGACCGCCCAGTGCGGGAATGCATTGTGTTAATGTTACCATCTGTTGTCAATTCTTGACAGAGCTACCATTTCTAAGCAAAAATGACCAATCACCTAATCATGGCTTAAAATTGCAATAAGGGGCTTGTGAAAAATCACTAAAGGGACTCGTGACATTTCATCCAATATAATTTATACTTTTTTAAATAGGCTCCAATAATTTATACCCAACAATGTTGACATTCGGTAAAAATTAGAGAAGATGACATAAGTGGGCCACTTCCAGGCATGATTTGTAAGGTCAAAATTGCCTGTCATGCGTGATTGCGGGGTGTTTATCTGTGCCCGTAGAATTAATCGGACAAATCCAGAATACTTCTTATTATATAAAAATTATTAGAAAAATAAGAACACTGCAAAAGAAATTCCAATCTAATTTCTAAAGATGTAGTGAGAAAGATGGTGTATTACAACTGCGCATGCCATTTGATTGATTATTAAGAGGTTTCGGTTCTATTTTCATGATGGAACCATTCATGCTCCTTTATTAGTTATTAAGATTTTTATTTTATTTGTACAAAATTTATGAGCCTTATTGGTAACAAATAATAATAATAATAATACAGATAGAGTACGAAAAAAGAATAAAAAGGGCATGTTTGTGTAGTCTCAAAACGAACTCCGAAATCAGACCATTAAACCGACCTTGATGCTTTAAAGGCCGAACAAGCCCTCATGACCTCTCTGAGTTAGATCACCCACCTCCTTCCCATCACAATATTTGCATATTTTCTCCTCTACCTATCTTTCATATCTAATCATCAATTATACCAAAACTAGAAAGCAACATATTTTTAATACAAGGAGATCGATCCGCGCTGTAACAAACAATCCTGTTTTACGCAGCGATTATATTTCCATTGTGTCTGTATTTGTGGTGCAAGGACTATGTCCAATCTTCACATATAACTTTAATATAAATATTAGTCGACCGGCTTCATTGGGTTTATCGTTGGAACTACTCAAAAAAGAAATAATCAAATCATTCTTCACAAAGTCACAACCGTCCTCCCACTCAAAGTGTACTCATATGTGTGTTTTTATGTGTATCTGTGTGTGTGTGTATATATATATATGTATATATATAATGGTAATGATAAAAGAGAAAACCATTATTAGTAATCATTGATAATTTCAAAAAAAAAAACAAGGGAAATGCTTTTCGTATTGGTTCTGACTGTTATTGCGGATCTTGTGTTAGCAGAATAACAAAGGGGAAATCTCTTAAGAGAAAGAATATTATTCGATTAATTACTTTAGAGAGAATTACAATGTATTTACACACATTTAAAGGGAAAATCACCGAGGTATTCCCATAACAAAAAAAGGAAATAGAATCTAATCAAATCACAAAAGAATATTGATAATATCCTCTAATATCTTGTTCATTACTGCGTTAACGAGTGAAAGTTACCATATAATTTGAAGTATGCTAAAAAAAAGTAGTAAGTTTATTTTTATGCAGCAAGAAACTTTATATAAATGAGATGCCTCATCTTATGCTCCATAACATATATATATATATATAGCTTTTTGATAAGTATGTTGACATATTGCAAAAGAAAATAACAAATTGCCCTATCCAATAACAAGGCGTAATATATATATATACATATACATACATATATTCTATTTAGCAAGTATTCTCGTTACATTAAAAATTATAACTATTTTTTGGGCGAAAAAATTATTAATTATAAATTAATAACTTTCTTCTTAAAAAATAACGAATTTGCTATATGTAAGGATCTATTTGTTTTGACATAGAGTTTAGATTTTCTCGGTAAAATTTGAACTCTCCGTCATATATTGCATTGTTTGGGGGTATATAATGAGTCATAATAATTGGTTTCCTGAGTTAAAAATTTTAAGAGTGTGCTCGGGGAATTTTTTATTTTTTTTTATCGAAGCACTTGAGATTTACAATCGATAATCTCAAATTACAATCATCCGCGTGCATCATATCAATGTAAAACTAATATTTATATTTCCAATTCAATATATATATATATACGCACTAATCATTGGAAAATGCATATAATCATCGAGCTCAAATGCCCTCCAAAATGTTTTACCGATAATCACTGATAAGACTGACACACTGTGAGGTGACACGTTCAGATTAGCCTATGCAAGTCATTCTTTTTTTATAGGCAACCTATGCAAATCATTCATTAAAAGGAGGATCCTTACTGAACATAAATCATTACATTAATTTAATAACGTGAGTTAAGTGGTTTGGTGTTTTTTTTTCTTAAGTAAAGTACAGGATTCGAGTATTGTGAATGAAAAAAATTTATAATTGGGAGAGTGGTGATCCAGTTTGAATTTGAATTAGTTAAGATTCATAGAAATTTATGAATATGTAGTACGTATAAAAAGAAAATGTTACATTAATTTAGTTAAAAAAATATATCTATATCTATATATATACATATAGTTGCTTTTCTTATGGTTTAAAACAGTGTTATTTTGCAACATATTATAAGTTTTTTTTTTCCGGTGAATAACGTATTATTAATTTTTGTATATAATTTTCCTGCCCAATCACCACGGCTAAGAGGAGAGGACATACAGCATTTTTTCACAACTTCCCACTGAAGCTTAATTTACTTTTGTTTTCGGTAGGAAAGCTCAACTTACTTGTATGTCTTTCTAAATACATACATATACATGTATTTATATATATATATATCCACATGGAACTACAAGCATTAATTTCTTGTTCTAATAAGTCTTCAAACGATCGAGTCCTCTTTAGTTTCTCCAAGCCCTTCTCCTTCTCCTCCTCCTCCTCTTTTGGAGGAAAGCGTTATGCCCTTTCCTCTCCTCTCTCCCTCCTTTAATTAAGACCATTTCCTCACTTCCCTTGTATATATAGACATACATATAATATGTATATATATTTATATTTATTCATGTCAAGTCCCGTTGATGCTCCCAAAGCATATATAGAGAGACATTGCTACCTATAAAGCCTTCACACATCAACCCTCCTCTCTTTGATCAAATTAGTTTCTATTTGAAGATTGGTTGCATATATATATATATATGGCTTCATTGGGCAATTTCAGCTTGTTGCCTTTGATACTAGTGGTGCTAGCTGGGGTTGCGTGCTTCCCGACAGAGTCACTGGCCACGTCGAGGTGGGCTCTCGTCAAGAATGAAGTGAAGCACTTTGGGTTCGAGGTGACACTCAAGCACATCGACTCGGGCAAGAACTTCACCAGATATGAGCGCCTGCAGCGCGCCCTCACTCGGGGCCAGCACCGGCTGAACAGACTCAGCAAGATGGTCCTGGCGGCAGGTTCAACCTCGGAACTGGAAGCTGAGTCCCCCATCCACTCGGGGAATGGGGAGTTCCTGATGCAGCTTTCCATCGGCACGCCCGGTGCGAGCTTCCCGGCGATCATGGACACCGGGAGCGATTTGATCTGGACCCAGTGCAAGCCCTGTTCCCAGTGCTATGACCAGCAGACGCCGATCTTCGACCCCAAGAAGTCGTCCAGCTTCACGACACTGTCGTGCTCGAGCAACCTCTGCATGGCACTGCCCACGTCCATGTGCGACAGCGGTGGGTGCGAGTACCTCTACACTTATGGCGACTACTCCTCCACTCAGGGTGTCATGGCCACTGAGACGTTCACGTTCGGAGATTCTGGGGACAGCCAAGGGGTCTCGGTCCCGAAAGTAGGGTTTGGGTGCGGGCAGGACAATGAGGGAAGCGGCTTCTCCCAGGGTGCCGGGCTCGTGGGCCTGGGGCGTGGGCCGTTATCCCTCGTGTCGCAGCTTGGTGTGCCCGAGTTCTCCTATTGCCTGACCTCGATCGATGACTCAAAGACAAGCAAGCTCTTGATTGGGCCCCAAGCAATTGGCAATAAAACATCCTCAAGTGCAATCATAACCATCCCACTGATTAAGAACCCATCACAGCCATCATTCTATTATCTTCCCCTTGAAGGAATCTCTGTCGGGGACACTCGTTTGCCCATCAAGAAATCCACCTTTTCCCTCCAAAGTGACGGGAGTGGCGGCCTCATCATCGACTCCGGCACGACCATCACCTACCTCGAGGAGAGCGCCTTTGACCTGGTCAAGAAGGAATTCATCTCCCAGACAAAGCTCTCAGTCGATAAGTCAGGGACGGCCGGGCTCGACCTCTGCTTCACGCTTCCCTCGGGGTCAGCCCAGGTCGAGGTCCCGAAGCTCGTGTTCCACTTTGAGGGTGCGGACCTAGACCTGCCAGGGGACAACTATATGATAGCAGACTCGAGCGTCGGGCTCATGTGCCTCGCGATGGGGAGTTCGAGCGGGATGTCGATCTTCGGGAACGTGCAGCAGCAGAACATGATGGTCGTGCATGATCTTGAGAAGGAAACACTATCTTTCATCCCAACGCAGTGCGATCAATTATGAGCAATGTCTTCATCTAATCTCTGAACTAGTCCAAAGGCGTGCGTTTACTTTTTTGTTTGCGTGATATTTTACTAATGATATTTACATTTTAGTTCATCAACTTAATAAAAATAACATTTCTACGTGCTCTCTTTAGTTGAATTAAAATCATATCCTAGGGCTAATTAATTACATCTAGCCAATATAATGCCTAGTTAACATAAGGGTCGCTTCCATGCAATATCAGGGCACATTAGCTTTTGTGGTCAATTACATTTTAGTTCATTGCTCACAGTTCTACTCTCTTTTCATATAAAAGAATTAATTAATATCGACAAGCTAAGTATACATATCTAACCATTGCTAGGCTAGTATAATATAAGCTTCGTGGCCCTGCAATAGGGCATGTCATGTGTTAACATGTAAGAATTTGCTGTCAATTTTTCACCGATCTAACATCGTTTCTAAGCAAAAATGACCAACCACCTAATCGCAATCACGGCTCAAAATGGGAAGAAGGCTTCCAAATTTCTGAAGGGACCCGTACGTGCAATTTTCTCCCTATGATTTCTGTATATTATAATATGTCAAAATTCAGTAACAAAATAGTCAATTCTTTTGGGAGAAATATAATTGGTCTGGGCAGTACTTGTAATATAAATTCAAACCTAACTAAAGATAAAAGGGAAGGAATATAAAAGGAGAGGGCATGTTTGTAATCTTAAACCAAATTGTAATTAAACCATCAAACGGACAGTTATGTATGTATAGCCAATGCTTAAAGGCCAAATAAAAAATATATATACGACCTTCCTAAGTTAGATCACCAGTCACCTCCACGCCCATCGATTAATGTGTCCTTCTACTCTACCTATCTTCGTATATATTATTATTATATCACTGAATTATGCGAATTTTTTGGTATGAGGAGATGGTATTGCTATATAATGTAACATTTTATGCAGTGATTTTATTTCCATTACATTTCTATAGTTACATACAAGAAATTCCAAACAACAACTTCAATAATGTATCTATTTTCGAACACAACATCCTAATCTGTGTTTCACTCGAGCATACTTATAATACATGATTTTGGAGAAATTCACAATTATTCCCGATGTGTCCAACCTCTCGCTCATTTGCACTTGCAGCATTTTATGTTACGAATTAATATTTTGTGAACTATATTCATTGTCTCATTGATTGAGAGAAGCTTTTAAGAATCTTTAGTTTCCTTTAAGACCGTAATTAAGAAATTTAAGTCTTGTTTTTGAGAAAATTTTGAAGTAAATTAATTCTTTAAGAAATTATGAAGTATAATTAATAAAACTATTGGATTTAGATCAGTTAAGAAGATTATGGTTGCTCAACTTCTCGAAGACCAAGGGAGCCAGGGTAATTTGAATCAACAGTTGTCAAGACTTGTACAACTGAAAAAAAAGAAGAAGAGTAAATAGGCAATTTGGTCCCTGAGTTCGGCAAGTTGCATCAATTGGGTCTTTGACTTTTTTTTATATCAATTTTGGTCCTTGAATTTTTCAATGTAATCCTCTACCGAAGGAAATTACATCAATAACATCCTTCACTACATTAGTAGGGTCCTTTTTGATGCAAAATGCATCAAATAGGTTCTTTGTGTACATCAATTAGATTCTTACGTCAAAATTAGTCTGACGGTGTTAACAGAGGAGAAAATAGTACATCATTTAGATCATTTCTTTGTTTTATTTTCCTTTTCCTTTCTAATAGAAAAAAACAATAGAGCAATGGGGGAGCTCCCCGCCGGCGACCTCCCCCCAAGGCAAGGTTGCCGGAGTCCCCCTCAATTTTTTTTTAAGCGACATCATTTTGAGTAATGGGCTCAAAACGATGTCGTTTTATCGTTTTAACAAAAAAAAATTGAAGAGGGGAGCCCCCACCGGAACTTCCTCCTCTGGCCCTTCTCTTTTCGAAAGAGAGGGAACAAAGGGGGGCCTCCGGTGGGGGTCCCCCGCCAAAGCTCCCCCATTGTTCTTGTTTTTTTTTTCTATTAGAAAGGGAAAAGAAAAGAAAAATAAAGAAGGGATCTAAATGATGTAATATGCTCCTCAGTTAACACCGTCAGATTATTTTTGTCGGAAGGATCTAGTTGATGTGCCAAAAGAACCTACTTCATGTATTTTCCGTCAAAAAGGATCCAATTGATGTATCGATAACCTAATTGATGTAATTTTCTTGAGTGGATGATGTAATTGATGTAATACAGACCTATATGATGCAAATTGGAAAAGTGAGGGGCCAAATTGATGTAAAAAAAGAAAAAGTCAGGAATTCAATTGACACAACCTGCCAAACTCCAGGACTAAATTGCCTATTTACTTAAAAAAAAACAAAAAACCAAAACAAAAACTAAGAGGAATTTGATGAACTACCCTCAAGAAAAAACTTTGTGCGTCCGGCTGCAAAGCTCAAAGTCAAAGGCTTAGTGTTCACCAATGCCATTCAAATTTCAAGAAACAAAACATTTTGCCAGTCTCTGTAATGTTTAAAGACTCGTACGATGATCAGTTAATATTGGTTAAGTTATAATCATATCAATATATCAATATATAATATATAAAAGCGGAAGAATGGAATCATGAGAGCTCCATATTTGATAACTCTCAACTCTTAATAAGATGTCGTCAATTGCTCGAATCATTTTATTTGATAACCCTCAGCTCTACGTGAATTGATATTTCATTTTTAATTAAATGAACTTACACTATATTTTATTGGTGTTATATTCAACGATGTTAAAAATTTGTCTAGATTATTTGCATGATAACATATAATAAATTATTTTTGAAAAATTAAAAGTTTTCTCGATAATTGAAAAGAACTCATCGACATACATGATATGTTTCAAGTTCAATGTGTATATTTCTCTATAAATACCTAACAAAGTTCATTTTATCCATCGTCTTTCTATTCACTATGATTTTTCCTAGGAACTTATACATATTATAAGATTACAATCTCTTTATAAGCATATTGTTAGCTTGATATATTTAAAGTAAGTATTTGTTTATTGTGATCATGGGTGGATAATTTTTTTTTTATATTTTTATCTATATTCATTTGTAAGTTACAAGCGTTGTTTATCTATATTGTAAAAAAAAATGTTCGGAGATCATCTAGAAATATATAATTATAAAACGGAGAGAGAGGATTAACATGTCACTCTAATCTTCTACCCCTCAGCTCCTCGTGGCCCGACCCTTCACACACCCCATGACATTAATTAAGCACCTTCATTTATTACATGATTGACATTTATCAACCCAATTAAACAGCCACATTAAATGAATGGTGAAAATTCTCAAAAATAAAAAATAAGATAATACTAATTCAATTCATAATATTAATTTATTCCTTGCTAAATATAATAGAATTATTATTTAATGATATATATAGTCTAATGATAATCTCGCACAACGTGCGGTTGAAACTGCTGGTTGTTAATATGCCGTGTCAAACTCCATTGTACCATAGTAAGCTATGAGAGGATCTCAAGCCGAATGTCGATATCATCTCACTTAACCTATGGACGCAGTTAAATTGGTTGGTGGAACATGAGTTACATGCACGAAGACGTGCGATCACATTGAATTCAAAAGAGATAACGGGACACATAATGGCAATGGGCCTGGACGTTCAGTTTGCGAAAAGGGTTTGGGCCGGCATTACCAACAAACGGAGATGTATATACATGGGCTTGGCCGGCCCACCTGAAGCATGCCCTAACTGATTTTTGGAGAACCAGCCCGGCAGGATTCCCGCGCACAAGTCGGATACTGATCAGACCGTCTGAGCCAAGATTATTGGGACCTCGGTATGGACTATGGAGCATGAAATACTACTTACGCAAACCACCACCAAACCAAAGACATTGGAGTTAATCATTACATAAATATTGGCTAGGAAGACATTCTTTTAATGAAAACTAATATGCTTTTCTGTATTTGTTTTTGTTTTTGTTTTTTAATGGCTATGTATTATTATTTATATCCATAAACACCTCATGAGTCTATGAATTCAGATAAGTATATATATAAGCACTCATGTGAGTGGTCTCATCAAAGGGACATGAGAAGTGGATTTAACAAGTTGATTTTGGATAAAAAGAAGTTTGTTTTCTTGGCATGCTTACTTTCCGATTGATTAAACCAAATTACCTTCAATTTTCAACGAATAACTGAAATTGAGAGATGTTTTACCTCTCACCCACCCCACCCCAACCCAAAAAAGAAAAAGAAAAAGAAAAAAGAGAGAGATGAAATAATATATATGTGTCAATTATTTTTCTATTTCGCCTTTGGTTTTCAGGGAAAATTCATTACTAAAAAAAACTTCTTAATAGTCACACGATCGAGGATGTGCGGTACTGTCTTACATCCTTTTTCTTTTGATGGCCAATATCGGAGGATGTAATTGCCTTGCCTCACACAATTTCTAATCATTCACTCTCTTGCCACTCCACTTCCATCATGTCACTCTCTTATTTTCTATCTTTGTCACCTCACACCCATTTCTTTCCAATTCGTCTCCCTTTTCACCTTCTACTCTTCATCTTTTCAATTTACTCCATCTATGATTGGTGAACGTGATATTATCAATCTTAAAAGTGAAAAAAGATCATCAAAAAATAGAATATCTTAAAATGTAAAAGTGAAAGTCGCGTATATACTTACGCTTTATAATAATAGGTAATACATAGAGCACTCACTCTCGATCACTCTCGATCGTTTCCCTCGTAAATTTTTCTCGAATTGATAATTCGTTCTTTTCAAATAAAAAGAACCTACAATATTTATTCTAGAAGCAATATATAGTGCCGGCCGAGTTTATGTTTTCCTAGAAGTAACAGAAGAATATCATAGGATATTTTCTTGCGAGATCTGTCAGATCTTCCTCTCAAATTCGTGGCGTGTTGTTCTTCTAAACTCCTTTCCGCCTAAATTGGTGGGTCAAATTAATAAAGTTGGGTGGTAGTCAGATGTATTCCGGATAGATGGTTGGATCAACATCTAATGGCTATAATGATAATGGTAGTCCAATCTGGGGGAATGTCATTTGAGTTTGGGACAAGGGACTGACCGACCCAATGGACTATATCGATCGATCATTCGATACTAGTCAATCATCAAATCGACCAAAAGCTCATTTCATGGTTCTGATGAAAAGAAGAATTCACCATTTTCTTCACTTCTCTTTCTTTTCTTTTTGCCCCCTTGTTCTCTTTCTGTCCTTGATCAGAACCGAAAGTACACTGACAGGTACAAGATTCTTCCCCAACATGGAATGATTCAGCTAATATATATATATATATATATATCATCCTCATCATCATCGCATATAAATATTCTTGCCCATGCCCACCATCTATATATATATAATATATATGTATATAATATATAATATATAATATCATCATTGTCTTTGTATATGGGTTAATAACTCAAAAAAGTAGGATGTTTATATATTTTTTCATTTTAACGCGACTTTTTGAAAATTACCTAAAAAAACATCATCTTTTTATTTTAGTATCAAATTTAGTACGACGTTAAATTTTTTATTAATTTTAACTATAGTGTCACTTGTCGTCACCTTATTAGTTGAGTGAGTCAAACTTATTTTTATTTAATAATTTTTTTTGAAAATTACAAAGAAAAGTGAGGGTCGGCAGCGGCTCGAAGGAGGAGGGGGCCGGCGGTGGTGGCCACAATCGAGACCACCACTGTCGGCTCCTCCTCTTTCAAGTCAGCTCGTCAGCCGACCCTTTTTCTCTCTTTTTTATTTTTATTTTTTTATTTTTAAATTAATAAAAATAAGTGGGATCCCTAATATAATAACATGGCAACACGTGACATTATCATTAAAATTGATGAAAAATTTAACATCGTACTATATTTGAGACTAAAGTAAATTGTCATACTTTTTTGGATAATTTTCGAAAGGTCGTGCTAGAATTAGAAAAATGTGTAAATGTAATACTTTTTTGGGCTATTAACAACTTTGTACAGATATGGCCCATCCCAATTTTGAGGGTCAAGACCTTTCTTATATGTTACGTGTTTTTCCAAGAGAAGGTAAAGGAAGTCTATCTGATAACAACATTTTACGACATCGTGATGTATATTCTTTCGCATGTATGCTAGCTAGTAACATCTCCAATTCAATGGTACATATATATAGATGAGATCTCGTGGATTATACGTATATTTCTATTACCTCACAGCATGCGGAGCCGCTAGCCATATATCGAATAGCATTTAAACTAATAAACTTCCTCTCGATGAGATTGGACGGCAGAGTGCGCGGGCGATTCATTGGCATGGCCCTATTAGACTCTGATGTTCGAAAGACCTATAAAAGACACAGCACCATCAAATCTCTCGCATGCTTTAAACCACACATAGCTACATATCCATAGATGATAGATATATGGTTGGCTTGTTTCATATGATTAGATTTGACTCAAGTCCTGGTGGTCGGCCCCGTCCCACTCGGGCTATCTAGCTCCTACCTTTTTTCTTCAAGTCATCAAAGTAAAATATAATCAAAACATAAATTCACAACGAGATTCATATATAACTATATATTGTATTAACGCAGGTAGTTATATATTGTCTAATAATTCTTTTAAAAAAGTCATTATTTAAGATCAACTTTTTAGCACATAAAGTTATTGTGATTATAAAAAGAAGGTGCACAGTAATCGCGCACGCTCTTACATGTGAAGTTCTCCCAATTTAAATGTTAATCAATTGCGTGGAGCTCTGATTACCATTTGCCTATGACCTCAAATCTTCTATGAATAAGTAAAATTAACTTGAAACCCAATAAATACGTTTCAACTAATGCATTCAGAAAAGTATAAAAAGGTAAATATAATTTCAAAATTATAAAAATAATATTAATGAAAAATACAATATCTTTTTTTTATCATGAGCCTTCAGATAAAATGAATCATTAAAGTTAATGAAATCATAATTTTAATTAATGCATTTGGAAAATTATAAAAAGATAAATACTATTTCACAATTATAAAATAATACTAACAAAAAACACAATATCATTTTTATCAAAAGTAATAAAAATTACAAAATTTTACCAAAAATAATATTAAGAAATGAAATCTCCGTATCTGACGCTTTCAATTTTATTAGAATAATATTTGCATTTGTATACAAATTAAGTTAATAGTCATATTCGAATATTGAAATTAATAATATATACATAACTTATTATATTTAACATCATCAATGCTTAAATACTATACGAAATAAATATATAACTAATTAAAATAAACTTGTGCGATGCACAAGACGATTAGTTGCAAAATTGATCATAAAAGTTAATCTAATTGTAATTAAAAATTACTCTGACTTTTACACAAAAAATCACTCTACTTTATTAAAACTTATTGTTTCAAATTTTCATTTGATAGAAAAATAATATTATTCCAAATGTGAAAATTGATCATTATAAATGTGATCAATTTAGATAATATGATAATCGATATATAAAAATAACCCGTGTAATGCACGGCATAGAATACTAGTTTGATCTTAGAGAACATTCCCTAATTATATATGGACAATAATTTTTCTTAATATTTGAAAAGAATCTATTATGAAATGGAATTCTAAGGGCATATAAACATGGCACATACATGCCTGATACATTTTTGTCATATTCATATGCATACTTGCATAAAATGTATATGTGTATTTATGTATTTATTTTTCCGGATATCTATATATCACAGACAACCTAGATGTAGCCTTTACGCGGTACATTATGTTCTTCCCTGGGGTCATGACTCATGACTCATGGTCGATATATATTCAACTATTTGACCATGTCCCCCCTTAAAACCCTAAATCCTATAAATTAATTATATTGACTTTAATTTTTATGTTGGGTCTCTACTTATTTTAAAAAAAAAGGAAATAAGTTACTTATGGAATAATTTGGGGAATAAAAATAAAAAAAGAGTAATGGATGGATATCAAAGCAACCCGAGATTTTTGATAAAAAGATTTGAAATGTATTCAAAGATTAGGTACTTGTAAAATACAGAATTTCAATAGAATGACGTGATAGTATACTCATAATAAGAGAATCCAGGTCATCATTATTTAATTTAAAGATTGAAAATTTTACATTATTAAATTAATGAATTTCTTTGGCCTTTTCATTAGACAACATAAATAGCAATTCTCATTTCGAAAAATTCATTTTATTTTACATTTGATAATTTCTTTGGCCTCGGTCCTTGGTAAATTCACTTGATCTTTAATATTTCTCGGATGTGCTTAAAAAGAACTTAGTCGAGCAAAGAAAGCAAGAGAAGAAATAAAAATTAGACAATCTAAATTCATTGATGCAAGGAATATGAAGACACCATTAACCATGATACAAAAATTTACTCAAAACATTTATGTGAAAATTGTTCATCGCTCAAAACAGATGTTAACATTGATGGAGTTTAAATTACTTTTATCTCGAACTCTTGCCTGCACAAGCCCACTTGTAGGAAGCATAATGGAAATCTTTTGTGTGGTCACAAGGGTTTGTTGGAATGGACCGAAAAGCAAGACGAAAAATAAAGTAGAATTTGATTTATTATTTTTTTGTGTATATCTATATTTGAATTGACTAATTTTTACAAAACTTAATGTAAATATTATTAATAGGTCGAGTTATGTATAAGTGATATGAAGAGTCGATTAACCACATTCTCCAAAAGTTCCATAAAATCTAATGTGAAAAATTCTCATCGTACAAATGGAGGCGCCTCGTTGGTCAACGTATGAGGAGTCTGCTTTAAATATCTATATATATAGATGAGAACTATGGGGCATCTGCAATAATTATTAGAATTAACATTATTCAATAATGATAGCTTTTATTTTTTCAGTTACATAAAAGGAGGGGTGCAAGTGCAACAGAATGACTTTTCAAGAGGTCACTCATTCCAGTACTATCACTCAAACACGCTTAACTTTGTATATTTGATATGGGATTCAGTACATTAGTGCTGATATAATAACTTTTAATTAATCAATAAATAATAGATACATACATGAATCTCCTCGTAAAAGTTAATTAATTAATTGATTAAGGAATTCAATCACGAGCTGAGAAAATGATAAAAGAAGATTACTGTGGCACTTTATCCTCATGCTTGTCAGAATTTCTATATTGATATCGATGCTCTAATGGTCGTAAATCTATCTAGAAATACATTCGAAGAAAGAAAGAGGGAAAATATGGTTTTCCTTTTTCAAGGTTGCACAAGCAATTCCCAATATCATATATCGAGTAAAACCGCAGCCTCTGCACGTAATGTTACATGCCTAATTATGAATGAAACTTGTATATATGGTGTTCACGGCAGTAATGCCGGGACATCGGGTGTCTTGACGGGAGTAGAATTAGATGCATGGGCCATGGGATTCGGATGTCTGCTCGTCGAGATGGATTAGGAGGTTAACTAATTTGGAGAATCAAGCATATAGCAGGTTTCCCAGAAAGTGCTCCTCATCATATTGCCTACTTAATTAGATCATTGTTATCAAGAGACAAGAAAGTAGAAGGCAGAAGTCAACCATTAGCTGGTTTAGATTTTGAATATCTAGATTTTATTCTAAATTTTTTGGTGTGTACCTTGGTATCCGGTAGTCCAACAGGTTAAGTTCGAGTTGGCTCGGCCCACTTCGGAGTAAAACCCTCACAATCAAAATTTTTTTCCATTCATAAGAGTCGAATCCGAAACCTTGTTTAAGAGGAACAAGCGCCGAACTGCTTGAACTAACTCTTATATGTAGATTTTATTCTAAATTAGTTAAGCATATTTTTAAAATTTTCTCCCAGCAATTAGCTTATAAATAATTAAGCTAGCTTGTTTACCCAAAAAAAATTAAGCTAGCTTATGTAATTCTTGATTCGTTCTATAAAATTAATATTTTTTTATTTGATAATAAGGAGGTTCATGAACCTAATATAAATATTGAAAATAAAGTGAAGTACAAGGGACACAAAAGTCTCATTGGTTGAATTGAACAAGAGACTCACTACAGCAAATCGGGCTTTTCGCGATTTTTTTTTCCAATTTGGGCGATGCTAAAAGCGTCGGCATACCCTATGCCGACGTTACTTTCGATGCTTCAAAAAGTGTTGCAGTTGCCCTCGTTGGCATATGCTTGCCGACGCATTTTAAAAAGCGTCGGTAAAGACAGTCCTAGGTCAATACTTCAGAAGCATTGGCCAAAACATGGTCTTTAGCCAATGCCTTTGAAGTTTCGGTCAAAACCATGTCTAGGAAACTGTCTCTAGGCAGATGCGAAAACCGTATTGAATGAATTCATCGATACTAAATGTAAAAGGCAGCATATCATAGAATATTATCCTAATCCTAATACATGTAAAGAAAAATTAATTTTTTTATTTTAAAAATTCATGTTTATTTCTTTTTTCTTCTAAAGACCCTAAATTTTGAGTAGATCAATTTCCATCAGTAGATCTCAAGGGATTGTAACCCCAGACGCGGTCGGCGACATCAAGAGCAACTGTGGCGGCGACGTTCGAGGTGGCATTATCAAGGAAGGAGAGGAATCTGGTTGCAGCGGGCTTTGGCTTGTCCAGGAACAGATCCTTAGGAGCCCTGAATGCTTCGTGGATGCAAACTACGACCAACTCGGCCAAGGGAGCGGAGATGAGGATAGACCCGATGCTAGTCAGGAAGATGATTGCTACCACCTCGGCCAAGAGGTCGTTACCGCCTATGTCTAAAGGTGTATACCACGAGGTGTTAATTGACTCTAAAAAAAGTATAGGATGCAGGTTGTTCCAATCCAAAACCGACAAGAGGGGCATTATGTACTTTTTCCTGAAAACAACTTCATTTATTTATGGATAAATTGCACTAGTAGTCCAAAAAAATTTACAAATATTTTAATATGGTACGAAAAGTTTTTTTTACTAATTGATGATACAAAATGTTTCGAAATTGTTTTAGTTTAGTACAAACCGTCATCTCGCTATTGACGCCGTCGAGTCGTCCTTTACAAAATCTGTAAATTTTGCACCATCATGTAACTTACGTAAAATATTTTGTACTATTAAGTTACAACTTCAAAACATTTTGCACCATCATGTAACGTCCCAAAAAATCGGTTTTGCACCATCAGAGTCGATTTGACGGCGTCAATGGCGAGATGACGGTTTGTACTATACTGAAACAACTTCGAAACATTTTGTAACATTAAGTAGCAAAAAAAAACTTTTTGTATCATATTGAAATATTTGTAAATTTTTTTGGACCACAAGTGCAATTTACCATTTATTTATTCAAGTGTGAGAGCAAAACTGTCTCTTTGAAAGAAATTAAACATCATTAGCCTCTATATTTGACTGAGTAAACCACAAAGTGTTAGTTATTCTTTGAAAAAGTACATGATGCAATTAGTTTCAATTCTAAACGACAATGGAGGATTATGTAGTTTTTCCAAAGGAAAAAGGTGATTGTCACTAGTCATGGTAGCACGAACGAAATACTCCAATTAAATGTCCGATAAGATTTACTGGCTCGCCAAGATAATATATCATATTGTAATAGAAAACATTATACATATATATATATATATATTATATTCCAATCCGAAATTGTATGAGGCTAAGTCATATATAGTCTCATACTTTCTTCTCGAAAAAGTATGTGAGATAACTTCAAAAGGTTTGACCTAATAGTTAAAAAGAAACTAAATATTTATCCGATCTCAGGTTCGAAACTCCTTAGAGTTACTGGAGCGTTTTTGACATGATTACCCGTTCCGTGCATCCCTAGAGATTTACGGAATCTCGAAATTAATCAGGTGAAGCATAGAGACCTTGAGTTAGGGAAAAAAAAAGAAAAAAAAAGAGATATATGATGGCGGGGAGTAAGAGTGCGCCACTACCGACCAATGAATATGCAGTCCCAGAGGCAGCACTCATTTGAATGATTATGTAATGCATTTTGTGTGTATATATATATATATATATATATATATATTTATTGTCATGGTCCCATCCCGTTGCATCTTCTCCTTATTCTCTACTACGCGGACAAACTTTTTTTCAATATTCCTCTCACTGAAATCTATCAAAATCTTGGCTTGAAAGTGACAGTGAATTGAATGAACAATGAAGCACATATTTCTCTTCATTTCCCTAATCTTTTCTACTTTTTATTATCATTATTATTAAAGATCAACTTGGTCATGACTAAGAAAGATATTCTGACTATTTTTCATTCTAATTTAAATTATATATATTTATTCATGTACAATCACTCCTAACAGACACACACATATATGTGTGATGGAATCGGACGGGCTGGATACGTGATTTGAAAGAATAGTATGCTATCTGTACATTCATTGATAAAGGAGGTTTGACGGTGTTTTCCTATTATGTCTTGGCTAAGAGATACATACAAAGACTACTCTAAATACTTGCAGTAAAGGGAGCGTTCGCCCTGGCACCCCCAAACGAAATCAGTGTTGTCCTACGTGCGAGTTTGGCTCTGGTGGCCGAAGCCCTTCGCCTCAGGCACATGTTTTATAAATAATTCACTCAATCCGACTTTGCAGAAAAATAATTTGGTCCGGATTATATTATCTGATCACTCTACAAAAATTCAAAAATCGCTATATATATATATATATATATATATATATATTTGTCAATCATATATTTTTATTTCACCGTTTGTCTTCTAGATCTCCATTGGCCTCTTCATCAGAGTCACTTCAGACTTCACTGAACGTGGCCTATCTTTTTAGCACGATGAAGTTGAATTAACCTTTTATCATGACAAAAGAATCCTTGAAGCAAGAAAACCGGAAATAGACTAGATTCCGGTAATATACACTGTGTTAATTAATTCATAAAGGGAAAATCATCTTGTTTTGATCTTCCTTGAGTTTCAATTTTTTTTTTTTGCTAGGTAAAAAATAATTCATTGATGAAGAGTATTGGGTACAGAATGTCTAAGGTCATGATATCCTTGAAAACAACAAAGCGAAGAAAAATTTGACTTTGAGCCATATTGGCTCAAGTCGTGAGCAAGGACATTTTCCGACCTAGGAATCCAAGAACATGTCCAACTAGAAAAGAAATCAAGAGCTGAGATAATATCAACTATTATACTTCTAATCTCCCAAGGAGAGCTACAAGGGTGCAAAATGGCGTCCACCAGTTGTAGGGCATCGCTTCGAAGCCAAATCTTTGTCGATCCTTTATTTCCAGCAATGGAGAGCGCAAGGAGGGCTGCTTTAGCTTCCGCTCGAAGTGGCTTTTCTTCATTCGAGACCTGGAACCATGACAGTATTGGAGGGTTGTTCGGATGCTGCATAGTTCCGGCTAGGCATGATCTGTTGCAGTTCCAGGCTGCATCAATAGTTAGGATGTCCCAATCCCGCCCTGTAGGTTTTTGAGATGTGGAGAGTTGTAGAGGATGCGAATCCGGTAAGTGACCGATTTGACTGTGTTCTACGTAGGACCTTTTGATCTTTTTGATGGTTTCATTCAAATCAACAAGCCTTCCTGTATGCAAGACATCATTACGTGAGATCCATAAAAGGTAAAGAGTGATGGATGCATATAGAGAAAATTCAGACTTAGATGGGAAGCCAGGAAGGAGGGTAGAAGGAGGGCAAGCAACAAAATTAATGAGATCCTTCACACTAGTGTTTGGGATGATGCTAGGTTGCAAATCCCAAGATGATTCCCTCCAAGCAACACGATAGAAGATACAATCTCCGTAAAGATGATCAAGCGTATTGGAGCTGGTTTGGCAAAGGGGACAAGGAGCATCCACTTCGCTAAACTAGGGGAGGCTTTCACTGCCAATTCTCCAAAGATGGATTTTAAAACGGTCATGAATTTTAAGATTCCAAATGGCTTTCCAAACAATTCCACTATGGTCTTAGAATCTATTATGTTGATCCATGAGATAGAAGGATTTCACAGAATGCTTCCCTGATGAGCTTGGGGTCCATGTTGCTGAATCTTCGAAGTCGGCTTGAGACAGGTGGATCTTAAGAATGTTTTGCACAGTATCTTGCTCGAAGAGGGTTGTGAGTAGCGGAATGTTCCATCGCTTTGGGTTGAGGAGCATCAGGTGACGAACCTTTAGGGCAGGGTCTTGGAGTACATTTAGTCTAGGGGAGGGTTTGTGGTTGGCTATACTTGGGATCCATGGATCAAACCAAGCTGAGATTGTAAAGCCGCTACCAACAGTACAGCATGTACTTGCCTGGATAGTTTCTTTGCACCATTGGAGACCTTTCCAGATCGGTGAGGCCGAGGAGCGATTGGATGAGGTTAGGAAGTTGCCGTACTTAGCTTTGAAAGCTTTACCCGCTAGACTGTCTTTCCCTTCGTGAGCGCCCATGCAGTTTTGGAAAGCATAGCCTTGTTAGAATCTTCTGCTCTTCGAAAGCCTAGGCCACCCTTTGCTTTTGGTTGGCAGATGGAATCCCAACTTTTTGGAGCATAGAAGCTGCCCTTTTCTTTGGTGTTGCCCCACCAGAAGCGCCTTGTCATTTTGTCGATAGAATTCAAAGTGGCTTTTGGGAGTCGGAATAGTGACATGGTATAAATCGGAGTACTGTTGACTACTGATTTTATCAGAGTGGCCCTACCCGCCCATGACAGAGCTTTGGTCTTCCAAGCAGTAAGCTTATTTCTAATCTTCTCAATGAGGAACTGGAATGATTCTTTCCGTTTCCTTTTGATGAACAGTGGATTGCCTAGGTATCTTGCATCTTCCTTCAGTTTCCTGATACCAAGGATGGATTTGGCATTTCTTTTTGAGTCTGTTGTGGCGTTCTTGGAGAAGAAAAGACCCGATTTGGGGCAATTGATTTCTTGGCCCGACCAGTTGCAGAATTTATCCATAATGCTTTTTATGGCAGTGATGTTTGCTGTTGTGGACTTTGTGAGAAGCAGGAGGTCATCTGCGAACATTAGATAGGTGATCTGAGGCCCTCCTCTACTAATCTTAATACCCTTTATATCGCCGTTTGCTTCAGCCCTGTAGAGGAGACGAGACAGTATTTCCATAGATATGACAAATAGATAAGGGGAAATAGGGTCTCCTTGCCTTAGCCCTCTTGAAGCGGAGAAATGCCCGTAAGGTGAGCCGTTGAGGAGGATGGAGAAGGTAGGAGTTGAGATACATTGATGGATCCATGATATGAAGGTCGAATGAAATTCTAGATTTTCAAGAATTTTAATGATGAAAGTCCATTCTAGTTTATCAAAAGCCTTCATAAAGTCAATTTTCGTCCCGATCCATCCTCTTCGTGCCTTCGTTTTCCTCATTGTGTGGAGAATCTCTTGAGCTAGTAGGCCGTTCTCGTTTATCCATCTCCCTTCGATGAAAGCAGTTTGGTTGGGAGAGATGATCTTATGGAGTAGTGGCTTTAGTCTGTTGGCAATGATTTTCGAAATTACTTTGTAGCTCACATTGCAAAGACTGATGGGCCTGAAATCTTTGAAAGTTGAAGCTCCATGGCACTTCGGGATGAGGGATATAAATGTATTATTCCACTCCTTGAGGATGTGGTTAGAGGAGAAGAAGTTCTTCACAGTTGAGAAGAGGAGTGGCATGACCGTTTCACCATAGTGTTTAACCTTGAGTTTCAAAATTGATTCTACTTGTTTCTTACCTTATCCTAAAGCCTAGGGTTCGTCCTCAAGCTTGGCCGATTGACCGGGTTAAAGATAAATTCTACCGATGCCCCTTTAATTTTTTTAAAAAGGCAAATTGTTAAAGAAGGAACTCATCACCTCCAATCAGTCTAGATTGCCATATTGCGACAATAGATTCAAATCAATAAATAATCTGCTATTTGGCGTGGGCCCCTAATTATAAAAAAAAAAACTCTTGTACCGTCCTTTCTCTTGAATAGTTTGGACTTATTTCCAATGTAGGAGGATGGGCTCTCTTTTTTTTTTTTTTGGTGATTGGTTGAGGACTTTCCCTCCCAATTTCTCCAATGCTAGCAACTACTTCTTGGTAAAATCCAAAAGAAGATATTACATGCATTTTCTTACATTATTATTTGGTCTATTTGGCTGGCAAGAAATAATTCCATCTTCTATATCGAGGAAGTTACTCTTGATGATCCCTTGAAGATTATCTTACCTCGCATATCAATATGAATCGCGGTTGTTAATGACGGTTTTCCTTACTCTGCTACTAATCTCTCCCACTCATCAGAATGGTCTCGCATGCGGTTGGATCCCAACAAGAAGGTAGATCCTATGATTCTCAAGTCTGCACCACTGGTTGGTTGGCTTATGTAGAACACTTACCGACCCTCGAACATTGAAAGAGTCTTCTAAGAGATTCGAAGGGTTGTATCAAATGCATTTGCTGCTCTCCTAGTTTTATTGATTCAAATGTCACAGAAAGGAAAATACTTCAAATTTTTACTTCGAATAGTTTGACTTTTGGCTCTTCTATTGTCATTGAATTGCACTCTATTAATAGCATTTATTGGATCAACAAGTAAACTGGTTCGCTATAGAGATATCGACACTTCTTCACCCATATTCATTTTTCATCTCTCCATTTTGCTCAAATTCGATACTAACATGCTCGCAGAGAATCAAATAATTTTGCGGATTGGTTAGCCAAAGTGTGAGTGTCCAGAATTTTGATTTTTATTGCTTGCATATAGATTGATTTTATTCCGTAAAACCTTTTTTTCTTGCAATGATAATTTACATTATCTATGAAATGATATAAAAGGCATCAGGCTCGCAGTTCTAGAATGCCATGACCTCTCTTTGATTTTTTTTTCTTTTTTAAAGATATACGTTTCTCAAATTAAATAAATATAAATATATACACTCAATATTTTAGAAAAGTAGGACAAATACAGTGAATCTCTGTGACTGCTCATGAGTGGTCACCGGTATACCAACCTTTGCATGCAATAGAATCTTCCTTCAAATTTACTTTGAGCTGGCGGGATGGTCTAATAAAGGTCTTATCATTTTAAAAGTAATTCTACATATGAGTCCAAATAAATTATTTAAAATTATAGTGAAGCAGGGCCACATTGGGTAAGTTACCAAGTTATGTGTTTTTTGATAATTAATAAGCGTAAATTATTAAATTTTTGGAAAATAATTTTGGGACGTAAACTACACTTATTTTGAAAAATCTTTACTGGTAAAATACATGAATTTTAGGAGAACCTTATTTAATCTTTTAGTAAAATATGAGTGCACAATACTGCAACTTATGGGAATTGCATCATATGGAATTTCCTTGAGTTGGTGAATTTTTTCCGTTTTAAATTATTAAAATAAATAGAGATATAACAGGTAAATGAGTTCTTAAAAGGTGACTTGCCAAATAACTCAGCGGTATCAGGAGGATTATTCATGATACGTGAGTGGGTGGAAAATTTTCAGGCACATCATTGGAGGATTAATTGTTAATATACAAAGGATATCGCTTTTCTTAGTTACTCTATACCTTAATTCCAAATTCATAAAAAAAATAAAATCCAAGACTCATCTTGGTAGGATATCGTTTATAAGAAATTGAAGTGCTTAATATAAAAGAGGGGCCAGCGCAGTGGCACATTATGCTCACCTGATAACTAAGAGATTTTAAGTTCGATACTCAATGGGATTACTTGCGCCTCTTTATTAGTTATTAGAATTTTTATTTTATTATACTAGATTCATGAACATCACTTATAACCGAAAAAAAGTGCCTAATTTTTGGAGAAAACTTTGTATGATCCTACTTTATTATAACATGGCGAGGAATTAAAGAACCAATCACATTCCACATGTATATTTACAAATAAAATTGCTAATTTTCGTAGAACTAGTTAATGCAATGCAGCGTTAAAGATTTAAAATGACATGGTCGTAAAGGAAGTGTGGCGTAGTACAGTGACACACACTCGTTTAGGAATTAAGAGGTTTCGAGTTTGATCCTTACTAGTAAGACTACCCGTGCTCACTTATTTAAAATTTAACTTTCTCTTTTTTTATACTAGCCTCCGAGGTTCATTTGTAAATAGAAAAAAAAATATTAACCATATCAAATTTTCAAAAAATGATTTAGGAGCATTGCGCGGCTAATTAATTAAACAAGCAAGTACTAACGAAAATACTAAAATGCAATTAAAATGTAGGTCTAAAAGGCAAGTACAATCCGTGAGCCCCCCGAGCCCAATCTGGTTCGGTGAGGCTGGCCTCACCGAGGCCGGATTTGGATTTGCCTGCTCATGGACAGTCAGGAGGATGTGCTCGTTTCGCCGGAGGTGGAAATCCGGCGGCGGCGATGGTAGAGGAGGGGTGGCGGCAGTGAGGACAAGTGGCAGAGGGGTGGTTTGTTTAGCAATTTGAATGATAGTTAGGGGTAATTTGGTCATTTCATTCCTAATACGTTTTCATATTACCTATTACGTACGGGGAGGTGTAGCATTACAATTCGGGGTCCATTACGGATCAGTAAACCCATCCGTAATTGCAATTACGGTTACGGGTCAAAACAAACAAAGTAATAGGTATTACGTATGTAATACGCCCGTATTGTAATACTTATTCGTGCGAACCAAATGCAGATGATCGTAACCAAAGTCTTTAGTAGTAACTGGAAAAGGAGGCCCAACATGCAGAAGTTAAATAAGCACCAATAAAACATGGAAAATTGGTTAGACAAGATAAAGGAACAATCTAGTCGGCCGCTAGAACAAATTTTGGTGCGCCTGCCATATTTTAAATAGCATCTCCGCGTCCACGGGGTTCTTCATTATCTTCTTCTTTTTCTTTTTTCTTTCAATCTTTTTCTCTAGGAGGTTTTTAACTTTATATATATATATATGTGTATATATATATATACAAGCACATATATTCTAGAATTTTCAAGTTTATAAATGTACAATTTTCAAAGGATAAATTTCTCAATAGACGGGTGCCAATTTCAATAAAGAATTTCAGTTGTCGCTTGATGCTTATAAAAGAGAGACTTCATATCCAAGATCCTCACATTCAATTAAAATTATTAATATCAACAACCAATTAAGTAATTATATACAATAATATAATTAAGAACAGTTGTTTGCTCTCTGCATGCCCCTAAGGGCTAATTTTTCGAGTCAAACTCATGTAGCAATTTTTTATATACAAAGGGTTGCACTTATAGTAAACCTTTTGGCGCATTATGTCCAAGTATGCATAAATTTCCCTTACGAAAGCTCCAAATTTCACAACTAAATTATGATTATTATCATGATCACCCATCCAAATTAATTATATGTATTCCTTCTTTTGCACTGATGATGCATGCCAACACCAGCATATACATTAATTATATATCTAAAAAAAAAATCAATATTGACTCGTTCAACTGGTTCAGTGCGTATTTTTTAAACAAACTCTCTATATAAATATTATAAATGAAGAAAATTTACGCTCGAAGAGTTGTATCTTTTAGTAAGCTCCGAATACCAAATACCGCAAAAAAACAAAAAAATGTAAACATTGCGTTTCACCCTGTAGACGCACTAAATCATCTTTTGGAAATTAATAAAGGTGTGGTGACAGCGCAAGCAATAGTGCGACGCTTTGCGAAGGACATATTCCGTACTGGGCGTGACTCGGAATTACACGTTTGACTTGTTCCTTTTTGGCGTTTGACTCTGTTCATATCTTTTCACTAAATTAATTAACGATCACCATGTCGATCGTTATGATATGCACTTTTAGTCCTACGGCTAAGATCATGAGCAGCCCTTGTCCTTTTGGAAAATCAAAAGGTCGATGCTGCCGTGTGTCCGACTATGATCTGATCAATTGCTGTACCCTTTTACTTGCACCTACTAATAATTGACTAGGTTTGGAGCAAAAAAAAAAAAATTGACTAGGGAAAAATATAACTAAAGTGCAAGTTAGTAAATTCAAAGATTAATTGAGTTTCTAGTGGACCCAACTTACCTATTGTGTTGTATACAAGTTGAAATTCACTAGAAGTATGTTGTGATCAGGGAAAAGGCGATGCCGGAACAGGATACCCGTGATCTAATCAAAAGGGCAAAAAAAAAAAACCTGGAATACTATTACAAGTAAACTTCTCCCACAATCATATGGGGTAAATTAGTTTAAGCAAAAAGAAGAAAAGGGACACGATACTTTAGCATGCGCAATGGGGCAAAAGATAGAAGGGCGGTTGTCACGTAGCAGAAAGACATGATACTAAATCGGATATTCTCTCTTCTTGCTCGAATTGATAACAAGTACATAACTGTAACTGTAAGTACTACGTACAACTCTATAATTTTATTTACAAATTCTATACCAGGATGCTGTAACAATTAATGAATGAACAACATGGCAAATTTTTCATGATGAACAGGTGAATTATGTCATCAGGTCAAGATTTTTTTTAATGAAAAAAATTATGAGAGATATTGCTTTGAAAATTTCGAGAGATCGAGTATTTAAATATTATTATTCATCATAACAAGTTTGATTTCTGAAATTCGAATTTGTATTTTCTTCTTTACGGGAGTTGAAACTGCTTACTGTCCAACTAACTCCCTATTGATTGTGGTTAGGTTCGAGATTATATGCCGATAAATTCCTCCAAGAGAAAAGCATTTGCAGCAATCTACGCAAAAGATAAAAAGGAGAGAAGCAAAATAAATGCAAAAAGCGTGAGAATTTCTATAGCTATAGCTGCAGCTCTAATTAATTTCGTCCTCTACGTCTCTATTCCACGCCAAGAGTTAAGCCCACTACAGTGGATATATGGACCACCACCGGGACCATATTACAATTTTAATATATCGAACAATTATATATTAAAAAAAAAGCTTATATAACACATATGTTTGATTATTTCGCATAGAGTACGAACAGACAGACACACGTACTGTCAGATTTTTCTTTTTATTTTTCCATCAACAATTTCGACAAAAATACCCACCTCTGCTTTTTCGAGCCATCTCTAGCTTTTCCAGCTTCCAAGCTTTATGTCTCTCTCTCTCTCTCTCTCTCTCTTTCTCTCTATATATATATGTATATATATATACAAGGACAACCATATATTCCTCCATAGACACAACTCTTCCAAATCACTTCTTCTACCTCTCCAAGGATTCCTTCTCTTGGAGTTCTCTACTAGCTTTCCAAACTATTCGGCAAAGTTGAAGAAAGTCTAAGAAGAAGAAGGGATCATTACCAACGTGGATCGGTTTGATAGAGATCATGCAGGAGGACAACAAGAAGATGAAGGTGAAGAAGGGGTTCCTGGCTGTCCAAGTAGGGTTGGAGGATGAAGACGGAGGAGTCCAGAGGTTCGTGATCCCGATATCGTATCTGTACCACCCGCTCTTCAGGAAGCTCCTCGACAAGGCGCATGAGGTCTATGGTTACCACACGAAGGGCCCGCTCCGGCTCCCTTGCTCGGTGGATGACTTTCTCCACCTGCGGTGGCGGATCGAGAGGGAACCGAGCGGCCACCACCACCACCACCATAGCCACCATCACCACCCGCACCTGTCTAGTTCTTTGTCTTTCAACTCTTGTCGATAATAATAATCAATGTTATAACCCTTTTTCTGTATGTGAGAGCAAAGGGGCACTTTAGTTTTTTGCTAGCTTTTTATTGCCTTTCTATATTTCCTTCCAAAAAGAAAAAGAAAACAAAATATAAAAAAGAAGAAGAAGAAGAAGGAGAAGAAGAAGAAGAAGAGGAGGAGGAGGGCTGTATTGAGTCTTCTTAATTTGCCCCAATTAAACTTTTCAATTTCCTACTTTTGGAGGTTTTTCTTTGAGGAAAATAGCTCCTACTTGGAGTACGTTGAAAGAGTAAGTGAGGAAACAGGAGTTTGCCAACAAACAAGGCACTGTCATGGTTATTTTTTTTTTGATCGATCGATGAATTAGTGAAAATATCTGCATACGATATATATTCCAGTGTATTTTTGACGAATTGTCGAGTTATAATGTTCCCAGCAAATTTATAAGTAGGGACAGATCTAGGAGTTTGGTCCAAGAAGGGCAAAACTCAAGAGAAGATAAAGGAATAGTAAAATCATATGAGGGCAAAGTGTAATGGGTTCATGGAAAAAATGGTAAATACCACAATATACGCTATAAATCCATCTTTGTTTATAAGCTAGCACATACATGAGGATATATACCCATTTTCTTGTGTAGATATGTGCCAATAATAACAAAGATGGGACACATAATAGAAGTGGTCTTTCTTTTTCCTTTTGGATTGGATAAAAGATAAAAAGCGATCCCTCTTTCTTTTGATAGTATGTAAATAGTAAGATAACTGAAACCCTTGTTTTATCTGATTAATCCGTATAATCATACGCTGTAATTTTTTTAATCCTAAAGAATCCCTAGAAAGTTGGAATAACTGAAATTAACCAATTACAATGCCAAAAAAATGGAATAATTCAACTGAATCCGTAATCATTAATTGTAATTAATGGACGCATGCATGCATATTCTTTAATTAAGGAAGCACTTGCTCTTTGCTTTTCTACCATTTGAATATATCTTCGCAACCAAAGTAGACCGAAAAATAAAAGGAACTGAGAAATTTATACATTAGCAAGTTGATACTACAGAGGCTTGGTCTTCTTCTTTATAGTCTTTTTAAGTTTATCTCTATTAAATGTCGTGAAAAGTAAGCAAACACAACTTGACATGAAATGATTATATATATTACTAAGAGATGTAACGCTTCTCTGCGGGACTGATCATCCCCTTCTAATTCTCCATTGGTCTTATCTGTAAACGAAGAAATACAATAAAAATGTCTACGTTGAGAACCGTTCTATTCACGCAAAAGTTAATTGATTTAATTCAACAACTGCAAAAAACCATGAAACATGTGTTATATGCAATTGGCTCATGATCGAGAATCAGAGAGTGAAATTAAAATCGCTTTACTATGCATCTTCTATTTGAAAATTAGAAACCCCGTATAAATCGGTGTCTTTTACTGAAGAGAATTGATCAATTAATTCATTAGAAAAATGGTTTAGTGGGGATGTACAGTACGGTGCTCTCCTATTATCTGGCAAAAGAAAAGGAGAAGGTGCGTTGCTGTAGCTGTTGCCAAAATGATTGCAAGTGTGAGACAGCCCACTGATCGATATATTCATCACTCCATTTCTCCTTCTCCTTCCTACTCTTTCTTTTCGCAAAATAATATACTAAAATATAGCGATACAGGTACCACAACTTTTGAGTTGATTTAGATTATTTAGCGTTTGCTTTTCTTAAGTAAATTTTTGAATTCGAATTTTGTGAAAAAAAATCCATAACCGAAGGAGTTTACTTTTTAATAGGTTAACTCAACTCAAATCTGAATTAGTCGGGACACGTTGACTTCCGAATATTGGATGTGTTGCACAATGAAAAACAATATAGTGATGGGTGTGGTGTTCTGTTCTCTCTTTTGCCTACCTAGACAGCACTTTAGTACCTATTCAGCATTTTTATATGGGTAATATATACATTTATAATTACTGAATCCTATGCTCCTTAGACACAGCCAGTCGAGCATGTATATTGCATGATCATCCGATCACATATATATTGCAAAAAAATTCCAAATATATAATTGTTTAAAATGAAGGTGCCATATCATTTACTTTCATCTATCAAATAATACGATCTTAGGATTTTGCTTTATTTGGTTTCACAATGTGATTTTAAAATCACACTTTAATTTAATTCTACCAACAATAAAACAAAATAACTCATACAAAGTCAAAGGGTGGATCCCATTTATGCAACTTTTTTTCCACAACAAAACAAAATAACTTATCAAAGTCAAAAGGTGAACTCCACACATAATCATTTATACAATTTTTTTTCAAAATCAAAATCTAATTTTAAAATATTACTTACAAACCAAACGCATTATTGGAGTTTTGGACCAATTCGGGGATACATGCGGGAATATTTTGTGGAATCAGTCTCTGGGACAGTCTAGGAACCAGATGACAAGTGGGAGTGGGCAATTTAAGATGATTGATCATTTCCAGGTTTGCATAAGTCATATGCATGCACCGAGTTATCCTAAAAGACTTTTCTTATATATAGATTAAAATGATATAATTGACTGATATGCAATGGACATATATATCTCGAAGAAATGTATTTCAAAATCATTATTGGATGTGATGATGACACCACAAGCCAAATCTGGGGATAAAAAATCAAATTCATCACCTTATTAGGAGTAGGGGAAGCATGAACAAATTTTCTCTCTGATTTTCGACTTCTATCTTTCTTTAGCTCGCTCGCTTTCTTTCTATGAGGCCAACCTCATCTCGGACCACCACTTCTCATATCATCTACATCGAGTCTAATACATACGCGTGACTTGCGAGTCTCGCTTCCCACGATCAACTACTAAAATTCGAACTAATATCTACAAAGAGGAGCAAAATATTCCCTTTATGCTAGAAGGGGCGACCTCGCGTGAATTGCACACTTATTTATAGTGCAATCACTTTTTGAACGTTGGATTGTAATAATTATAGATAAATAAATAATTAATTAATAGATCATCATCCAACAATCAAAAAGATGATTGCACCATACAACTGATTGTAACATGGACCTTCCCTGCCTCCGAATCTCCGACTTAAAAAACAAATATATGTTTACATATATGTAAAAAAATTTCTGCAGAAAATTAGTTTGGTTGACACGAATATAAGTTTCTTGAAATTTAAATTTAGATTAAACATTGTAGCTTTGGGCCTAAAGTAAAGTGGCCTACTGTATCTCCATTGATTGGGCCAAATATTTTGAGGCCCTTTTTAATTGGGCCGGCCATCATAATAAGCCCATTAAACCTTGAGAGAAAAATGAAGAAAAAAGGGAGAGGAAAAAAAAAATCTTTATGCACGGGAAAACGAACCAATGAATGGCATAGTAACGTCACGCCCAGTCCCCGGAGCTTCTTTCCCTTGTCCTTCCTCCCTCTCATCATCTCCGACCCGGCAGCACTGTGCTCTGCCCCTTTGTCTGTCTCTCCATCTCGATGCTTGAGTCGGAGAGAAGTTCGATCTTTTCAAGGTATGCTCCACGGTTTTTTCACTTGGGATGCAAATGGTTCTCGAGATCGATCACCCCGGCTTTGCTTTCTCCATGAACAATCACGCGCTGCTGATATTTTTGTGCTAAGTTTTTGCATTTGAAGTCATTGTTCCGTTAACCCTTCATCTTACTTTCCTCTGCTGCTCAGGGTTGAAGCGGAGAGTGGTATGTGCTTCTGAGATTCTATTCTATGGCATTACCCAGGAAAGGTAAGGCCTCCTGCTATCAGTTTTGCTCCATTGTTACCCATATGGTGCGTTGTTACTTTATCCGGGTCGGTTTGTTTTGCACATTTTGTCAGCTTTTGGTGCATGAAGTTCGGAAAAGATAGCAGCTTCTCGTCTAGAAGGGATTGCTAAGCAGTGATATTCTTTGTATTGAAGTCTACCCTTTTTCATGAATACATCAATTTGCTTCAAAATGAATTTTCGTGCGCCAGAAAACATTGAGAAGCTCGGGTGGTTGCTAAGCATCTTGAGAAATTCTTTGTGAAGCTTCGTGTAAACAGTGAACTTCAATTGTTGGCGAAATTTTCAAAAGGTATATGGGTCCGTGCTAGTGGAGTTTATTGGAATCGGTTGAGTTAGCATATTCTTGTTGTGGATTGAAATGTATGCTTAGCCGTTCAGGTCGTTTTTAGAATGAATTTAGTGATCTGATTGCTCGAGTTCTGTTCATCTTGTCGGAAGGTGATTATCTGGGGGTAGTGTCTTATTTTCTGATCATTGTTATGTTGGCGTGTAACTAATGTATTGCATGGCAGTTCTATTGAAGAAGGCAAGTAAGTTTGAGCTGAAGGAACTCAAAAAGAATAACATTGATCCGGTGCATCTATCTGGCCTCGGTAGAATACTCGATGATGTTTATGCCCTGCGTCTTCCAAAACCAATTGATTATCATAATCGAACGGATCTCATTCGTATCTTCAATACAATAGCAAAGGAAGTATATGGTAAGTCTTTGAGTTTCGGTTTCTAACTCGAATCTCTTTTGGAAATTGGGATTAGGGTGAGTAGAAAGATATAACTGATTCCTTCAACATGCTCAGGTTAAAAAGCAAAAGGTAATCATATTCATGCCTTTTTCGTCAAGATATATGACATTTGATTTCCAACTGCCTGATGAATACTTTTTTCTCTCTTCTTATTTTCATGGTACAATATCAACCTGTCTACTCTTCTTGTTTAGTAATTACAATGGATTTCTGTTTTTGTTATATAATTGCTGGATCACTTTTCTCATCTACTCTCTGTAACCAATTTCCAGTTTTAATCATCTTCGTTTTCATGTTTGAGTTATAAGGTAGGATAGACTATGATTACTGCTTATTATTTCAGGCAATTCAGATGAGTGCCCTGTTGTGGAGGGATTTGGCTCCTTTGTTATGGATATGTTCACTGCAGGAAGTGATTTGGACTTATCTATCAACTTTGGGAGTGCTGAAGTTGAATGTCCTCGAGAGAAGAAGATTCAGGCACTTAAAAAGTTTTCTAAGAAGCTGCACGCCCTTCAAAGTACCTGATAATTTAAAATTTCTTTCTTTCTCATATTAAAGAAATTTCAACGTGTTTTATTTGTTGGTTTGAGACCTATCTTATCTATTTGGTTGATTATCATGGCTTCTTAGATGAGGCCCTGTTTGTTAGTGTAAAATTGTGCATTTTGTTTCTCACAATTGTTGATAAAGTAAGCTTTTCCAATTTTTTTTTCTCCTTGGCTCTGCAATTAGAACCTGTAATAATTTCACAAGGAAATACATTTAATAAGTATTGAGAATCTGCTTATGCAAATGGTTAGTTTCTTTGTTTTTGGATCCTATGCTTTGAAGGTACGAAATATTTGATGAGAATTACTTGTTATTGACCTTTCTTATTTTTTAATCTAAGTCTGTTTGTTTTAGGGAAGGGCCATGTTACTAGCATCCAGAAAATCATGACTGCTAGGGTACCGATCGTGAAAGTAATCGATGTGGGAACTCGAATAGAATGTGATCTTTCAGTTGAGAACTGGGATGGCATTCTGAAGTCACAGCTTGTCCACATAATTTCTGCTATTGATGAAAGGTTTCAGAAGCTAAGTTTTCTGGTAATTTACTATAATATTGATACATCAAAGCTTACTCTTTAGTGCTATTGTTTTTATGATGTGGTTGAGGCTCCATACTCGGTCTCTTATTGACTCTGATATTATCGGTTTGTTATACCTCGAAAAGAGCTTGGTTCTATTCTGCTCCAGCTGAATATGTGGTCTTTTTCCTATTTCCTGTTTGGCACAATTAGCAATAATTGTCTTTGAAGTATTCATTTTCTTTGGCAGCTATAACCTGTGTATAAGATGATCTTTTTTTCTTTTGCTTTTTGTCAAATGACCAAGAGATTGGAGATCCAATCACTTTTATTCACATCTTCGAGGCTCTATGGAATTTTTATTTCCATGCATGTATGTTGGAGACTTTTTACGTTGGTTGTTCTGTAGAAGAAATCCTCGCTTTGCAATGCTTTCTTATTAGTATCAATTTACTTTTTTTCGCTGAATCTCCTTTATCCCAATTTGTCATGCTCAGATGCTGAAGGATATGAAGTAAGGAAAGCGAAGATTGTTGATATATTCATTAGTAGCCTCTGGAGACTAAAGTAATCGAGAGAATTTATCAACTTTAAAATGAAAATTGCCTGAGGGTCCATTATAACGTTCTCATATCTGTTTATTCTTTTCCATTTTCTCTTCCACTTCTTTTTTCCTGACTGATGGATTTGTTTCTTGCTGTTTAGGGAATTAGTTATTCTTCCTCACGTGGATTTTAATCTTATCATGGGCAATACTTCTGCTAATTGCAGGTGAAAGCTTGGGCAAAAGCAAATGGCATCAATAGTTCGAAGGATCGCACGTTAAATTCTCTTTCCATAATATCATTAGTTGCTTTTCACTTGCAGGTAATTTTAATGGCTGTAAAGCATATCTATTATCTGGTTTTGATACTTAGGTTTCCTTAGGTAATATCATTAGTTGCTTTCACTTAAAGTTGTATTCATTATTTTGTAGTGATAGCATCGAAGACTTATTGTATCTAATTGTTTATTCTTGTTTAACTTTGATTTCACAGACTCGAGATCCCCCCATACTGCCTCCGTTTTCTCTATTTTTGAAAGGTGATGTTAACTTCCCAGCAGAACACTTATAAGTGAGCTCCCCCTTACAATTTTTGGAGATTATCTTCCTTAGAAACATATTTATAGTATCCGAGAATATGTATTCTTGAATGTGAGAGAGAGAGAGAGAGAGAGAGAGAGAGAGAGAGAGAGAGAGAGAACGGGAATTACGGGGAAGAGTCTTCTATGAGCATGAACTCTGGAACTGGCCAAAAGACATATAATGCTCGCTAATTTTTGGCATCCAATCTCTCTTACCTTTTAAATGCAATATGTAATGTTCTTTATGTTTCACCCATGTTGAAACTTCCTAAGTGACAGCTCATGGTTTATGCTTCATTTGGTCAGATATGGAAAGTTTCTTAGTTTGATTGCAGATGGAACTGAGCCTGCACAAGTAAGAAAAAATGTTGATGGCTTCAAAAATTATGGAAAACCAAATGAAGAATCTCTTAGTCAGCTCTTCATGACTCTCTTAATTAAGGTAACTTCTGTACCTAACGCTTAGCATCAGCCTGAAGGAAAGAAGTTCGAAGGATGGAAACTACTTTTCTTGGATTTATCATTTTCTTCTGGAGATATACTTGCTGCGTTATTCTTAGTCTAACAGACAGACGGAATCAATGGAAATCATTGAAAGGCCGCTAATCAGATAGATGCTGGAGAAATTAGTCAGAGCTGAAGAGGGACTTCTGTTCAGCTCATCGAGTTTATATACCAGCAAATATTACCTCCTTTACAAGAAGAAAGTGACGCTCGGAATTGATAACATATCTTCCCAAATAGGCAGAATTTTATAGTTCTTTCATATATTCTATAACTTGGTTTGTTAACTCTTAAAAGCTCCTAACTCCAGAGGCCAGGCATCAAAGTTCTCCTGGAATATTTAACTGGTTCTCCATCATTCTGTTTCTGTTGCAGCTGGCTTCTGTCGAGAAACTTTGGCAAAAGGGCCTCTGTGCCAGCTTGTATAATGCATCATGGACTTCAAAAACATTTGACTCAGAGTGTAACCCAATAAGTGTAAATTCACTTCCCTTACCTCTTCTTCTGAAATCCCATATTTTAGCCGTGCTTGTTTAGAATAATTGATAGTTGATATACTTAACAACGTTGTCTCACACTCTTCAATAGGTGGAAGATTTCACTGATAGGTCCCAGAATGTTGCAAGGGCAGTCGGGACGAATGAAGCTAAAACAATCTATGACTGCATCAACAACTCAATCTGTTTCATTCTCATGTTTCTTGATGGGCACATGGAGGGGCACAAATTGAGTGAACTGATATTTGGCTCTGAAGACACGTGCCTCAGCCCCCTGGTAAAACTTAATCCGAATCATGATCACGGAGGTCCCACTTCTCGTTCCCGTAAAAATAAGAAGCGGAAACGAAATGAAGATTCTCCAGCAAAGAAGGTTGGTAAAACTTGGGGAGGGAATCCATCGAGGAGCAGCGAAACCTCAAGCACCTCTGCTTCTAATTTCAACCCGCAACTAGTTCCTCAGCAGAAACCCCTAGTCTCAAGTTTGGTTGGTGGTTCATTCCCTGCTCTAAGCACAACAGACTTGGTGGTACTGTGCAATCTGCTTCCTCAGCAACATAGCCTTCCTCAGAATTTGCCGGGTTCTGATACAACACAATTTAAGCCTAGTGCTGGTAACCCATTGCCTTGGCCCAACTGGGGCGCCACATGAGCTTGTCCTTTATCGACATAGCCTTTGGAGCTTTGATTCTCCCCTCCCTGAATGTTGCGAGGTTCCCGGAAGGGAATTCTATGTGGCAATTTGTAAGCAGGTTAGACATTAGGATTTCAGGAGGTGTACAACCTGTGCTATATGTTAGCTAGCTGCCCTTTTCTTGTACAGCAATCTGTGAAGTAAACATTTTTCTGAGACAATTACAGCCCGTGTGCTGGGGATGTATCTCATGGTCTTTTCCTCAAAACAAGAGACTTTTCTATTATCATATTCCCTTGTCATCGGCCCCATTCGTTACATCTGAAGCAGAAAGAGAACGGCTTGTTCCATCTCATTTGGTTTCACTGTACAGAAAGAGCTATCGGTTTAGAAGTTTCAGCGACTGTGGTGTGGGTGCCCGAACGATGATGGCAACTTCCGACAAAATAATGTCCCAAATTTGTTCTCCTCTCATGTGAAAGGACACATTTCAAGTTCATTTTACAGTCTTACAAAAACCAAACACGACCAATACTTGCACATGGAAGTGAAAAGCCATTGATGGTCCTGCAACTGCTGAAAAAGCATAGAACCATGCAAACATTAAAGACTATAGAGTTAAATGTTTCGTACCTACAAAAATTGTGTAACCTGCACCGCCTACATTAAAGAGCGTTAGCGAGAATCAATCCAAAGGGACTTGTCCAGAGTAAAATTTCTGAAAAATTGGTTTAAAAAAAAAAAAAAAAAGAACCGTTAAAGTATCCTAGAGCATTTTACTTACGTTTCTACTCAATAAAATTTAGTAAAATTATATTGAATTGACGAAATATAGCCAGTATAATGTCCCGCGACAAGCAAATGGTTTTACAATAATCAGATCGATCTCCTTAACACCACATCACCAAGAAGGGAAGAATCATATTTATTTATTTATTTATTTATTTATTTTGTTAATTATGTCATGGATGATGAAAATTGTTAAAATCCGCCCCGAGAGATCCGCATTATGTCGCGCGTGTCTTCACGCCGTGACATGGCCCAACTCCTCCAACCCATACATCCATCACACTCATCATTTAGGCATGATTACACACCTCCTGAGGCCCAATGGGCCCCACGAGTTGACCCAACCGGGCCCCACCAAGTAGGCGAAGCCCACCTGTACAAGCTGGCCCAGCATGCACGTGCAGCTGTCCCCTTGGCGGGGCCCACGACACCAGCGGAGAATTAAATCCGATCACGTGGCGGTGCCTGCAGCGTACGATGAGCGAGAGCATCCGAGCCGTCGATCGCTTTGACTTTGACAGGTCCACCTCATCACCCCGAGATTTTAAAAAATAAATTTGGATTTTAATTTTTTAAATTTTGTCTCTCCTCGTTAGTCGGGCACTTTTCCTCGTTTCCCGACCCTACGCTCCCGCTGACACCGACAAGTCCGGCTCCGTGATGGTGTGCTTCCAACCGTCGGATGCCCCGGTTGGACGGCTGAGATCGGGAACTGCCTTAAACGCCGTCTTTGCCATGACGTGTTTCACGGAAGACACTGTTCAGGAACACTGCCATGCCTAAAAATAAACATGTATGAGGGTCATGGTCTATTACATCTCCCTCCTTACCCTTTCTATGTATCATCAATTTTTGCATCCCTATTATGTATACATACGCAACTTCCCCAA
The DNA here is from genome assembly GCF_007655135.1 of Punica granatum. NCBI lineage: Eukaryota > Viridiplantae > Streptophyta > Magnoliopsida > Myrtales > Lythraceae > Punica > Punica granatum. The sequence goes on along the minus strand of NC_045129.1, from coordinate 12,203,202 downwards.
AATTGAAAATCAATCTACTTCACCAAAAAAGAAAAAAAAGAAAAAAAGAAAAATCTGTCTTTATTTTTGTTTCATCGTGATCATGTTTCGACGGTTTGAAGTCCGTCAATCAATTGTAAGAAAAGCCAACGGATTGATGTACAAGCAAATTTTTTAGTAATTTTATTGCTAGACGATTTTTGACTTGTTAATACTCTCTAGATACACACGATTGGTAGTGCATGTTGGGTCATGCATGTTAGACTGGCACCTTTTGTGTACTTTATTTTCGCATTTCGATGTAAATCGTATGATATCCGAAAGTCCAATATGTTTTGAAAATTTAGATCTGAATTAGGTAAGTCTACTAAGAGATAAAACTCTCATAATCATGGATTTGTCTACTAAGGGATAAAACTCTTATAATCATGAATTTTCTCCATTCACAATACTTGAACTTAAGACATTGTTTAAAGGGAATAAGCTGTGTTGAACCACTTGAACCAATTCATGTTGATTTTAAGCACTTAATATAGCCAAAGCATAAAGTATCAAACAGAAAACTAAACTTTTAACATATATATGCAACGAATGCAACAATAGTAAAGCAGCATAAAAATGGCCGACTTGAGTTGCTCACTCGGCACATGGAAATGGCCGGCTTGAGTTGCTCATAAGCATCGAAGGTTTGTTTCTAGTTGATGAACATCACAGGAGCTCAATTATTCGTTGTTTATTTTGTTCTTCAAAAGACAAACGGAGTTTTCATGCAATGCAATTCATGCGTGGAGTGAGAGGAAGAGAGATAATTAATTATAAGGGTGGAAATTGAAGGCATGATGCATACATGATAGATGTATATACATATTTATTTTGGGATTTGGCAACAAGTGCATGCATGAGGGACCAATTGAAACATACACATTAACTACTGCCATTAGAATGTCTGGTGAGGAAATTTAAGACAAATTTTCGCGAATAAACAATGGAAAAGATACCGTTCGCAAGGCTGTCTCGGGTTCTTTCCCCTCTGAATCATAGCATCTTGTCATTTTCATGTCAATTGCTCATTTACTCATATCTTTCTCATCTAATATAAGGGTACATATGCATGTCCTTTCACAATAACAGAGAGATCGAACGGCTGAGAGGCGATTGAGATAAACAAGAGGGTGAGAGAATGAGGTGATGATCGAGGAAGAATGAAAATTAATTAGTTTTTGAAATTTGAAAATTATTAATAAATTAAGTCATGAAATAAAGAAAGAGAAGTGGAAAAAAAAAAAGTCAGTCAGACTGACCGTGCGGGCATTGGAAGGTACAGGGAAGTTGGAAAGTAAGGGCTCTCTCAAAAGCTCAAAATAATAAGGTAATGATGAAAAGAATCGCATTTAAGGAGGTTTTGTCCCTCTCTCTCTCTCTCTCTCTCTCTCTCTCTCATGTCAATGCACTGTGTGTCTCATCTCAATCTCATATAATAATATTAATTTCCTAATTTTACGAATATATTTTTGTTTTGTTGTGTTGGTTTGCGTTTGACTCGATAGCTGGGGGCAGAAGTAGAAACTGGGGGCAGCAGGTCACAGGTTGGACAGTTGACCGCGAACAGCAGGTTCCACAACAAACAGCTGTTTGTGTTGCTAATTTACGATAATCCGGAATGGTTAGAAAAGGTTAATTGTTATTGCACCTCCCAAGTTTTGAAGAGATTAATGTTAACCATGCGTATCGTAATCTTCATATCAAGTTTTCTGCAGACAGTCGTGACTGATGCAGTCGTGTCTTCATCATGTAACAATTTACTTATATGTAGTGTAGCTTTTCTAGGGTCAATGAGTGGTGACCAATCACTCACGGCCTAGGAAATGAATGAATAGGGGGGGAAAAATGAGGAGGGCTTGGTCACCTGACAGGTTAATTGAATGGTGGCAAATAGTGAATAGGGAATTTGTCCTTGTAGGGTTAACATTATCAGTATTTAAACGAATGCCATTTTGTATAAGCTAAATCAGGAACATTCCCTTTATAAAGAAGCCCTCCCCTTCCCCTTCTCCTCCTCTCTGTGTTTCTATCACTCCATCTTTCTCTCCCTTCCTTGTCATCTCTTCTTCTCTATGTCTGGTCTTCAGCTTCAGCTATAGGGTTTTGTGGGGAATGTTGGCTGGCTCGAGGCTTTCATACAAAGCTCCCGAGAGACGAACAGTACTCGCTTGCTGTATAGCTTCGGACCAGGCTTCATTCCCCTCAAATAGCACCATTTTTAGACATATACACACATGGAGGAATATTATGGTATGCATTTGCATATTGGTTACGAGTATTTACATAGGAGAGGATGTATAGCCTTTGCTGCCTGAAGATGAAGAAGGGTTAGGGTGAGAGGAATGGTTGTCTGGCTCGAGGGCCATTGAGGGGTGCCGATCAGTTATTCAATTGATTAATTGAAGCCCAAACCCTAAATGACTCTCGGACCAGGCTTCGTTCCTCCCACCCAACAGCTTGTTCTGATCTCCACTCCGTGCTCGAGATGGACGACCGATGATCCCTTACCCTAGCCCTCTTCTCTCTCTCTCTTCTTGAAGAATATTACTGGCTTACTGCTTCTTTCTGTTGATCCGCACTTAATTAATTAATTCTAACTTAGATATATTACTGCCTTCTTGACTCGGATGCTGATTTCGGTTCTGTTGCATATATAATTGTCGTCGTGCAGGGCTTTCATGGATATGTAGAATGCTTCTCTGGAATTGTTGCCTTTTGTTGATGGATTTCTCTTCGCGATATTTTTTGATTGTCGAGGCTCATTTGACTCGGTGATAAGATGATCGAATTCATGCCACAACCCTGAAAAGCTTGCTGGTTTTCTTTTGAAAGAATTCCTGATATGTAAAGAGTATTCTTGTTAGTTAATTACCAAAACATGAGATTGTGATTGTCCTTCACAGAGCATTATTAATTTCTTTTACCATCAGGTTTCTTTTCCCCTATATATATATATATATATAGCAGTAGCTATGATTTATATAGCTAGGGCTGTACATATAGCTTTCATCACTTGATCATCTTTTCGTTTCACTTCTGACTAATTTGATGGCAAGGGGTACGACCAGTTAAACCCAGCTATAGCTACACTTGAGAAGTAAAATTCTTTGACTGAAAGCCTACACTAGGATTAGGCCATTCTAGCAATTTTTTCCCTGACTTAACCAAAAATAAAAAAAATAAAAGAAGGAAAAAGAAATCTTTTTCCGTCGTATTACCTTTTCATCAGCTACCTGCAAAACCCTAATTTGTTTGGTGGATAAAAACTCTTTCCTCAGCTCTCACTCTTATAAAGCTTAAAAGGAAGTTGATCTGTCTTATTTTCCATATAATTAATTATTACTTTATCATATATTCACTATTCTTTTTAATTTTTACTAATTACGAAGAAGACCTATAAGTCTAATATAAGGAAATAGCCAACCTATAGTCGTTCTTTCATGAGAATCAAACCTTAAACCTCTAGATTATCACACACCTATTTCTCTATATATTAAGTAATTAACCACTCAAGTTTTCTTCTGTATATGATGATGAAGCAGGAGAAAGACTAGAGAGATAGTGTTTTTCCTGGAAGGTGGGGAAATCGAAGAGTATCAAGGAGAGACGAGAATCGGAAATGATCGAGTCACTCTTCTGTTGCTAGCATTAGCTTGGCTCTAGTCTGTAAACACCACAATAAGCATATATTCTAAATTCCTAATTGCCAAAAGATTGTAAATGAAACATGTAGATTTTCCTAATTAATAATTCAAATGCAGATCGTGTGATTCTGTGTTTTCTTTATATTTTGACATCCCCCTGGTCTCAATTACCAAATATTGTTAATAAGAGGGGAAGGATAAACAACTCCAAGGGGTTTGACCTAACAGTTAAGGAGGAGCTCGAGTATTCATCTAATTCCAGGTTCGAAACCCCTTGGAGCTATCAAAGCGCCTTTTGGTGTGATTATCTGCTCCGTGCGTCACCGGGGGTTTACGGAGCCTCAAGAATTAGTTAGTCAATAGAGGAATGGAGAGTTCTTTCTTCATGCAAAAGAGGGGAAAAAACATGAAAAATGTAGGAATTGGTAGGGGTGACAACGGGTGGGCCGGTGTGATTGTTTTTCTTTTTTTTCCTTCCCAAAAAAAATTTCAGTCTACTTTCACTTCAGGCTTATTCTTTTAGACTAAAAAACAATCCAAAAACCATTTGGAAGAGGCAAGAAAATCCAACCATCCTGATAACAATCTTATACAACTCTAAATATTTTTGCATTCATAAATAAAATGTCAAACAAAAGTCAAAAGATTTATAAAGGGACCAGTATATATTAATCATCTCTGTACAAAAGTCCAAACATTCATCTGTTTATGTAATGAATATATTCATTGAGACGTGCATGCTAAAAATGGATAAAAGAATTAGTCATTAGGAATTAAAAGTTAAAAATTTAAATATATATTAAATAATCATATATCAGTTTTTTTGGGTGGACGGATGTATCACCGAGTTATTTCGATCTGGTTCTGGTATTTTCGGATGGATCTTTTGTGGCTTGGAAAACCACCTGGAAACCATTAATTAGATGGACGAACACCAAAATTTTATGTCAAGCATATGGGTTCGTATTCTTCGGGCTTTAGATTTTTCGGACTTTTTTCTTGTGCCCCTATATCATGGTCTCCTTTATGACAGAAAAAGAAGAAAAAATAAATAAAAATGCAATTTTTTAATTAAGGAAACCCAGAAAGCTAAAAGGCCAGTATGTGTGGCCGCAATGCCTATGGGCTTTTGAAAAATCGCTAAGTTTGAAGACAGCTCGATCTAGATATCAAATTCATTGGTAAAAGTTGTAATTGCTCAAAGTTATTTTGAAATCCAAAACAATTCGTGTTTAATGAGAGCCGAAGCAATAATTCATATCAGCGCTCGACCAAGTCCTACGTCATAAGAATGATTGTGTGAGTCGGTCAGTTGTGTATATATATATATATATATATATATGCTTCTTAATAACCAACATTTATAAGAAAGGGCAGCATTTTGTGAGATTTGGAAAGCTTATTAAACTGATACGTGCCTCATTATTTTCAGCACATTTGGACATACGACCTTATGATATATACAAGTGCATGATTGATGCAAGTCTCTGAAGTACATGACTCATGATGATCAGAGTTTGCATATAATCAAACCGAGCAAGCTAACTTAGACAAAATGACGCATAGTATTGGAATGTCCGTGTTGATGCAAAGGTGTTTGATAGATCATAAGAAAGAAATGATGGACGGAAGGCTTCAAGGAGGAGGGGAAGACAACAGACACCAACAAATTAAAGGAAAGAAAATCCATAATAAGGGTAAAAGGGAAATAAAACCAGCAAAAGAAGAAGCCCACGATTGATCCAATCCAACATCTTCTCAGATGGGAAAGAGAAAGAGAAGAGAGAAAAGTTGGTCATAATATTTAGTACAGATTTTGGTCTTTGAAAAGCCAACATCAAAAATACAGAACCACAGAAAGCTGAAACAGAAGAAAATATGGGAAAGAGTGAGCGAGTGAGTGAATGAGTTATAAATGACGACTGTCTGACTTTCCCTTGGGAAATGAGACTCTCTATATGAGTAAGATAGTGTGTGTTAGATTAGATCATCCATCAAGTTTATATTCATTTTTCTTTTTTTTGAATATATATTTCTCTAATTGTATATATTCATGGAAAAAGGAGTTTTCTTCCAGTGAAAGCCTTTTAGTTTATCTTTTGTCGTTTCCGCACCAATGCATTTGATCTCCCAATTCATGTTGAAAGTTTGTGCTTCAAATTAACCCCCGCGAAACTATCACTTGTCTTCCTTAATTGTTCTCTATTGAGAGATTTGCGCAGTCTTTTTTAGTCGAATGGTATTTCATGAATCAGGTAACAAGCCAATGTGACAATTTATTTATAAAAAGAAATTGAAAAAGATGGCAAAAGATTGGTAGAAATTAGTATGTGTTTCGTCATGCTATGTATAACCTTATGGCTCTACGATTAGCATTCATACAAGAAATATGATAATTAACTAAAGTGGTGTTTGATAAATTAAGTGCTTAAAAATTAAGCACTTAACTAATTAAGTGAAGAAATATATAGGAAGAATAGATGAATAAATAAGGATGAGAAAAATTTTGATAAAGAGCACCAATAAGTGAAGAATAACTTATTTCATTAAGTCAAAATTTTCTACTTATTTCATTAAGATTTTTTTGCTTAATGATTAAACAGTTTAAATCTTTATCTCTCATTTTCCCCTCTTTCTTATGTTCGTTTTTTCTTATAACTAACTTTTGCACACTTATTTAATTAAGTTGAAACAAACACACCCTAAGTTCTCGACCCAAAAAAGAGAATAACAGATCATATATATATATATATAGGTGAATAATTAACTTTCAACTATCTTGAGGATGAGATGTCATATGCCATGACTACTTATAATATCGGCACAAATGTTTACGCACAGGGTATGCATACCATAATTACCAAACCTCATAACCATATGACGTTTCATATAGTATTCTAAAACCGGGAAGTGTTGCAATGTTTCTCACAATTTTTAATTAAGTGAATTTTCTTTGAGATTCTTATATTAGCGTGACTTCTGAACCCATCCTTAACTATAATTGCATTATCTTTGCCGGTTTGGAATGTAATAAGATTAATCTTTCAGAACAAACGATTTGTTGACATCTCAAAATTATCTTATACGGAATTTCACTTCCATCACAATTTGCACTTTTCCCATGAGTAAATAGGTTTGTTGTCTGTACGCACTGTACACCTTATCTTCAATGATGAGAAAATCACAATTTGGATGATAAATTGAGCTTTCAATGGGAGAACTTTACTTGAAGTGTAGGAGCTAGAAATCTATTGAAAGTACATCATAATTTAGGTTAAACTAATGCTTAAACGAGATTAGTTTCAGTCAATAGACTCAGAATACTGTGTAGTTTCATAAAAAAAGGGAAAGAACCAAAAAAGTCAACTAAGGGGAGGGAAGAGGGGCAAAAGGAAGGGCAAATGGCGGGTTACTTAAGAATCACGGTAGAGTATAGTGTCTGAAGCGTAAATGATGGAATGTGTATAAATTTTCTGTCTTATTTGTTTCATTGTTTGAGGAAAATATGGTTCCTTCGGCCTCTCTCTCACAATATCATATCCATACCTTTCCAATCTATCATCAATCCCATCTTTCTCTCTCTTTCTCTCTCTGTCTGTAAGTTTGATATGATATTCATGTTTTCCCCTCTGATTTTTGGCTAAATGTTTCCCCTCTGACGATCACTACAATAAGAGTGTGTTATTAGCCCTGCTTTTTGTCTAGTGGTTCTCAAATCCTAGTCAGTATTGATTTACGTTACTCTCATGGCATGAATGCCAATATCACAGCATCAATCTCTCCTATCTCTCCATCTCTACAACTACGTTCGTCAGAATAATTTCGCACCAAATTATATATACATGATGCACACATACATCCCGTATATGCTTATATATGTATACATAAGTCTCAAATCTAGTCAAGGGAATCATATTAGATCAGTCAGAATTGTGTTAATATATTATGCTATAGCTTTGGAAGACTTCACATAAGCTTTTGGGCGAGAAGTGGCACCCTTTTTACTCTATTGTTAACTTATCTTTTTTTTAAAAAAAATCTAAAATTATGATAGACATTGCTCTCGTAATTTCGAAAGATCGAGAATTAATAGTTATTCTCCCTTCCAACAAATGCGTTTATCGAGATTCGAACTTGCGTCATTCTTCTTACGGGAGTTGGGGTTACTTACCACTCAATCAACACTTTGTTCATTATTAAAAAGAATTATTATTTTGTCTCATAATTATTAGCTTGTCCCATTCTCTTATATCTTAATTTATTTGTCCGTAAGTATCAGTGCCATTTCCCTTTTTTCTTTTTCTTTTAATGGAATACAGTGTTTTCAACTTGTGTTAAGAACAAATTGGCATATTCTTTGTACTTATTGATCTTGTCAATACTCATAAAATATAAAAATTGACCTTGTCAAATTCAAATTCGATTTTTATCAATGAGACTATAAGACCTTGATATTATCCATTCGCTATCTATAATTACATTTTGAGCCCATAATTCTCCTTTAACCGAATGAAAAGGAGGGAAAAAAAAAGACGTGTAAACAGGTATGTCTCTTGAATTTCTTCGGCTCTAAATAATTAAATCATCCATGAAACTAAAGCTATTTTGCTGGGATCAATAAATTTGTTTCCCCATATTTTATCACAAATTTATGAGTCCCTTTTTGCTCGAAAGTTGTGATTTGTATCACAAACTTATCAGTCGTCTTCACATATTGCCTGTAGATGACATACACACATGATTGACAACGACAAATCTCGCAAATTTGGGATTGGGATTAATTAAGAAAGAAAAGAAACATGTCTTGAAACCAAGAAAGAAAATATGGTGCCCGAAAATGTGTCTGGGGGTAATTGAGGTTTTGGGGTTTTGCCCGAAAGCAAACAAAATCTGATGATTGACTGGAGAGAGACATTTTCTTTTGTAGAAAATGACTGGATGACGTCACTCTCCGTTAATACACCAGTTTTTTTTTAATCTTCTTATATTACAGGATATATCATATATTGCCAAGACTAGTGGAGATATGTTGTATCACATATATTTATAGCTAGTCTTATTAGTTACATGTATAATAGGCAATAGATATATATTTCCTTTTTTTCTTTGTACACCAGCATTATATGTACATGATCAATAATGAAAGAATTCAAGCTTCCAGTTTGACAAATTATCGTGGTATCAGTGTGGTGTAGTTATGTGTTCAAGCTATACCTTGTCTAGAGTTATTGTTGTTGTCTCTTAATGTTGGCAGAGATGGAGAAAGGCAAAGAAACGTCTGGAAAGGGTAGCATTGAGGCTGTCGGAGTTAACCAGACTTCTGTTTTTGCTGTTAATTCGTCAGATTACACAGGAGTGAATTTAATCAAGTACAAATTGAATGGCTCGAATTACCTTACATGGTCGAGAGCCATGATGACAGCCTTGACAGCCAATAACAAGGTTGGAATGGCGAATGGATCGGTGCCAAGACCACCAGAGGGCGACCCCAACCTGGCACGGTGGGATATGTGCAATGCCGCGGTAATATCGTGGATATTCAATACGCTAGATCCTGAGCTTCAATCCAGTAGTTGTCTTTCTGTTTCAATTAATCTACTGTGATTTGTGGGGGCCTTATAAGACGGCATCTATTTCCGGGGCTCATTATTTTTTGACAATTATGGACGATTACATTCGTGCAATTTGGTTATATTTATTACGGGAGAAGTCAGAAACACAACGTCATCTTATTAATTTCTGCAAATTGGTGAAGAATCAGTTTGATCGCACTGTGAAAATAGTGCTAAGTGATAATGAGAAGGAATTTATTTCGCGGGATCTACAAAATTATTTTTCTATCAAAGGAATCGTTCACCAAACATCGTGCATAGACACGCCCTAACAAAATGGATGTGTGGAGAGTAAGCATAGGCACATATTGAATGTTGCACGATCACTGCTTTTTCAGGTAGGACTTCCGACTGAGTTCTGAGGAGAATGTGTTACCACGGCGGCACATTTGATTAATCGAACTCCCACATCAATTTTGGGAAGTAAGAGTCCATACAAAATTTTGTTTGGAAGGTCACCGAGTTATTCTAATTTGAGGGTATTTGGATGCTTATGCTATGCTCATGATAGACCGAGGGACAAGGATAAATTCAAACCTTGTTCCCGTCGGTGCATGTTTGTCGGTTATCCGTATGGTAATAAGGGTTGGAAAGTTTATGACCCTGAGAAAAAAAGAGATTTTTGTGACTTGAGATGTTCGATTTTGTGATAAGGAATTTCCTTTTCTGCAAATGAATAATATAAGCAAGGAAGATACAGGTCAGGTTCGTTTCCTTACAGACACTGAGAGATATATCTGTCATATAAGGAGTCAAGGGGAGTCGAGACTTGAAAACTCGACTGGAGGAGGAGAAAATGGGCTTTCGAATCCTTTAGGCCCAATCGGTAGTCAAAGGGAAGTGAGTGACGAACTAGATCGTAGAAGAGACGATGAACCATTGACAGAAGAAGTGGAAGGCTCATATTTTCCTGATAGATCATGCGTTGAAGTGGAGATCGCGAAGCAAACGTTACGACGTTCTGATCGGGTTTAGTCTGCACCCAAGTATTTGAAAGATTTTGAAGTTCGCATTCACTCCGCCTTACACACCCCCCTAGTTCACCGACTCCATCAAAATCCTCAAGTATGGTTCATTATATTCAGCATTATTTATCATATTCTAGTGTATCTAATCGATATCTTGCGTACGTGAGTGCATTGGATTCGAAGGTGGAACCTACGTCTTATCGAGATGCAGCGGCTAATCCACGATGGAAGCAAGCTATGGTGGAAGAAATCAAGGCACTAGAGTCTAATGGGACATGGACTATCGAGAGTTTACCTCTAGAGAAGCGACTAATCGATTGCAAATAGGTGCATAAGATTAAACGTTGAGCCGATGGGAGCATAGAGAGATACAAGGCACGACTTGTTGTAAAGGGATTCACTCAGTTGAAGGAGTGGATTTTAATGAGACTTTCGCGCCCGTGGCAAAGTTGGTCACCGTCAGATGCCTATTAACAGTGGCAGTGGCAAAGGGATGGGAAATATACCAGATGGATGTCAACAATGCATTTTTGCATGGAGATCTTGACGAAAAAGTTTATATGCGCTTGCCATGTGGATATTCTCCTCGAGGGCAGGGAGCTGTTTGTCGACTCCGAAAATCACTCTATGGGTTTAGGCAAGATTCACGCAACTGGTACGTTAAACTTGTAGAATGTACGTGACATTATATATTTCGGCAATCTGGAGCGGACCATTCGCTCTTCATATTTAATCGCGGTAATATTTTTTTTGCTGCCTTGGTATATGTTGATGATATTCCCGTAATGGGCAACAACCATGAGCAATGCACATGCTTAAACGATATCTTGATAGATGTTTTTGCATCAAAGATCTGGGATCAATACGGTATTTTCTTGGGATTGAAGTAAGCAGAATGGAATCTGGGCTCTTTCTTAATCAAAGGAAGTATGTGCTCGATATACTCACAGAATGCAGGATGCTTGGTGCACGACCATCTCCCTTCCCAATGGAGCAACATCATCAGTTGTCAGCAGGATCAAGGGCTTTTATCAGTGATCCTAGCCAGTATAGGTAGCTAGTTGGTTGTTTGATTTATCTGACAATTACAGGACCAGAGCTTAGTTATTTTGTGCATATATTGTCTCAGTTTATGTAGGATTCATGTCAGGAACACTAGGATGCCGTGATGAGGGTACTTCGTTATTTAAAGTAGTCTCCAGGACAAGGAATTTTTCTAGGGCCAAGGTCATTGGAACTTGAAGTCTATTGTCATTCGGACTAGGCTAGTTGTCCCATGACGCGACGCTCGATCACATGATATTTTGTTACATTAAGAGGGTGTCCCATTTCCTAGAAGACAAAGAAATAGTCCACGGTGTCTCGTTCTTCAGCTGAAACGGAATATCGAGCCATGGCACGAGCAGTTAGTGAAGTCCTATGGCTCCGGAGTTTGCTCCACTCTCTTGGAATCAATTGTAGTGAACCTACTAAGCTATTTTGTGATAATCAGACTGCTCTACATATTGCAGCTAACCCGGTGTTTCACGAGCGGACGAAACATATAGAGATAGACTGTCATTTTGTTCGTGAACACATTCGGTCTCGCATGATTAAGACTTCACATGTTCCGACAACGCTACAGCTTGCAGATATCTTTACGAAGGCCTTAGGGCGAGACCGATTCCGCTTTCTTTTGGGCAAGTTGGCATTCGAGATCCTCATGCTCCAACTTGAGGGGAAATATTATAGGATATATCATATATTGTCAAGATTAGCGGAGATATGTTTTATCATATATATTTATAGCTAGCCTTATTAGTTACACGTATATTAGACAATAGATACATCTTTCCTCTTTTTCTTTGTACACCAGATCAGTAATAAAAGAATTCAAGCTTCCCGTTTGACAAATTATCATCTTACACGATTATATTGCTCTCTAACACTTTCTGCAAACCTTAATTAATTTAATCCCAAACACTCTGTTTTGTTCTGCAAAAGTATTTATGCTAAGATTTTTTCATATTTGATCAAACCAATGCCGAAGCAGAGACTATTAGCAGCTAATTGATTGGTTTATGTCACCTCATAATTTCACCGAAAAAAATATAAGTGAATGTTTTATATAATATCATACAGTCCACAATCTTACCGGACTGAGTCATGAAGAAAATGAGAGCCCTTAATATGGTCGAAGGCTTCTCGAAAAATAGTGGGCCTGAATTACAATCCATACATATGTATATATATAACGTCTTGGTTTTGATACTCTATGAACATGTTATATTGAAAATATCCTTTTTTCTTTTCTTTTATTTTTTCTTTGGGTAGGTTAAACAAGTGCTGTTTAAAATTTCTTAGGACAAAATGGGACGCAATATGCCAAATATAACACAGGATTAATATTGCTTAATTACAAATATTCACGTAAAAAGTAAAAACAAAAAGGCAATTGCTCATAAATAATCACAAGCATTACCTGTCTTATAATAATTCACACAGGAAAAGAAAAAAAAAATCACTGTAAATCTTATAGGAGTCTTCTAATTAAATAGCTAATAGAAGAGATGAATAAGCTCTACATTGTAGCACTGTATTGCTCCTTCTCATCTCCTCCGCCAAAGGTGTATAATTTGATCATGTAATTTACATATATATCTGAAATTCTTTCTCTATAATAATAAAATTTTTATTTCGCCTCCAGATGGTTTTCAATATATTTGGATCATATAAAGGGGAGGAGGTGGAGGCATCAAGCGAGATGTGCGTCGAGTCTAATCTGATGTCAAGCCAATGCAAGCCGCAGATGTGTGTGCCAAGTTCTGTGTCCGGATGTTTGGTAAAGGCTCCACGTTGAACTGCGCCGGAAAGTCTTTCTGCATCTGTGCCCACCGTTGCGACTCCACAGCCAGGAGTTCCCATGTGATTGATCATCCTCAGAATTAAACTCCTGACCTTAGCTTATATCGATCAACGAAAAAAAAAGAGACTAAACAAGGATTATAATCATGATTCCTTAATGATGATTTTGTTTTGGAATGGTCCGAAGAATACCAACATTGGTGAAAAGGACTGATCTTACCTTTATTACCTAAACAATAATCGAAATAAAACTGCAATATTATTCGTATATATGCGCTCTCATTATCCCTATGAAGAGTCGGCTTTATTTCGCCCAAAAAAAGGAAGCAGGAGAAAAGAAACAAAACAAAAGGAAAACAAAAAGTCACCCTAGCTATGGACTTTGGCTAATTTCGATAACACAAATTAAATATTGAAATTTCGGCAATAGAATTACCGTTGAAATTAAATTTTCAGCATTTAATTTCCTTCGACTTATTCGATAAACACAAAAGAAACTATTGAACTTAATAATAAATTTAAGTAAAAAAAGCATTTAATTATTAAGTGAGTAGGGACCTTGATGGTTAAGCACTAAATGTGAAATTGCCCTGCCAGGAGCTGTTTTTCTCATATCCTGTCCATCTGCGCAGCAAGGCATGGATATCATGGAGCCATCCTCCGGTAAAAACTAAGAAAATTCTTTGTGAGAAGATGTGATCGCTAGATATGATTGAAGATTAATAATCGCAGACAATGAATCTAAATTTTATATATATTCATGTACTTGAAAATGTATCAGCCCTTGCACAAACTCAGCATGAACCGCAGCTATGGAGCATGTCCGAGTACATGTGCATAACTTATACCGAGGCCACCGTATGCATTGGCCTAGTAATGAGTTTGGTTGACTCACAAATTTGCATTGGCAAATGTCAATCTCTTTTCAGTTACAAAGGAGGTTCATGGGCATGGTAAATGTCAATCTTTATCAGCACACTTCTTTTTTTTTTTTTGCTTCGGGAAGTTCCATTTCTGGCAAAATTGTCCCAACAGACCGTTAGTATATTAGCAAAAAGTTGTCAGGATAGGCCTTTTTTTTTTTTTTGTAGTGCAGATTGGAGGGTGCTCAAGAATAATGAGCTTATATGATGCTATTACTATATGTTCCTATCGAACTACTGCAAATACTGCTGCTGGATAGACTGCATTAAACTTGGCTTTTGGAAAGGATGCAGAGAGATACTCTTTGAAGTAGAGATGCATACCCGTCGGATCAAGAGAGCTCATGACGAAATTTGGACTTGCTTGGGGAGGTCAGAGCAGTAGCTTCACTGAAATGGCCCAGAGGTAGCAACGGGTGACTCAATATCATAAAGGTTTCGAAGCCGATAATTTCGGGTCGAATATCTTGTTCTATGAGAAGCCAAAGACACGTCAAAAAATCAATGACCCGAAAAACTGATGCTAAGTATTTTGATGTTTGGTAGTAAAAGATATGCTTAATCACACAAGCCAGTCCTATAAATTGTCGCTCCAGTTGTTGTATAGGTCAGACCATAGTCGATTCATTTTCACTAGCATAAGATAATTTCTCATGAAACTAAGATGAAGAGTATGTCTATCTTGGCCATTGTTGTTCTCGTCCTCTTCATGATCAGTTGTAAGTTGAAAAAACCCAAGTTCAATCTGTGCATTCTACCGATATATAATTCCGATAAACATATAACAATTTATATGTATATATATCTACTTTCAATTTTTTTTCCTTCTCCATATTGTAAATTCTAAAACATTTCGTTGCGATAGCAAATGAAGTGGCAACAGTCGAAGCAAAAACGTGCACGAAGGCGGAGGGTTGCAGGCATACAAAGCAGGTGCGATGCCTATTGCAAGAAGGCGTATGGTCCGAATGCAGTCAGACATTATTGTGGAGACGATCTCAACTGTCTCTGTTACTATCCTTGTTGAGATTTAGAGCTTGCTATTTTATCCACTCTTTGATTATATTCATTGACTTGAACTTACGGGCAATCCGTCAATAAAGAAATGAGAGCAAAATTTGCAGTGTATCATCTCTGTTCGATCTTCTTTTAGGGGGCGTTTGGAGAAAATCCCAACTTTCCCACCTCTTTTACATCGTTTGGTGGGAAAGTGATTCCCAGGAAAAATTTTCGTGGGTTAACATTTTCCGGAAAACATTTTTTACGGTCGAAACACTTGGTATTCTCATATTACAACCAGAGGTCCTACATCTTATCTCTATAGAAATAAATCATATATTATATTATTACTCACATTTTCCGTAATCTAATATATTTACCAAACACAACGATCTTACTTTTCAATCTTTACCCTACATAAAATGATTCCCTAATTAAATTTTCTTTGTAATTTTTACATTCCCCATAATCTAACCACCGGCGAACCAAACGGCCCCTTACTACAACATTTGTGCTTCACATATCAGAAATTGAATTAGTCCTTTTGGTCATTCTCAGACTTCCTGTCCTCGGAATAAGTTGTAATGGCGAAATATGCCAAATCTCAAAACGATTCATTTCCAAAAGTTTCCAGCTTGAATCCAGGCAGCTTCAAAAGAAGAAAAGTCTGATTTTTGAATCCTGCTTGTGAGGCTATTTTTGGTCGTTCATGCCGGCGACTGGACAACAAAAAACTTTTGGAGTAGTATTTTACTCCATTCTATTCCACCCGAGCTTCAACTGATCTAGTTCGATTTTTCAAAAGTAGGATTTTTACGTTGTCTTGGCATTTTGTTAGGGAGTAGAACAGAACCAAAATGAAAAATAGATGCAGAGAGATAAATCTTTGATCATTGTATTTATCAAATTAATGAATCATTATTGACCAAAAAGAAAACGAAGTGACTATCGAATATCTTTTTTATTGGGTCAGAATCTCGAAACTGCGTCATGTTTTTCATAGGAAAGATGAAGGAATTCTACAAACACAAACAGTCCCCAACCGAGAAAAACGAATAACTCATCTATTTGTCACTCGATATCCATCCAAAAAGACCGAAAAGAAGAACTAGTTTGCCCGTGTCTATATCATGAAGTGCTCTGTGGATAAAGGTTGTAAAGCGCCAATCTTTATACTAAAGATTCGACTCTCAGATAACCCATCCCATGACTCAGAGGAAGACGCCCTACACTTGTCCGAGTTCCCGACATGGGCCCCGCATTTGCGACAGAGAAGCTTGGTTCTCCTCCTCAGCAGGCCCCACGAGCGCTTGGAGGTGAAGTAGGGCCGGTACTTGACCTCTTCCATCTGAGTGAACCGGCTCTCATCGATCGAAAAGAAGGAGACGATCCCTCTCCTCACGAGCTTCCCGTACTCGGACCCAATAACCGATAACGTGTGCCGGTTACTTGAGCTGAGATTCAAGTTGTACCCGCAAGCACCGCAGCTGCAACACGAACAGGCCGAGTTCGTCATTTTTCAGTAACGGAATGTCAGTCAGTTTTGAAACTACTAGTGATTGTCGGGTATTAAGTACAAGAACAGCTATTGCAGAAAGAAGGTACCTGTAATAGACGAAGCCGAGGGAGGAGGATGTTGACAGTTGAAGATCGTGTTCATGTCGAGTTTGGGGAGGTAGATTGCCTTCTTCAGTCATCTCTGCAACTCTCTCTGTCTCTGTCTCTGTGTCTGTGTTCAAAGATGACAAGAGGAGAAAGAGGAGCGGATCCTGAAGAAAAGCCACCAACATTCCAACGGTCACAAAGCCAATCGATGATGGGTGCGTCCGAGGTGGGACCGATCATAGTGGTGGGCTGCTGGGCTTGGGCTGGGTTTTACCTTATAATAAATGGTGCTAACAAATAGTTAGATAATGACTTGACCTTATTGAATGAACCTTACAAATATACATCACTAATGATTTAAAAATAAATAAATAAAAAGATTACAAATATCCATCGTCCATGACTATTATGGGATTTAGCATATGCTTCTAGGCGCGTGTTTCCGATCATCATGGACAGTCGCTGACTGATGGATAGAGATTATTGCAATCCATAAAAGGTGCTTATGGAGCTTGGTAATGATACAATGTCGTTTTTTTTTTTTTATGAATTACTGTGTCATCCTGAAATAAGAGCTGATAATGGTACTTTGTGAATCGCTTTGGTTCATTTTTCATTTGCTAATATAATTGTTAATGTTATAAAGAGTATATTCAAGATGAGCTTTATGCCCCATGTCGTGGGTGTTCTTTTTGAATGCGGAGGATTTTTGGATCACGCAAGCAACAAAACAGTGAAGTCGAAATAAGTCGATTATGGATAAATTAAGGTCGGGATCTCGTCAAGTGGAAAGGAAAGATGAGAAGTCTAGACGATACGGAGGCAATAAGTTTTGTTCATGAGAAGCCCAATCTAATGAGGCCTGATTCGAAGCATTGAAGACCCAAATAAGTTGCTGATATTGATGGGGAAGAGAAGTCAAGTTTAATTAATGAAGTAGGTGAAATAATTATTGGCTCTTTAATTATGATATTGGAAGACTAAATTCTGATTAAGTTGGGTTGTTGAGTATATTTAGTTGATTTTCATTCTCAATGATGTAAGTAATACTTTTAGCTGGCTTTGGGTGGTAGTTGGAGTTAAGTGTTAGTCTATAAATGAGTTGTAATCTTCGACCTATCATATCATAATTAAATTACTCTTGCTCTTGAGGCATTTTCCATCGTCTAAATGAATATTTAAGCGTGTATACGTGAACCCCGCTGCATCAGTTCGAATCAGAGCAGGAATTCGCCTAAACTGGCCAACAAGGCGAGTCACAACCATCCTCTTATCGAAGAACGAAGGATGTTCTACATTCATGGAGCAGAGAGTTGAGAGGCTTGATGCACTCATGAAAGGCAGCAACTGGAATGAAGAAGACTGAGGCTTGATACAATGAGTTATTCCTCGTAAGTCACCTTTCACTCAACGCGTTTCTTATGAGTTCCAAAGACGGCAAGTATAATTGGATCGGCAGTTCTTATAGAAGAAGAGGATATCTATACAAGTTAAATGATTATTCTCCAAAAAAAATTTCAATTTTCAGTGGAAGCACGAGGGTTGAGGAGTTATTGGAATTGATGTCTGATGTAGACGAGTTCCTTCGACTACTAAGACATTCTCGATGACGGAAGATGACTTGATCGAGCAGTTTATCGTTTAAGGGGTAGAGCTTCTATTTGGTGGGAAAGGTTGCAAAGAGATTGTCTTTAAGATAATAAGGATCCGATATTCACATGGGGGCTTATGAAGCATTTGCTAAAGGCTAGATTCCTTCCTTTGGAATATGAGGAGCACCTATTTGAATCTCCAAATGATTTTGTGGAGTTAAGCCATTCTATTCAAACTGAAAATTCATAAACGAGTGATATTATGACCTTCGATGCTGTAATAAAGGAGGAAAAAGTGCAGATTGAAGAAGAAGACTCCAAGAACGACAAAATAGATGAAGAAGTTTCCGTGAAGGATGACAAATCAAAAGAGGAAGAAGAACTAGAGTCCCAAAACAAATCAACCTTAGAGCATAAAGATATTCAAGTTTTAATCGTGAAGGATTCATCTTTTGAAGAGAAAGTCATAAAGGTACCAGATTTAAGTTCTTCATACATGGAACTTGAAGACATTGCAATTGAAGATTCATCATATGAGTCATGTCCAATACGAGCACCTCCAAATCATCCTGAATGAAACGTTATATTTATCACGTCAGCTCGAGGACGAGCTTCTCACGAGTGTGGGAGAATAATGCGGAGGATTTTTGGATCATGCAAGCCACAAAACGGTGAAGTCCAAATAAGCCGATTATGGATAAATCGAGGCCGGATTCTCGTCAAGTGGAGAGGGAAGATGAAGAGTTTACACGATACAGAGGCAATAAGTTTTGTTCGTGAGAAGCCCAATCTAAAGAGGCCCGATTCGAAGCATTAAAGGCCAAAATAAGTTGTCAATATTGATGGGAGAAAAAGTCAAGTTTAATTAATGAAGTAGGTGGAATAGTTGTTGACTCTTTAATTATGATACTGAAAGACTAAATTCAGATTAAGGTGGATTGTTGAGTATAAGTAGTTGATTTTCACTCTCTATGATGTACTTAATGCTTTTAGTTAGGTGGTGTTTGGTTTCATAAAAGGATTTTAGAATTGTGATTTTAATTTTGATTTTGAGTGGTATAAATGGGGTCCACCCTTTGACTTTGTAAGAGTTATGTTGTTTTGTTGTGGAAAAAAGTAATATAAATGGGACCCACTCTTTGATTTTGTATGAGTTATTTTGTTTTGTAGTGGGTAGAATTAAGTTAGAATTGTGATTCTAAAATATAACTCTGAAACCAAACAGAGCAAGCTAGTAGTTGAAGTTAAGCGGTAGCTTTTAGAGGGAATGGAGATCTCATTCAAAGAGAAAGATATCAAATATCTGAAGTTTCTTTTGGTATATTATATGGATATGGATGATCCGATCTTCTAGTCTATAAATGAGTTGTAATCTTCAGTGTGAAGGAGACCTATCATAATCAAATTACTCTTGCTCTTGTGGCATTTTAATTCCATCATCTCGAGCTTGGTCCGAGTTATTTTTCTATCACTTCATCGTCTAAACGAAGATTTAGGCGTATATATGTGATCCACGTGGCGTCATTAGAAGAAAGTGAAGACGGGAAATTTTGAACTTTTGAATAGAACAAATGAAAGATATTTTCTTTGGCACGTAGACTGACCCCAAACTTGGCTCAATGAGCGAGGCTCGATAAGGCTACGAACATAGCATTGTAAACATCATAATCAATTACCCCGACCGCGCTGAGGAACGCACAAGAAGCACGGGAATGTTTTGACAGACAAAATTACTGCATATAACAAATTTTCGCTTAACATAAGGGCATGAGATATATTAATTAAGTCGCATACTTTGGAATATTCCAAACCAATTACATTACATTTAAATTCATGGGAAGAAAGAAACAGACTGCTCAAACTAGCCATATCTCGTAATTAAGGAGTACCGCACTTTCCAATAACTGATAAAGATCACAAATATGATTGTCATCGAGGAACATCCCTGTGTCCATGTGTCACAGAAACTTTTTTTTTTTTAACATGAATTTAATTTGCGCCGACAACAGTTGTACGACATTCCAATGCATTATTTATCAGGATAGTTTATCCTATCACGACTCACCATATGCGTTGGGTTGTTCTATCCTGACACAATCTGATGAACAAAACCCAATTGCTCCTGGAACCAGAACTCTAGTCAGTAATCTCCCTCAAAGGGTTGTCTTGTTATTGTTTACCTGTAGAGCTCCTTGAATCTCCTGCATGCTTCCAATACGTTCTCTCGGTGCCCAAACGCACTAACTCGGATAAAACCCTCACCCCCAGGACCGAAACCGCTGCCAGGTGTCGTCACCACATGGGTCTTCTCGAGAATCTCGGCGAAGACATCCCACGAGCTTCGGCCAGGGAAGTGTACCCGCACGTAAGGAGCATTCTTCCCTCCATAGACTTTAAACCCGAGAGAGTTGAATGTCTCCATAATTATCCGAGTGTTTTGTTTGTAGAAACCAATCACTTCATGCATTGCCTGCAAAAGATACTCAAGTCCATTGAGTTCCGATGAGTTTCCATGGAAAGTCCCAGGGGCTGGAGAAATCTTCCAGGATTCCATACTTAACAAATAGAGAAAACCAACGGAAAATTTTGTAGAACTGCACTTCACTAGAAGTTTATGATTTATACTACATGAAGAGAAATGTGAAAAGACTCAAAACCTCATTGATCCATCAGTCCCGATGCTGCCGAGAAACTTGAACGACGAGAAAGTCATACCTATGCATATTTCCAGTGTGCGTGCTTAAGAAAACAAGTTTCAGCTTTCAAATTCAGTTTCGTTTGGGAACTTGGAACTTTTTTTGGAAAAAGCACTTCTTAGGAACTTCTCGTCAGATGTGATCGTACTGAGAATGCGTTACCAATAAAGATTTCTAATGACTGCTTTTGCCTGAGAAAAAGGGACGCCTAAGTTAGATTTCCTTCAACCAATTGAATTAAGAAATGTCACCTTAAGGCCTTCAGGAGAAAGGCAGGCGAGACCACCAGCCTGAGAGATATTAGATGCGCCATTAAAGCATGTGCAAACAATTCTATTGAAATCCTTGGCAATGGGAGATCCATCAGAAAAAAGAAGCTGTTTTGGGACCCACTGTCCAACCAAGACGAACCCCAGTGAACCCCGCATACTTGCTGAATGATGCTGTCTCGATTGCAACCTGCATAGTTCATGCCAACATTGACAATTCATTCAAGTTACACAATCTACCCCCTGTGACTCTCTACACTACTATTCAGGTGAATGAAAGATTTGGCTTACATATCAAAACCCATTACAGTAAGCATTTTGTACTACCCTGTGCTTTTGAAAACACATTGTACAGCTCGGGGAAAGAGCTACATCCCATTTTTTATCTTCTTAGTAAAAGAGCAAAAGAAATTGAGGGAAAATATGTCAGGTTGTAGTTTACAGGAAGTTTTTGTGATTCATCCGCTCCAAACGTGCAATCAAATGTGTTGCTCCCCTAATTTTTTTGTTTTCCAATAAGAGAAGAATGAAAAATGGAGGAAAATTTTCTATTCTCCAAAATTGGTTCTGTCTCAGAAGTAAAAACCAAATAATGGAAATTCCTGCATCTCTCATATAACAAGCATCAAGCATGGAAATATTGACATAGAAAGAAAACATGACTCCAGAAATACCTCATTGGCTCCAGGAATATCATATATGCTCCGTGGGTTGTCATCGGACATGAAAATAGCATATGAAAAATCATAGATTAAGATCGAACCATTGTCCTTGGCAAACTGGACAAGTTAGGCCAGTTGCTCCCTTGTGGCAGCAGCTCCAGTGGGATTATTCGGCGAGCAGAAGAATATGATATCAGTGCGAGCCACAGTTGGCAAATCTGGGAAGAATCCATTCTCGTGGGTGCACTTCATGTACTCAATATTGGCGTACTTCTCATTGTCCTCTTTGTACTGCCCCGTCTGCCCCATTATGACGCTTGAGTCCACATAGGCCTGCAAATACGAAATTTTGGCGACAGGAGGGAAAGCTCAGTGAAGATAGGATAATCATAATAACTTAATACTTATCCAAAAAAAAAGAATCATAATATCCCTTTCTTATCAAATTCTCTCTCTAGATCCTAAATTCTACTCCTCAGCTAGTTATCAAGATTCATTACCGGGTATGATGGATCTTGAACTGCCATTGTAACATCAGACCCAAAAACAATCTGCAAGAAAAGCAAAGAGAAGTAAATTTCTTTCTTGGCCAATAAATAAGTAAATATTGATGAGCACTGATTTCTTAATAATCTTCACGTCATAATTAGAAACCAACGAAAAGCATGTATTTGTCATCCCGAGAAATGAAAATCATACAAAGGGGATGAGTAGATCAAAAGCCGCAGTCACATACGGAGAAACATGTAACTAAATATATAAATGAAAAAAAATATGCACCTGAAGACGAGAAATATCAGATTTGGCACCGTCGGACACAAATATATCATCTTCTTCAATGCCAAGGTCTTTGTAGAAAGTTCAGGCAATTGCAACTCTTAGCGGCTGCAAAGATTTGCAGGAGTTATTCATTTAGATATCATTAGATCAAGATATGGAAAACGAAAGGAATTTAAAAATCAATTAATAGTGAAAACTAGACAAACAACCAAGATCTTTAATGAAAATGGTCCAGTTCTAATTAAACCAAGGATACATATCTGCTACTGGATCTAAACATTTCCAACTGTAAAGAAGACCATGAGAGATCCTGCTCCAATGCAGGACAATTTCAAAAGAAGAAGAAGAAAATAGTTTCAGCTTCATGCTATCAATTCAAGATCTGAGAATTACCCTTTCGCCCTGTTCAGCACCATATCCACTGTAGCCCTCAAGAGTTAACAGTCCATACGATCTCTGCTCCAATAAAAAACAAGTTGAAAATAGCTTAACATCATGGCCAGCAGGAACAAAAATCAGGTGCAATCTATTTAAAGAGGAACTAAAGTAGAAGTAACTAAAACCTGCGCCATTGCAGAGGTTATCGCTTCAGGAATTGGTTCAGTAGTATCACCAATTCCGAGGCTTATCACCTTTGCATTAGGGTACTTAGCCAAGTGCGCTGTCCTCCTTCTAGCTACCTAAATTCCACAAAAACATTGATTTCAATACATATAGTAGATAATTCGTCCAAAAGAAAATAATCACAGATACAGAGATTCCGTAATTTATCGTGTGATTAGCAGAAGATTAAACAGGTAACAGACCTCCGGGAAGAGGTAACCAGCTTGGAGCTTGGCTATGTTCGCATTGCGGGAGACCTTTGTCTTGTAAGCTTCACAAAATAAAACAGGAGAGTTCATCAGCAAAATTCTCCTCCTTTTTTTTTTTTTTTGGTGACAAAACTTCAACTTGCATGTAATGCCGAAAGAACCCAGTAAGCATTAAAGGGATACTAAACAAGACAAGTACTAAGAAGTACACCAAAGAAGCTCAATCCTTTCCAAAAGTATCTAGCAGCAACAATCAGAGTTTATCGGAGGCAGAACCAAGTGGTTCCAACCCCGACTAAGCAGAGTTTATCTAGAAGCAACAAGCAGAGTCTTAAACCGCAAACTCCAGTAATGAATAATCCTCGAGATTCCTCCTATTTCAATTCGATTAGAAATGCCTAAATATACGCTTTACAGCAAAACTCCCTGCCACCAAATTCTTATATGAGCTTTAGAGATCACCGACAATGCCTACAACTGGAAAAACATCAATAGAAGGTTTTCATTCAACAACGAAGTTTCGGCAGAATGGCATGTAATCTCAAATAAATATGTTGCCTTTCCTGCTACACTGGGACGAGAAAAGAACAGAGAGAGGAGAGAGAGAGAGAGAGAGAGAGAGAGAGAGAGAGAGAGAGAGAGAGGGAGAGCTCACTCGTCGTTTCCTCGGTAGGGGTCGCAACGCATCTACATATTCCCAATCTCTTAGCTGGGACCGGAACATTTGCAGCCCTGCAATGCAACATCGTCCCAGAAAGAACAATACATAAAAAACCGATCATTGAGAAGCTCCGAACCCACAAAAAGGAACCGGGAACAAAACGAAGAGAATACCTTGAAGGGTTAAAGTTGGACAGAGCTAAGAATGCGGATGAGGAAGAAGAGATTGAAGCCGTCAGCTGACTCTGCAGCGACATTCTCGGTCCGGGCAGTCGTCTCCCTCCCCTGAGCACTGAGCAGCTCGGCACTAGCAGGAGGCAGAGTGTTTTGACTTTTCGGCTGTATAATTTCGGAACAATATATTTAATAAAACCCCGCATTATGAAGGATTTTTTCTCAATTATCTATAACTCATTTGTTGCCATGAAAATAATTTCATCAAGCCTTAGCAACTACTAATTCATCGAATGATAAATATTATTAATCTAAGCAACTATCCAATTTCGTAGCAATAGTACGTGATTTGCTATTTTAAAGAATAAAGAATAAATTAATATGATTTAATTTCATATACAGATTCATAAGATTTTATTAATTTAAATCGCTCTCAAAATAATTTTAGTGCATCTTATTAAACATTTTGTAAGTATTTTCAAAACTTTCAATATTTTATTTAAATCAGCACTCGTCCATAAGAGCATGTCCAATGAAGGGGGATAAGTTCCAAATTTGATAGCTCACTTTGGTAACACGGATACCAGCCACGTCACCTCGGATAAATTGGGATATAAAAGAATTAGGACTCACTACTCCGATGGATGAATGGAATTTGAGTCCCACTTTTGAAATTTCATGATTGCCATGTAAGATCCACTGTTTTCTTTTTTAATATAAAAAGTCATTGGCTGTGAGAGCAAATATCTTTTTATCAATTTCAGCATTGCCAACCACAGGACGTAATTTATTAAAAAAGAAAAAGAAAAGAAAAGAAAAATCACAACGCATGATTTTCATTTTATTAGCACATGTTTTATTCACAACCTATTCAATGCAAATTGAAAAAAAGAATTGACTAGGATAATCACGGGAGGGTCCTAAAACTATAGTTCCCTCGAAAGGCTTATCGATATTGAAGAAAGGGAAGACAAAGAGGCGGCTCAAAGGCCAATGTTGCGTTTGGTTTCATAGTAGAATTTTAAAATCAGATTTTGATTTTGATTTTGAGTGGTATAAATGAGGCCCACCTTTGACTTTGTATGTGTTATGTTGTTTTGTTGTGGAAAAAAGTGGTATAAATGAGGTCCACTCTTTGACTTTGTATGAGTTATTTTGTTTTGTAGTGGATAGAATTAAGTTAGAATTGTGATTTTAAAATACCATCTTGAAACCAAACAGGCCCCAAAACTGCGGGAGCTTGTCAATGAATTACTAATGTTGCGTTTGATTTCATAGAAGAATTTTAAAATCAAATTTTGATTTTGAAAAAGAGTGAGGCCCACCCTTTGACTTTGTATGAGTTATGTTGTTTTGTTGTGAAAAAAGTGGTATAAATGGGGTCCACTCTTTGACTTTGTATAAGTTATTTTGTTTTGTAGTGAGTAGAGTTAAGTTAGAATTGTGATTTTAAAATAACACTATGAAACCAAACAAGACCATGCTCTTCAAAGTAACATTTTAAAATTAGATTTTGATTTTTAAAAAAAAATGGTATAAATGAAGCTCACTCTTTGACTTTGTATGAGTTATTTTATTTTGTTGTGAAAAAAAGTGATATAAATGGGGCTCACTCTTTGACTTTGTATGAGTTTTTTTATTTTATTGTGGATAAAATTAAATTAAAATTGTAATTTTAAATCACATTTACAAACCAGACAAACCATAAAAATGTACCAGTTCGGAGCACGGATTCTTTATTTGAGGGTGTCTCTTGAATGCTGTGGAAAGACCCCATACACGCCCTCGCTGATAAAATTTTTCATAGAGTCCGACACTTGTTGAGAGTTGATCCATATAGAAAAGTCAACAAGAAAATCTTAAATATATACAAGATGATGTGTTTGTTTTCGAAAAAATGTTCAACTCAACTCAACTCAACTCAACTTCACTTATTTTCAATTCAACATCACAATCATTACTTTTTTTATTTTTTAAATTTTTTTAACCATTCAATTCAATTTTTAATATTAAATTCTCTCAACTATTTATTACTTTTTCACAATTCAACAACACAATCATTACTTAATCATTATTTTTTCTCAATTATTTATTACTTTTTCACACTTTTTCTCATAATTCAACCATACAATCATTACAAATCAATTAAAATCAAAACTCAACTCAACTCAACTCTCAATCCAAACACACTTAGTACCCTATTCTATAGACTCAGAAAGTATAAATATATGGCGAAATATTAGAGATGTGCGAGTCCGAATATCTTCTCTTTTTTTTCACGATATCCGAATCTTACCTTATTTGGATATATTTCAAGATTTTGAAACCGGACCCTATTATGTTCAGTCATGGAATCGAAACATGTATTATACTACAGGTTCCGGATACCTTACCTGTAAAAAAAAATTTCGCTAAATAAAACAGAAAATGTTTCATCCTTAATCAGTAATCACACAAAACAGAATGTCGACGTAGATTTAGATTTTTTTAAAATTAGTGACTATATTTTAAATATAGGAATATCTGAATATATATATATATAATAGAGAAAATTATTATCCGGATCCGAGTATCGGTTCCGATTTCGATTCTAGATATTCAATATGCAAGAATCGAGATCGAATCGATTTTTACTGGTTTTGTATTTTAATACTCGGACCCCACCTTATTTTAAATACGAACTATCCAGACTATATCCTAACGTGTAGGTTCCGATAGACTCCAGATATACCCGATATCAATGCACACTCCTATGAAATATACTGTTGGACTGCACCTGATTTGATCTAATTGGGTTTCTTGCGATTAGGATTATATTGTTATCCCTTTTCACTATTTCTCTCGTTGTTTTGAGATGCGACGTCAACATCTCCTGTTAGAAATTTACCTAATAAGGTCTCGATATTAAAGGTAAGATCCATTTAACATGACAAGGAGTTATGGTCACGCATTTATAACTTTTAATTAAAATATCTATGCTCCGTTTGTTATCAAAGTCGTGATTTAAGATTTTAACTTTAACTTTAACTCAAAACACTACACAACAAAACACACATTTCAAAAGTCAAATTGGTGGGCCCCATATATTATTAAAATACAATCCCATTATAATTAATTATCTCTACCTTCCATTCATTTTATATTTCAAAAGTCAAACTGGTGGGCCCCATATATTTTTGTCTTCTTCTACAATCACAATCACAAATTCGTGACTTTAACTCCGAAAACAAACGCATTGCTAGTGTTTTTTGTACTCGTGATTAGTGAAAGTATTTTTTACTTCTACTTTCAATTCAAATGTTTTGTCTTTAATTTAAGTATTTTATATTTTGTATAATCTATCACAAATACGATGTATATATCATTTTCAATAATGCGGTGACCATCTCAAAATTTTATATGGTATCACTTTTCAGATCTATGCATGTGCCTTCCATTAATTATTAGTTCTTCATGACGGGCCTTCAAAATTATTCAAGTTCATATCTAAGGGGGGAACATTACTGAACAAATAGAATAATCCTGCCATATCTTAAAAGATTTAAACCTTTTAAAGCACATTGTTATCATCCTCAAAATTGTATAAATAGTAACTTGTGTTATATATTAATAGCAAACACATGCATGGCTGCATAAGAGGCCGATGGTTTTGAGCAAGAGGCAACATGTTTTGAGAAAAATTCTGCCTACACATTATAAAACTTAACATCTGCGGCTAATCAAATATATATATATATAGGGTAAATTATTCTAAAATCATGAAAATTCACATTTGTCTCAAATATATTAGAATTTTTTTTTTGGCTGTAAAACATCAACTTTTAATCTTGTTTCAAATCTATTACAACATCTATCTTTTATAATTTTTGTACCACATCATCAAAATAATTCAAAATATAAAAGGAGGAAATATTAAAGTTAAAAAACAATGGACATGCTAACTTCAAGGAAAAACTACTGCCACCCGCCAAAGTTGGAGGGCCCGCCCACGGCCCCTACCCCAAGGGATGAGGTCGTAAGTGGCCCCACCTCAAGGCCATCCCAAGCGATGAGGTCACAAGTAGCCCCCACCAAAGGGGATGAGGTCACTAGTGACATCAAAATTGCTCGGTCACCTCGTTCCTTGTGGTCAGGGCTGCCGGTGAAGCCTCCATTACTTGGATCTAATGGGGTGGTTGGTATGCACAAATCTATCCATAGTCTCAGGAATGGGAGTTTAAAATCTCATAACACACAAGGTTAACATGTTTGGTTGGGTCGTGGGAATCCACGTTTCCACCCAAGTGGTTTGTAGATTACCACCAAGGTAGTGGAAAGTGAATTCTCACCTTGGTAATTGGTGATGTATTGTAAAATTAAATATTAAACAAGGGGTTAGTTGCTTAGAAAAGTATGACTTTTGTACTTTTTTTCTAAATATAACATGACATTTAGAAAATAACACAAAAATACACGACGTTTTTCTTCTTTTTTTTTTTTTTTCTAAATGTAGCACGACCTTTAAAAAGTATTATTTTTATACTTTTTTCCTAAATATAGCACGATCTTAAAAAAAACACGAAAAGACACGTCCTTCAAGTTTAACTATGATTCTAGCAAGTTAAAAAAAAATATCGTCCTTGAATATTGTGCTTTTATGTGCTATTTTTTAAAGTCATGTTATAATTAGGAAAAAAATGAAAATGTCTTGCTTTTTTGTGCTACTCTCCACGAATCGTATTATATTTAGAAAAAAAATGCAAAGATCATGTTTTTCTGTATCATTTTTCAAAGATCACGTTATATTTAATAAAAAGTGCAAATGTCATTATTTTCTAAGTGATTAACTCATTTTTTACCAGCAATGTCATAAAAACACTATATATGAGAATGTAAATTACCAGTAATTTATTTTATGGGAATTTATCTTCAAGTAATATACATTACTAGTAATACGATTATTGAAAAAGTGTCAAACACCACCTAAGTCCGTGGCTAAATTGCAGGGGTAGAGGCCCATTGCAATTTAGCCCGAGATTTAGATCTAAATCCAGGCAAAATCACAGGAATGGAGGCCTCGTTAGCAACCCCCACCCCACAAGTCTAGTCTTCGGTACCTTTTGAGGTCATTGGCGGATCTTGTCCCCAGGGGTGGGGTCCACCTGGCAAAGCCCTAGTCAGTTGTTGTTTCCTTTTTCCAATTTTTTTTTTTACTTTTTACTTATATTCATTTAATATTTTGACGATGTGGGGATGCCACCGTAGTTAGAAAGACACAAAATATAGATGCCACATTAGCCAAGAATCATAGAAATATATGATATGATATGATATATCTGAGACAGATTTAAAAGCTCATGCTTTTCATGAAAAAATACAATGGGCGTTTGGTTTCATAGTAGAGTTATATAACTTCACTCCACTCCATCAAATTGAGATAAAATAGTTGAAAATTTGTATTATTAAAAAATTAGTTATAATAATTATTAAAAAAAGTATGCGAAAGAATTTATTATAAAATTGGAGAAAAAGATAAAAAAATAATGAATAGTTAAAAGAATTTAATATTAATAAATTAATTCATGAAAAAATATAATGGGTGTTTGGTTTTATAGTAGAGTTATATAACTCCACTCCACTCCATCAAATTGAGATAAAATAGTTGGAAATTTGTATTATTAAAAAATTAGTTATAATAATTATTAAAAAAAGTATGCGAAAGAATTTATTATAAAATTGGAGGAAAAGATAAAAAATAATGAATAGTTAAAAGAATTTAATATTAATAAATTAATTATAATAATGATTAAGAAAAAATACGTGAGAGAATTTATTATTAAATTAGATAAAAAGATAAAAAAAAAGTAATGATTGTGTGTTGAATTGAGGGAATAATAGAATAGAGTGCAGTTGAGGATAATTTTATTTTTAAACCAAACAAAGCGATGTTTTGTGATATATTCAAAGTGATGTTTTGTGATATATTTAAAGTGATTACAAAAATTCATCATTTTAATTTTTAGGTGTAATTTGTCCACATATATATGCATATTATTTTTCGGTTACATAGATCCATGGGACTAATATAATGAAATATAAATCCTAATAGCTAATACAATGGCACAGGTGGTCTTCAACGAATATTGAACTTGCAACATCTTAATTGTCAGACGAAAACATGTGTCACTGTGCTACCCTGTGATTTATATATATTATTTGAGGTTGTCGAACTATTGATAGAAAATGCCTCTCGTTTGAATCTTTACAAATGTGGTACGAATTGTAAGAATTGCCCGCGTATTTTTTTTTCGATGTGAACCATGATATCCGAAAACCTAATTGGGTTCTGACAGATACAGTCAAGCCAAATCGGCTCAGTAAGGGGTAAAACTCTTTCAGCATGAATTTTATGCATCCACAAGAACTCGAACCCTAGACATTATTTAAGCGGAACAAACGCCGAACCACTTGAATCAACCCACGTTGGTATTGCCCGCATAGTTTTCAAAAAAAAAAACACCGATGACAATATATAAATTGTTTTCATTCCAAATATAAAAACTCAAATTATTTGTGAAATCAATTCTAATTAATCACATTAATTACTCAGCAGAGAAAGGTTAAAATGTAATCACAATGAAATCACAATGAAATCACAATCATATGATATCTGGAAGTACACTAAAAACATGAAGCAGCCACCTGGTGGCCCGATTAGTATGTCCTTAATAGCAATATCATATAATAGGTAGAAAGTAATTAAATTAATCTTTGGTAGTAAATTAAAAGATTAGCTTGATTGCACTAGTATTAGTCCTATAAATTACTGCTACATTTGTGGTATTGGTCATAACATAGTCAATCCGTTTTGACGTGCAATCAAGAAGATAATTTTCTCATACAATCTATCTAGATGAAGAATCGGTCCGCCTTGGCCATCTTTGCCCTCATCCTCTTCGTGATCAGCTGTATGTCGAAAATAATCTAAATTCCCAGTTCTTTACTAATACTATTTCGATCATTTCTATTCTGTATGAACATATAACAATTTAATTTCTTTTATTCTCTATTCTGTAAATGCTAAAATGTCTTCGTTGTTACAGCGAACGAAGTGGCAACAGTCGAAGCAAAAACATGCATGAAGCCGGAAGGTGGTAGTCAGGACTGCATTAAAGCTAGGTGTGATGCCTATTGTAAGAGGACATACGGTCCGAGTGCGGCCGGACATTGTGGAGACGATCTCAACTGCCTCTGTTACTACCCTTGCTGAGTTTTAGTGCTTGCTATTTCATCTGTACTCTTTCATCAATAAAAAAAAATGAAATAAGAACAAAATTTGCAGTATCCTGACTGTTGATTTTCTTTTCGCTCTGCATACAATTATCTACCGCAGTTGTGTGACCATGATGTTTGTGCTTCAGAGATCATAAAATGAATTAGTCATTTTACTTATTCTCAGACTTCCTGTCTCTAGAATAAGTTCTAATGGTAAACTAGCTATTAACAGTGTTGAATTTCAAAATCAAAATGATTCGTTTTCATAAGTTTCCATGTTCGATTCTAAGCAGCTTCAAAGTGATATTGCCTCGAGAAGTCGGAAAGTGAAACAATGCTATACCTGGAGAAACCAACAGAAGAATCGTCTAGTTTTCCTATCCGGTCTACCTGATTTGTGGCCATTTTGAATGTTGCTTTTGGGATTGGACACCAGACAACTTCTATGTTTCAACTGATCTAGTTTGATTTTCATAAGGGCTGCACTTTTACATTGTCACGGCATTCTGTTGGGGACAAGAACAGAATCGAATTGATAAACAGAAGCTGAGAGATCAATCCTTGATCATTATCAAATGAAATGAATGTTCACTCCCTGAAGTGAAAGCAAAATGATTGTCAAATATCTTTTCTATCGGTCTGTATCTCGACTCAATCATGTTTTTCATAGCAAAAGATCAAGAAATCCTACAACTGCAGCCAATCCATAACAGAAAAACAACTAATTGATTTATTGACTCGTATCCATTCAGAAAGACTAGAAAGAAGAACAAGTTACCGCCGTCTGTACCACAAACTGCGGATTCTGAAGGGAAGCCCAATCCACTCCAACAGTCACAAAGCCTAAGGATGGGGGCGTCCAAGGTGGGTCCGCTTCTTCTTCTTCTTCTTCTTCTTTATTTTTTTTTTCTGATTATACGCGAGGTACATGGACCTAATATAAGATAAATAAATGGCCCGGTAATCTTACAGGAGAGAATGAAATGCGGGAACATTTTGGTTATCAGGCGAGAACACATGTCATATATCCCCTTCCTCTCGGGTCGTATTTTAACTTACATTATGACATCGTGGACCTTAATTTCTAAATGTTGATATTACACTAAAGTAATCATTCGATACAATGATTACATCATACATTTTCCGAATCGATACTAACTGGACTTAATTTTTTTTCGGTAATAAGGGAGGCACATAGACCTAGTATAATAAAAGGAAATAAAGGTAAATAAAATGGCACAAAAGTCTCACTGGTGAAGATCGAATTTAAGACATCTTAATTCCGAATAGCGTCTTGTGACATTGCACCAAGACTCCTTCTTCAACTGGGCTTAGTTTGATAATGACTGACTTTGCTGAATGAACGTGACAAATATACAACAACCATGAGTTTTATGTAATTTATCGTATTCCTCTAGGCACTTGTTTTCGATCATGTATGACTGGTGACAGAAGGATGGAGGTTGCACTCCATCGATGGTTATTAAAGAATAGTCTCCCATATGGTTATTATTATTAGGAATAATTGCGCCATATAGCCTAACGTTTGAAGGAATTCTTAGTTCTAGCCTAAACTTGATTTTTTACCCGAGATATCCCAACGTTGACGTGTTGGTTTCACATCTATCCCGACGCTAATTTCTCGTCCAAAATTGACGGAATTGCATACGTGGCACGTTAATTTTGTAACAAGTATCGGGATAAATGTGAAATTAACGTGCCACGTGTGCAATTTCGTCAATTTTGGACGGAAAATTAACATCGGGATAGATGTGAAACCAACACGTCAACGTTGGGATATCTCAGGTAAAAAATCAAGTTTGGACTAGAACTAAAAATTCCTTCAAACGTTAGGTCATATGGCGCAATTAACTAAGGGTTTTTACCCATATCGCATAGTTTCACCTTTATTTCAAATCTATTCTATGCTTTTAAAATCCAAAATATTCAATGGTTATATTTTTTTTCAAATCTATCCCGGCATTATATTTTTCGCTAATGAAACGTAAGTAGGCTCTAAATTTATTTCATGATTTTAATTTTTTCTCAAATTTATCACATGGTTTTAATTTTTTCTCAAATCTATCTCATAGTTTTATTTTCTTTCTCAAATCTATCTTGAGTAAAAGGGCCACAGGAGCAAGATCGTTAAATGTTAACGGAGATATAACGGCTGGATAGATCTGGAAAAATATATAAATCATGGGATATTTAGATCATTTTAAAAGTATATGATAGATTTGAAGGGAAGGTGAAACTATGAGATATATGGGGTAATTTGCTCTTATTATTACTACACCAATATACCCGCGTTACGTGCAGTGACGAACATAAAAGGACTGAAAATATAATATAAATGGTGACATGAATAATTGAATTTAAGTAATTAAATAACAAATTAAACTAGTAGGAAATATAACTTGAGAGGTAATTTGGGATACTAATGCTGCGTTTGGTTTCAAAGTAGGATTTTAAAATCAGATTTTGATTTTGAAAAAGAGTGGTATAAATGAGGCACATCATTTGACTTTGAATGAGTTATTTTGTTTTGTTGTGAAAAAAAAAAGTATAAATGAGATCCATTTTTTGACTTTGTATGAGTTATTTTATTTTGTTATGGGCATAATTAGGTTAAAATTGTGATTTTAAAATCATATTTGTAAATCAAACAAGCCATTATCTGACTAAGCGAATTTGAAATATTATTTAAAAGAAAAAATTCAGGGAAAGAAACGATGGATGTCCGAAAGAGGAGAAAGGTGGGGAGGGGAAGAGAGAGGTTGTGTGGGTGAGAGAAATGGGGGAAGTTGAGCAGTTATATTTTAGTAAAATTACAATTATAACTTTAATTTAATTTAGTAGTTGTTATTGATTAAATTTATTTCCTAAGGTTACATTTTGGAAATGAAAGTGAAACAAAAATTTTCTTCGACTTTCATAATCGTAGAGATATCGAAGTGACGGGAGGTAGTTAAATAAAATGCGAATTTACATATTTATATTTAACTACCTTATGATATTTTATAATATGTTATCTGTTATTTTACTTTATTTTATAGAGGATACATTTAGGGAAAGCACAGACTTGCTTTTTTCCATGTAAGTAGCTAGAGTATCATTTATCTTTTACTTGACATGGTTTTTACAATATAATTTTTATTTTATTGTTTCATGCCTATGAGCCTCATTGTAACCGAAAGTATATGTGTTATAGATATTTTGGAACTAAAAGTTGGACGAGAAGGAGCTCTCCTTTTATATACTCATATAGATTTTTTCTGGGAGGAATACCTTTTTGGTCTTATAAATTTGACATTCAGTCAATTTTGATTCAAGTTTTAACAGTGTTGAATCAGTCATATACTTTTGCTCTGTAAAAGATTTTTGGTCCATTCTATGTCTAGGTGGTAATCGGTACTGACATGGATACTAACATCGTTAAATAAATTTCACCTGTAATTAAATAACACAAAAATTCATAAAAAAATTAAAAAAATAGAAAATTAAAAAAATCCATAAAAGGGAAAACCACCTTGCCATTGTCGGGCTAGGTGGTTGCTAGGTGTAGCCCCTCCCTCGGATGCGGTCGCCAGCGTCGTCATCCGACAAGGGCTGGGTCTTTTTTTTTTAATTCTATTTTCAAAATAATATTTTATTAATTTTTCATTATTTAATTTTTAATTTTTCTTTTAATTTTTAAAAATTTCAATTAATAAGAAACTTCCATGTGATCTTATTTAACTGTGTTAGTATCCACGTCAGCATCCGTCATCGATCGGTCATGGAATGAATCAAAAGTGCCATAAGTGCCTTATGGCACAAACATATATGACTGATTCGACACTTTTAAAATTTATAGGATCAAAACTGATTGAATGCCAAATTTATAGGATAAAAATATATTTTTCTCCCATTTTTTCATTTGTAGATTGAGTGTAACCGTCACCATATCCCCTTTGACCATTGTTCACTGCTAATTGTTAAAGTCACCATATCCCCATGATGAGCTTTAGGCCCCTACATCGCGGGGTTCTTATTGAAACACCGTGTGAAGGATGGCAAATTTCGAACGTTCAAATAGAATAAAACGAAGGACAGGTCCTTTGGCACATAAATTGGCACCCATAATTAGGTCTTGAAATATATGGTATCTCTCTTGCAATAATGTCTCGGTTCTAATGAGGGCAGTTTTATGAAAGCATAGAGAGCATGGGAATGTTTCTATGGATAGAGTTAGGAGCAAGTCAATGGCTGAATATATCAATCTTTAACTCAACAAAAGTGTAGGAGATAAATCAATTATAAACCTGTATCTCTTAAGATATCACATTCAACTGAAGGGACAAAGGGGAACAAATCATAATCCTAATACTTGTACCTATAACATCCACGACATCGTAGCGAGAGAAGGATAAAGCCTACCAATTTCTCATGGGGTTTAATCCGGAGTTTAGCATGGTGTGCTCTAACATCCTGAGTCTCGATCCATTTCCTTCTCTCAACAAAATCTATTACATGGTGATTCATGAGTTGGGACCGGAGGCAGCGGTCTATTATGTCGAGGAGGGACCTGGGGCAAATCAACCTGACACAGGCTCGGGAGGTAGGCCCTACTGTTACCATTGTGATCGGATGGGCCATACTCGTAGCACATGCTGGAAGCTCCGTGGAAAGCCTGCTGATTGGGAGCCCAAGAACAAAGGAAAGAATGGGGCGAAGCAGCTGAAGAAGCGGGGGTCCGTTGGAGCGACTGTGCTGGGCATCTCACAGGTTTGATCCAATACAGTGCAGACCAGTTCTGGTCCGAAGCCCAGCAGAATTTCAGAGCTCTCCTCTGTTTAATTTGAGAAGCTCCTTGACATGGTCCGAAGAGATGATCACCTAGCTGAGCCTCTTGTTGGTAATAAGCTAATTTCCATTAATCTAGATGTTCAATGGATTATTGACACGGGTGCTTCACGTCACATGACGGGAAAGTTTGACTTATTTAATTCTAGTCAACAATTTCAGGGTTCATTTTTCTAATGGCAATTCCATTCTAGCCACTAAGGAAGGAAGTATACATATTGTTGGAGATCTCAATTTGTCAAATGTCGTCCTGGTTCCATCCTTCGAGTGCAATTTAATATTAGTTGCCCAATTATCTACTAATTCTAACTGTCAGGTGATATTTCATGGTCACATGTGCTTATTACAGGACCTCACCACGAGAAAGACGTTTGGAGTGGGTGAATATAGATCAAAGCAAACTCGTTCTCCATTTCCAAGTCTCAATAAAGCAAACTATTTATTCTAATGAGTTCTTAAAGATTTATGATGGCCATACAAAATTAAATCACTTTATGGGGCTTATTATTTCATGACGGTTGTTGATGATTATAGTCGAGCTATTTGGATATACTCGTTACGTGATAAGCTGAGGCTAAACATAACCTAATTGGATTCATCAACCTAGTACGGAACTAGTTTGAAATATTAGTGAAAATTCTTCGGACTAATAATGGGTCAGAATTCCTTTCCAAAGAAATACAAGCTTTCTTCTCTCAACGTTGCATCATATACCACACTTTTTGCCCTGATACTCCACAGGAAAATGGGTGAGTAGAGAGCAAATGTGCATGCGTGCGAAAATTGAACAATTCTGGTGGTAGCAATAATTTTTTTAAGGCGAATTGGTCACGGTTTATGTGTAATACCTCCCATATTTAAAACATATCATACATAACATAATATAATGAGAAAAAAACACATGGATATATAGTAATATAGATATAGATAGAGAGCTTTTCCATTGTTGGATTGAGCATAAACTTTGCCACTTCGCTTTGGATAACTGTTAATTGCTAGTTGTTAAAGTTATACGATAGTATTATCAAGACAAGCTTTAGCCCCTGCACGGCGGGCTTCTTATTGAAAAACTGTGTGCAGGATGGCAAATTTCGAAATGAAGGATAGGTCCTTCGGCACGTAAATGGGCACTCATAATCAAGTCTTGAAATATAATATCTCGCGTTCAAAAATTCTCGGCCCGAATCAACACTTTGTTTAAAGAGGCTTGATGAGGTAAAGAATATACCATGCCAAACGTAAAGAGTCAAATTATCCTTACCGCGACGAGGGTAGTTTTATGAACGCATAAGAAATATGGGAATCTTTTGATGGACAGCTTAGTAGTGACTGAATATATCAAATTTTCACTAAAGAAAAGTGCAGGACATAAATCAATCAAACTTTAACACTACATAAATTGCGTGTAAGTTCAAGAGCAGGTAGAAATAGACTGCTCCAATTAGCCATAAATTGTGGTTGAGGAGTATCTCGATTTCGAATAACCAATAAGATCACAAATCTGATTGTATTTTGAAAATTATATCTTCAAGTTAAATTGAACTAACTAGAATCCCTTTTG
The DNA here is from genome assembly GCF_007655135.1 of Punica granatum. Lineage (NCBI taxonomy): Eukaryota > Viridiplantae > Streptophyta > Magnoliopsida > Myrtales > Lythraceae > Punica > Punica granatum. Next base: position 12,165,278 of record NC_045129.1, on the reverse strand, counting down.
ATATCTAAATAAATCCAAATTTTATGTGTAGATAAGATTTTATGAATCTAATCAATAAAGCCGATTAGGATTCTTTCAGGGATCTATAAATAGGAGCACCCTAACGTCAAACAATACACACATTGTCAAGCTAAGATCTTTGAGAATCCATCAGCCTTCCCTATGGCATCTCCCAGCGCAACCATCACGATTATCATCGCTTCCGTCCTCCACCTGCTCGTCGGCGCATGGGCCTCGCAGCATGGCGTGACCGCCATCTTTGCGTTTGGAGACTCTACTCTGGACCCAGGCAACAACAACCACATTGGCACTCTGTTCGTGAGCAACCATCTCCCGTACGGCCGGGATTTCCCTGGGCACATTCCCACTGGAAGGTTCACAAATGGGAGGCTGGTTACTGACATCCTAATCTCCCAGTTGGGACTTAAGCAGTTCCTCCCAGCATACCTCGACCCGGCCCTGAAGGACGAGGACCTCTTGACTGGCGCCAGCTTTGCATCTGCAGGATCTGGCATCGATGATGAGACTGCGGTGCTGGGGCACCTGTTGACCTTGGAATCGCAAGTGCATAACTTCAAGATTGCCCTGAGGAGGATTGAGCGACAAGTCGGGCCTCAGGAAGCCCATCGGATCATCAACAACGCCCTGTTTGTTATCAGCTCTGGGACCAACGACATGTTGAACAACTTCTACTGGCTACCGGTTTCGCACAGGAAGCTGCAGTTCTCGCTCCCGCAGTACCACGACTTCTTGCTCGAGAGACTCGAACTTATTATTCAGGTTAGCAATTGTGCGAAGTATGTTACTTTTTGAGCGACTATATATTTAGTTATTATCATCAATTCTCAACTCCATACTGATTTCTAAATTGATCGGTTTGGACTTGACAGGATCTATACAGCTTGGGAGCACGCAAGTTTTTAGTCGCAGGGATGCCTCCAACTGGATGCTTGCCGTTGCAGATGACAGCGGACAGCATATTCCCGTTATTTGGTCCTCACACACTCCAGCGCAGGTGTGTCGAGCAACAGAACAGGGACTCGCAGGCCTACAACAGGAAGCTTCAAATCCTGATCTCGAAGTTGAGTTCCCAAATGAAGGAAGCCAGATTCGCCTATGCTGACACCTACAAGCCCCTGATGGACATGATCCAAAACCCATACAGAGAAGGTAATTATGAAGAATCTGATTTTTTTTTTTAGGTATATAAGAAGATCGATATTGACTATGTATCTAATCTAATATATATTATTGCAGGTTTTGGTGTATCGGCCGAGGGATGCTGTGGGACCGGGCTGGTTGAGACTGGTCCGCTGTGCCTTGTGTTGACCCCGAAGTGCATTGACCCGTCTCGCTATGTGTTTTGGGATTCCATCCACCCAACTGAAGCTGCATACTCTCGAATCGCCGCAGAAATCATCAAGACCACGCTGCCAAAGCTCGTTTCCTAGAAGAACATTTGAATAGTCATAAGGACAGAATGAGATTGATTCAGCTGCATAATACATAGATATATATTAGCTATATGACTCTTCATTTGATGCTCACACCAAGCACTTTCAGATTTTCCTTTGTTTAAATTTATCGGTGGAGCTTTGGCTCTGCTGGTTTTTCTCTCATTATGGGTCTGGTACGTGAGAAAGTGAATGTAACTTCAGCCCAAGTCATCCTCTTTGGCTAGTTTTAAGTAAATATCTGCTTTGAATATTTCTTAAGTATATCCAGCGGAATTGGATGACAAGATCCTTATAATTTCAGCGAGAAGAAGCCGACTTACCTTCCTTATTGTATCAGTTTTCGTGAATATTTCTGATGTACAATAACTTCGTGGAATATCTATCCAGTTGGCTGGATATCGGAAGTGGATCACCTAACCGGAAATCCATTCGGGATTAATTTGGAACATAATCCCCTAGTCAGAACACGGTATTACAGTTCCAGCAGTTGCTCTGCCCAGGAGTTCAATGTATCGATCTTCTGTTACTGACTCTGCTTCCTCGATTTCTCACATGCTTGATTAATTTTTTGTTAGGTTTATTCAGTTCCTTCAATCTTATTGGCTCACTTATCATGCAATCGGTGAGTGATTGATGGAGTACAACGGTGCACAGTGACATCTTAGCTCGGAAAGTTCAAACTGCAAAGAACTTTAGATTACGACTATCCTATATCTCATGAAATTGAATCCTATGGAATGTGTCACGGTTTGAGGATAATTGTTGGGGTTCCATGGCGCTTTAGGAATTGAATTTCTATTTTCAGGTAGTTTTCCGCTTGCGTTTTTAAGAAACCTTTTAGGTCTGTGTAAAATGTGTGATCTTGATGCAAAGGTTCCTCCTCTCCAAAGAATTACGTCCAAGTTCCTCGGAAGGTTGGAATCTCATCACAACAGCATCGGATTGCATCTTCTGGAAGTCACTGGCCTGTCATGTCGGGTTCTATCTAGCACAGGCTCAACGCTCCGACAGGGTGTATATACACGATTTGGGATAGGCTCGCCGTTCTCTGCGTGATAACTTCATGATTCCGAGTATTAGGGCTCTATGTAAGTGCACTAAAATAGAAGATTATCGAATGGTAAAGATTGGTAGGTGGGCCCGCAAAACTAAAAACCATTGCCAATTAACATTTGCCTTGCACAGCCTCGTCAAACTGAACCAAGCTCGGGGCAGTGCCTTGTAACACAAGAAAAGATTATGCAGCGGCATTCTCGTCTGACTTATATATAAACGGCATGATATCTCTAACATTTTCGGTAATATAATGAAATAGAAATCTTAATAGCTAATAATGGAGTACGGTAGTCCCACAACGAGAATCTAACTTGGAATCTCTTAGTTATCAGGCGGGGACGTGATCGTCCTCTTTTTCCGATATTTCTAGTTTTAAATTGGACACTAGCACCTAATGTTCTAGAAATACAAGCTATGTAGTTTTTATTTGTTACTAGTTGTGGAGCCCATGCACTGCACGGGTAGGACATGATCAATTTTTCCTTTTCGCCAATTCTATTATATATCATAATTCATATGCATGATTTAAAATGTTATAAATTATAATTTATAACCAATCAAAATTTAATATATTAGATATATATGACTGTTGTTAATTAAAATTTTATTAATAAAATAAGTAAAAACTATATTAAGATCGCCAACACAGTCAGATACTATAGGAAGAAATATATATATTTTTGTTAATCTTAATATATTTATATCATATGTATTAAATATATATTTATTTTTATGTTAATATTGATATGATTATAGATTAATAATTTATCTTGGACAAAAATTCGAGATTATTAAATATGTTTTAGATAATAAAATCTTTTCAAAAAAGTTTCAAAAATATTTTGTTATAATGATATAGAAAGCAATCGTGCGATGCTGCAGGGAGGATATGGAAATTTTTATTGCAAATGTTATAATCTATTCTAGGCACATTAAATTTTATATATGTCATAAGTCTATGACGTAAAAAAATTTCATTAGATATCACAAAATATATAGTCTTTTCAATACATTACCATCGATGTATTTGATATATATACATATATATATATATGTACATTTCATTTGCGATACTATATTATAAACTATCATCATATCAAGAGTATGTAAAAAGGATACCGGGAAGAAATAAGAAATTTTTTAAAAAATATAAGTTATAAAAGTAGAAAAAGGGAAGTTTTAAATTGTAAAGATATTTAAAAAGTTAAAAGAATGAGGTGCCAGTGGAAAAAGCTTCTAAGCATCTTGTAATGACAATGAAGGTAATATCTAGTCAATAATTAACCTCAGTCAACATACTAGTGTAACCTTGAGTTTCACCAAAAAATAAAAACACTTTTAACATCACAAATAAAAAATACTATTTAAGCTGGTAAAATATAGGCCTTTTATCAACATGAGTTTATTTTAGATATCCAGCAGTTGTTCCTCTAAAGTAAGGTCATAAGTGCAAGTCTCGTGAAAATAAAAAGCTCAATAATTGTTTCCCCAACATTGCCGAAGTACAGATTTATCATAATCGTTAAAATTCCAAATATCAGGTGGCACACTGGGGCAACTTGGCCCGAACGTAGATTGATCGAACTCGTTGAATTTCGAAATACCAGGAAGTCGGACGGACAAAAAAACTCACATAATTAAATTATGAATTGAATAATATTAAATTTTTTAAAAATAAAATAAAAGAGCAGGGTGGGTTCCCCGCGAGTGGGAAACCCCCCCTACTCTCTTTATGGGCAAGATGGACCTGCTTTCATTTCTTGTGTTATCTATCTATATCTATATATATAATCTATAACATATATAAAAGTGTGAAACTCACAAAAGTGTTTCTCAAGTTTTTGAAATTCTACTTTTGCCCTTTCAATGTACATGGATATATTTTAAAATGTCTATTTTGTCCATTCAACGTATTTGGACAAATTTTAGTTTTTGTCGCACCTTGATCATTATAACCGAAATACCTCTTCAAATGGTATCTCTTGGTAACTATAATTTTTAGGCATCTTCCTAATTCAATAGTTTAGTACTTGGACAAATTTTAGCTTTTGTCACACTTTGATTATTATAACTGAAATATCTCTTCGAATGGTATCTCTTAGTAATTATAATTTTTAGCCCTTTTCCCAATTCAATAGTTTGATTCTATTATCATCATTATTTTTATGATGATGATGATATCATCTGTAATAATAAAAAGCTCAATAATTGTTTCCCCACATTTCTTAATTCTAATTTTGTGAAGCTCACAAAAGTGTTTCTCAATTTTTTTAAATTTCAGTTTTTCCCTTCAATGTACATGGACATATTTAAAATGTCTATTTTGTCCATTCAACATATTTGGATAAATTTTAGTTTTTGTCGCACCTTGATTATTATAACTGAAATACCTCTTCAAATGGTATCTCTTGGTAACTATAATTTTTAGGCCTCTTACTAATTCAATAGTTTAGTATTTTGACATATTTAGGTTTTTGTCGCACCGAGGTTATTATAATTGAAATACTTCTTCAAATGGTATCTTTTGGTAACTATAATTTTTAGTCCTCTTCCCAATTCAATAGTTTAATTTTGTGATTGTTATTCTTATCATCATCATCATCGTTATTATCATCTGTAAAAATAAAAAACTCAATAATTGTTTCCCCACATTTCTTAATTCTAATTTTCCCTTATGTATATATTTCTAGACACATTGTTCCTCCATTGTAACATTCCTTGTATGTAAACGTGACCATTGATTCTATTGGCATCCTTTTCTCCCCATTGTAACATTCATTGTATGTAGACGTGGCTATTGGTTCTAATAGTATTCTTTGATTAAGCATAAAAAATACATACCTCTCCACGATACCCTTTCTAAGCATATTAGCATGCATGCCTATATATCATATCATCTTCCATATTACTGCGCAATATACAAATATGAAGCGCGAATGCATTGAAATATTTATTTACAATTAAAAAATATAATTTTCTATTAATTAATTAATACTATACAAATTTTAAAAAATTAAGAATTATTAAATGTTAACTAGATAATAATTTATTAAAAAATAATTATAAAAATTAAGAAAGTTAAAAAATCGAGAAAAAATCATTGAGTGATCTAGGCATTTTGAGGCCTTGAAGTCGAGCATATCTCAACTCCGTTTTCATATATATACATATACACACATACATATTATCTGTATTTACTAAGTAATAACATTATAATTAATAAGTTAATAATTAATAATAATAAAATAATATTATTTGCATACAAGTGTCACCGTGTACCCCAAAAAAAAAAGGTGTCACCACAATTCGTAAACGTTCAGGCTTAAGGCACTAAATGTTTTGCCACAAATTAACTTTTTTTTCTTTGAAAAGACTTTAATTTCTCCAATTAAAAACGGTTAATAGTGGTAACTTTTTTTTTTTTTTGCTCGAAGGTTAATATGGTACCTTTTCGCTTGTATTCCTCCTCCATGTAATTTCAGATGTCAATGGTGCTCTCTCACTTCATATAATAATCCAAAATTAACGATGAAACCTAAAGGGTGTCTCTTTACTCGCCAAAGTTGCAAGCTTTTCCTCCCGTTTATCCAACAACCCTAAAACCAAAGTTACAATGGTCCTCTCTTCACTCTTTCTCTGCGCCTTCTTTCCTCCTTGTTATTGTCTTCTCCAAACTCTCGATAGTGCAACTGATGAATGCGCTCGGACATCGCTTCTGCTGCTTTCAAACCAGTCACATAAATGTTGGTGCTTGCTTCCACCATGCATATTCTTTAGACGTTCATTCTGGTAATTTTAACCCCTCTCCTTGTCCTTTTTATCATTAACCCCGATTTTTCTATGTCGTCATCATCATTCATATTTGTCAATTGCCAATGGGCAGCATTAGTTTATGCTAATATGCCTTTTCTCGATTGCAACTTCATATATTTGATGATATGTTGTTCTTTATTCCGCATGTCATTGTCCTTGCACTTGTATACATAGTTAAATAGAAATGGCATATTAAATGTGCATCAATTATCGCTTATTTTATTATTAAATAAAATAAAGTAAAAAATATAAATGTGTATAATATGCATATTTAGTTAAGTATTTTAAGTATCCGCACTCAAATATCATGAAAAATGAAAAATGAAATTTATGGCCCTAACAATATATTATTTATAAATTGATTAATTAAAAAAAGTTAATGTAGTCACTTATATGATTAACATTTGGAATATTCAAAGCATTTGATGAAAAATGCATGCAATATTTACAATGAGTTATATTTAAATAACTAAATCGATAAATTATAAAAGTTGCAATTTGTGGCCTCAAAATTATACTTTTGACAAATTAACTTATTTAAAAAGCAAAATATTGTTTCTAACTGATTTAAAATACAAATACTCAAGTACTTGACTCTAAAAATATTTAAAATATGCTAACTAATTTAATGAATTATATGGTTTATTATATGCATGTATATCAAATGTATTATAAAGCGGTGATCTAGGTAAAATATGTACGCGATACATAAATATATATCTATGTTACATTTATATCAGGTGAATCATATTAGAATAGTTTCTTTTTATATGTTGAAAAGATACTACTGAGGTAATTATCCAAAAAATTTATATTAATTAAGATCAATATTTTTCTCTATTTTATTTTATTTATATAGTTATAAATGAAGTCAAGTTAATCATACATTGGGATATTAAAAAAGCTATTAAAAAATCATGTCAAAAAATTAGAAGAAACTCAAGAGAATACCAATCTTATTAAAACCTTGTGCAAAACATTCACTTAAGTTTCAAAATAAGGAACGTTGCACTTATATTACATAATTAAGGTGTTACATTTGATTATGTTACATGCAATACCAATATACAAACATGATGTATTTTTAATTGAAAAATGTTCGTGTAATCGTGTGTCTCTTCCTTGCTAATATATAAAGAAAATGATGCTAAAAAAGGGCATAAATAGAATTATGAGACATATAATCAAGCATAGAAATTATATATGGATATTAAAAGTACAATTAGTTTTACTAATTTTGATTAATAACTAATTTAAAAATCTCGTGCAACGCACAGGTAGAACACTAGATGTTAATCAATTATGAAAATTTACATAGAAAATGCCCAATTTTTTCTTTTTTAATAGGAGAAAAGTATTAAAATAATATATGAAAAAAATTAAGAGAAATGATTTATTCAAGTGAAGCCCAATTATGAAAAACCAATATCTTCTCGACTTAAAAGAAAATTTTCAATTCAAAAAATAAATGACAATTAAGTTACTAACAAAAAAATATTTAATTAGATGTTAACCTAATTTCTATTATTATAAGAGTAAAGTTATTATATTAAATATTTAAAATAAGAATGTCATTAAAATTTATATTAAAAAAAGTAACCAATCTTATGTGAATATCTATTAAAATTTTATCTTTTATGCAATGATTACATAAATATATAATGCATTGAGACCACTATTTAAGAACTATTCATCGAACCATTCAAGATTAGTAGATATGATTAATTAATTAATGAATAAATGATATCTCTATTATAACGAACATATATACAGTAAAAATGATATAAACACTACAAAAAGAATAATTCATCCTATATAGACTTTCTAAAAAACATCACGACCTATAAAAGAAAAGATTTATAACATAACGCTATTAACTGCAAAAAATATAATTAAAACTTAAAATAAAGATGTTATAACAATGGTTTATGCGATAAACCTATATTAACAATGAATTTAAAATATTAATTGAAATAATTAGTTTAAAATTATTATTGTAATAATTAAATATTATTATTATTTGGGTTAATAGCCCAAAAAAGCACGACTTTTACACTTTTTTTTTATTCTAGCATGACCTTTCGAAAATTACCAAGAAAAACACGATATTTCATTTTAGTTTCAAATCTAGCATAACATTAAATTTTTTGTCAATTTTAACGGTAGTGCCATGTGTCATCACGTTATGGATGAGTGGGTTCCACTTATTTTTATTTAATAAAAAATTTCTGAAAATTAAATTAAAAAGGGAGGGGTCGTCTAAGGTCGAAGGAGGAGGGGGCCAACGATGGTATGATTGCAGCCACCATCGCCCCAATCGGAGTCGGCGACGACCATCATCGTTGCCGACCCCAATTAGGGTGGTGGTGGCCTCAATCAAGGCCACCACCGGCGGCCTCCTCCTCTTTTGGCCCTGAGCCCATCAGCCGACCCTTTGTTTTAAAAAAAAATTAGAAATTTTTTTATTAAATAAAAATAAGTGGGACTTACTCATCCAATAGCGTGATGACATGTGTCACTACCGTTTAAAATTGATGAAAATTTAAGCGTCATGCTTGATTTGAGACTAAAATGAAAGGTAGTGTTTTTCTGGGTAATTTTCGAAAGGTCGTGCTAGAATTAGAAAAAAATGTAAATGTCGTGTTTTTTTTTAGCTATTAACCCTTATTATTTTGTATAAGAAAATTGGTGTTTCAAAATGTAAATAATTATTATCAAAATAATATAGAAATATATGAATACGAATCCATGCAACGCACGAGCAAAAAAATTAGTATCATTAAAAGAGTACTCTTCTACTCTAAAAATTCAAAATTCTTGATTCAATAAATAGGGTGAATAACAAAAATACCCTAATTTTAAAAAAATTCCCATCTCTGTCCTCAATTTGTTTTGTAATAAAAAATATATGTTTTATAAATTGTCTCAAAAATTGACCACCCGTTATAAATTCTACAATTTACATACACGAACTGTTAACTTTGGCTCTGTGTTACAAACCCAGCCCCAAATTCTATCGTTTATTTTGATTGGCTGTGCAATCTTCCTCCAGAGTTCCTCGTCCTTCTCGTCATCGCAGTTCCAGAGTTCCTCATCCTTCTCATCATCATCGTCTCGATTCTCTCTTGGTCCATCAATTTTGAGACCGAGAATCCTCTTCTCAGTTGTGCCGGTCCCAAATTTGTCACGAAGGTTGAGTGGACATTTTTTAGAATACCATTGATTGATGTTGAAAATTTTATCAGTCGTGATGGTACATTCTTTCTTCTTCTGGCAACTTGGAAGTCATGGAGAGCTCTTCATTTGCCGATTGAGCACTTCTTCCGCTCTTACGATCAATTTGCTTGGGCAGTAGTGTGAGATGAAAAAAAAAAAAGAACCAAGAATTATAAGAGAAAGCTTGAGAGGATGAGTTTCGGTGAATTGGGATTCTGATTTTGGGTAGAAAATTTGGGTCGTTGAAATTTGATGAGGGTAGAGACACTGAGGGGGTGATGTGTAAATCTGGTGGATTCCATATCGTTCATGCGTAAATGGACGGAAATTATAAAGGAATTTGTAATGAGAGACCATTTCTGACGCATTTAAAAAACATTGATTTGTTATTACCAAAACCAAATCTAGGACACAATTATTAATTTCCTGAAAACTTGGGTTTTTTTTTTACCCTAATAAATGTCATGTGACTAATAGTTTCTTATCAAAAAATTCTAAAAATATTATATTTTATTTATCATAAAGTATCTCATAAAAAGTTAAAACATAATTTTTATATCATAATTATTATAAACTTAAGAAAATCCAAACCAAGAAAAATCAAATCTTATCAATAGATATCTTTCAAAAACTAAAAAAAAATCATTTTTAAAATTTATTATAAAAATAAAACTCAAAATTCCAAGAAAATTCTATCAACAATCCGGGCATTATAAATCTATCTAGTCGAGCTCACCAGTACTCCGCTTTATATTTTTACAAGTCGTGGAGCCCGTGGATTGCACGGGATAGAACGTGATATTAAATAGAATTCGAGAATTCAAAAATTTTACCTAGGTTTATGTTTGAAATATAAAAAGCAAAAGATTGGAGAACCCAAAAATTATGCAAAAGTTTATATGTGAGAAAAAGACGTAAAAGGTTGAAGATTCACCTTCAATCTAATTATAGGCGTTATAAAGTAAACTCGTGTGCATGCATGCGAAAATTGAAGAATTTTGGTAGTTGCAATATTTTTTCAAGGAGAATTAGTCACACTTTATGTTTAGTACCTCCCATATTTATAACATATCATACATAAGATAATATAAATAATACAACTATATCTATAAAAAAAATGATATGATTTGGTTTTGAAATAAAAATATATAACACATCATATCAATAAAAATATGATCTAATTTATTTCTTAAAAAGTAAATTACAAGATTTATTTTATCTGGACTAGATCTTCTCGTGAAATATTTATAATTTTAAAAACTCAAAAAATAAATAAAAAACAGCCTCTCCAATAAATCTATATTTATATGTTTTAAAAAATTTAAAAATTTGTTTTCTGAAATGAACTTAATAACCCAAGAAAATAACGATTGGTCCCACAATCCATATTTATATATTAAAAATTTAAAAATTAAACAATAAATTTTAAAGTAACGAGGAAAAAAAAAGACATGGATATATAGTAATATAGAGCATAAACTTTGCCACATCGCTTTGGATAATTGCTGATTGCTAGTTGTTAAAGTTATATGATAGTATTATCAAGACAAGCTTTATGCCCCTGCACGGTGTGTTTCTTATTGAAAAACTGTGTGAAATATGGCAAATTTCGAAATGAAGGATAGGTCCTTTGGCACGTAAATGGGCACTCATAATCAAGCCTTGAAATATAATATCTCGAGTTCAGAAATTCTCGGCCCAAATCAACACTTGCTTTAAAGAGGCTTGATGAGGTCATGAATATACCATAGTAAACGTAAAGAGTCAAATTATCTTCATCGCGATGAGGGTAGTTTTATGAACGCATAAGAAGTATGAGAATGTTTTGATGGACATACATAGTAGTGATTGAATATATTAAATTTTCACTTAAAAAAAGTGTAGGAGATAAATCAATCAAACTTTATCACTACATTAATCGCGTGTACTTTCAAGAGTAGGAAGAAATAGACTGCTCCAATTAGCCATAAATTGTGGTTGAGGAGTAGGTCGATTTCGAATAACCAATAAGATCACAAATACGATTGTATTTTGCAAATTATATCTTCAAGTTTAATTGAACTAACTAGAATCTCTTTCGATATCTAAATAAATCTAAATTTTATGTGTAGATAAGATTTTATGAATCTAATCAATAGAGCCGATTAGGATTCTTTCAGGGATCTATAAATAGGCGCACCCTAACGTCAAACGATACACACATTGTCAAGCTAAGATCTTTGAGAATCCATCAGCCTTCCCTATGGCATCTCCCAGCGCAACCATCACGATTATCATCGCTTCCGTCCTCCACCTGCTCATCGGCGCATGGGCCTCGCAGCATGGCGTGACCGCCATCTTTGCGTTTGGAGACTCTACTCTGGACCCAGGCAACAACAACCACATTGGCACTCTGTTCGTGAGCAACCATCTCCCGTACGGCCGGGATTTCCCTGGGCACATTCCCACTGGAAGGTTCACAAATGGGAGGCTGGTTACTGACATCCTAATCTCCCAGTTGGGACTGAAGCAGTTCCTCCCAGCATACCTCGACCCAACCCTGAAGGACGAGGACCTCTTGACTGGCGCCAGCTTTGCATCTGCAGGATCCGGCATCGATGATGAGACTGCGGTGCTGGGGCACCTGTTGACCTTGGAATCGCAAGTGCATAACTTCAAGATAGCCCTGAGGAGGATCGAGCGACAAGTCGGGCCCCGGGAAGCCCAGCGGATCGTCAACAACGCCCTGTTTGTTATCAGCTCTGGGACCAACGACATGTTGAACAACTTCTACTGGCTACCGGTTTCGCACAGGAAGCTGCATTTCTCGCTCCCGCAGTACCACGACTTCTTGCTCGAGAGACTCGCACTTATTATTCAGGTTAGCAATTGTGCGAAGTATGTTACTTTTTGAGCGACTATACATGTAGTTATTATCATCAATTCTCGACTCTATACTGATTTCTAAATCGATTGGTTTGATCTTGACAGGATCTATACAGCTTGGGAGCACGCAAGTTTTTAGTCGCAGGGATGCCTCCAACTGGATGCTTGCCGTTGCAGATGACGGCAGGCAGCATATTCCCGTTATTTGGTCCTCACACACTCCAGCGCAGGTGTGTCGAGCAACAGAACAGGGACTCGCAGGCCTACAACGGGAAGCTTCAAATCCTGATCTCGAAGTTGAGTTCCCAAATGGAGGAAGCCAGATTCGCCTATGCTGACATCTACAAGCCCCTGATGGACATTATCCAAAACCCATACGGAGAAGGTAATTGTGAAGAATTTGATTGTTTTTTCTAGGTTTATAAGATGATTGATATTGACTATGTACCTAATCTAACATATATTAATGCAGGTTTTGATGTATCGGCCGAGGGATGCTGTGGGACCGGGCTGGTCGAGACTGGTCCGCTGTGCCTTGTGTTGACCCCGAAGTGCATTGACCCGTCTCGCTATGTGTTTTGGGATTCCATCCACCCAACTGAAGCTGCATACTCTCGAATCGCCGCAGAAATCATCAAGACCACGCTGCCAAAGCTCGTTTCCTAGAAGAACATTTGAATAGTCATGAGGACAGAATGAGATTGATTCAGCTGCATAATACATAGATATACATTAGCTATATGAACATTTGATGCTCATACTAAGCACCTTCAGATTTTCCTTTGTTTAAATTTTTTGGTTGAGCTTTGGCTCTGCTGGTTTTTCTTTCCTTATGGGTCTGGTACGTGAGAAAGTGGATTCAGTGCAAGTCATCCCCTTTGGCTAGTTTTACGTAAATATCTGCTTTGAATATAGAGATGGTTTGCTTATGTAGATACAATGGAATTAAATGAAAGATCTTTATAATTTCAAGGGGAAGAAGTCGACCTACGTTCCTTACTGTACCAGTTTTGGTGAAAATTTCTGATGTATAACTGCATGGAATCAGCTTGGTATCCATAATGGATCACCTTATTGGAAATCCATTCAGGACTAATTTGGAACATAATCCCCTATGATATTAGACAAAATGCGGCATTACAGTCCCAGCAGTTTCTTTGCCTTGATCACAATTTACATGAGATCGATGTATCTTCTGCTACTGGCTGTGCTTCATTGGTTTCTCACACACTTGATTAAATTTTCCTGTGAACATTCTGCGACACTTCATGTCCATTACGTTTATTCAGTTCCTTCAATCTCACTTGCTCACTTCTCATCCAAATCCAAAGAAGATACAATGGATGGTAATTGATGGAAGACAAGGCTGCACATTAACATCTTAGCCTGGAAAGTTCAAACTGCAAGGTTCTTTAGATTAAGATTATCTTTTAACTAATCAAAACGAATCATATGGAATATCTCATGGTTTTAGGAAACTTAGCCATCTGTTCCAGATAACCATTGGGGTTGCTCGGCTCTTTTGGAATTGGATTTCTATTTTCAGGTATTTTTCTGTTTGCATTTTGTGTAACTTCTTAGGTGTGTATAGTATTAGCTACAATTGAAAGGTTGGAATCTCATCTCAACAGCGTTGGATTGCATCTTCTGGAAGTCACTGGCCTGTCATGCCAGGTATCGACTAGGACAAGCTCAACGCTCGTGCAGCATGTATGAGCGCGATTAGGAACAGCTCACTGTTGTGTGCAGATAACTTCATGAGTCTTAGGGCGCTATGTAATTAAATTAAAAGATTGAATGGTAAAGATTGGTTGGTGGGCCCACAAAGCTTAAGAACCATTGCCTACTACATTTGGCTTGGGCGGCCTCGTCAAATTGAATTGGGCTCAGAACAATGCCTTGGGACACAAGAAAAGATTATGCGTAACTTACATATAAACAGCATGACATCTCTAGTTTTAAATTGGATACTAGCACATAGTGTTCTAGACATACAAGCAATGATGAGGTTTCTATTCATTATTTACCATTGTTGGATTGAGCATAACCTATGCCATATCGCCTTGGATCATTGTTCATTGCTAATTGTTAAAGTTATGAGAGTATTTTGAAGACAAGCTTTATGCCCCTGCATCGGGGGTTTTATTGGAAAACTGTGTGAAAAATGGAAAATTCTGAACTTGGAAATGGAATATGCGAAGGATAGGTTCTTTGGCACGTAAATGTGCATCCAATTAGGATTGACCACCTTTTTGTGAAGCTGCTGTTCTCTTGTTTTGTTTGTTAAACCTTACGAGCTAATGATGTTTAAGAGAGTTGTTCCACTTGTAAGATCTCTAAAGATTCAAAGTTGAATTGCACATCAAGAAACAAATGCTGCAAACAGACAAGCTGAAAGTGCACATATATGTCTAAAGACATCCAAGGTACTTCAGTGAGAACATTTGAATAACCCATCTATTCAGTGCTTCAAGCTATGGCATTGGCCGTTTGTTGGGTAACTTTAGCTTGGGTCGCCGTCCTCCTTTAGGGAGCTTCACTCCACCTCGACGCCTCATCATCTGCCACCAAGGCAATTTCTTCTTTTTCTTCTTCTTGCTATTCCTCCTTAAGCCATTCGGATCAGGGGCTCGTAATTTCTTCTTCTTCTTGTGTCCAACGTGCCTCAGGAGTCCCTCTACAAGTGCATGAAAGTGCCCTCCTTGGCTTCTTTTGCCCAATGACTTCTTCGACTTTTGTACTATCTCTCTCCCTCTTGGACCGTGAAGAACGTTCTTCTTCATGTTCGTCCACTTGGACTTGTTGTGAACTCTATCTTCTTCGTTTTCATGGTGATGGTGATGGTGGTGATGGTGGTGATGATGGAATATAAGCCCCAACTTGTTTTTGATCTTTCTGAGCTTCCCAATCTCTTTCCTGGGATTCGGCGATTGGAATTTCCTCCTGGGGCTGACCTCCTTAAGCCGAGGTTGCATGTGCCCTTGTAAGCTTGGAACCGAATCCGAAGAAAATGAGCTGCTATCCTCTGATTCACTTTCACTTCCTTTAGAGGAATCTGTATACGATCGCAAGTAATCCTCACCAGTGTAACTGCTGCTCGGGCTGGTCCGCTGACTGCTTATCCAGCTAGTACTGTATGAAGAGGAATCCTGAGAACGTAAGCTGCTTTCCTCTGATTCAATCTGACATGGCCGATCTCTTTTTGTTGGCATAGGACGACTGATCTTGCGGCCACTATTCCCTTCTGAAGACCTCCTCTTATCAACCCTTTGTTCTATTAGAGCTGGTCCATGATTATTCACACGACCAATTAAGTTATTCCCTATCATCAATTTTCGGTTACTGGAACCAGCAGTAGTCGCATAGTATTGGTTACTAGAACCAGAAGTAGTTGCGGAGTGTATCACATCATGAGTTGGAGCAAACTGCCTCGGTTGCACTACCCCCTCGACTGACTCCTCGTTGTCTGTCTGATTAGGACTCATCTCCATCTCAGCCACGCCCTGTGGGACACGAAACCCATGCCCAAAGTCGCTAGTCTGGCTGGAAGTCCCAGTGGTTAGTTTCGGAACCTGACTCATGCTCCGAAGGGGAGTCTCAGTTCTTCGTGCCATCCTAGCGGTAGATTTGTTATTCTCCCTCTGAGGACTTGGGAAGTTTGCCGGCTTTCTTGTAACTTGCTTGCCTGTCTTAGAAGGATCTGCCATATGTCTTCCAGCAAGTCGCGAGAGATGCTGCAGAACCAAAATCTGGGCCTCAATCCGCTTGATTGCATAAGCTATATCTCTGCGTGGGGAGATCTCTTCTTTCGTGCTATGTGCTTTAACTGATGTAGAGTTTTTGGGCTGAATCTTCTGCTTTGGTGGCTTCTCATTACTCTTTGATGCAGTGCGAAAGAGATTTGAATCTTCAACGGGAACATTTGATTTGTAAAGATGATTGTCTTGTTGGGTCTCTTTCTCTGTCAAAGGTCTTGCATTTGCAACCTCTGGTGAGACCTGCTGCATCGTTCTGTGTTGGAGGCAGATACTGCAGCGTCTGTTCAAGATTCCAGGTTTGTTCGAAGAGACTCCAAGAAACTGAGACGCTTCTCTGGCGGTGGTTATATCATCCTTGTTTGAGATGGTTTTCTGGAAGCTCGACTCACTTTCTATATTTGGGGTAACAAGAGAATTTCTCGCTGCCTGAGTTGAATCGGCAGGCTGCTTTGAAGAGGAAGCAGAAGATGCCACTCGTGTACTTAATTGGTCAGTTAGAATCTGTGCAGCAACAGATCAAATGCTTCATGTCAGAAGAGAATAGTTGCCATAAAACATGACAATATATCACGACTCAAAGAAGAAGCCGTCTTCTCATCCGCAGAGTCCCCAGTCGTTAGAAGTTTCAAGCTACAGCAGTTAACAGGGAAACTAACACGTACAGAATCAAACCTGCGAATATGTTTTAAGAAGTCTTTCTGATGCCTGATCAAGTAGATCCTTTAGCAATGATCGTGCACTGTCATCTAACTGAAAACCGCCATAACAAGAATTAATAACTCGCAGATAAACTACGAACATTTGCTATATGTTAAGAATCAATAACTGCAAATTAGTGTACTGCCAAAAGTACGCTCACTGACATTCATTTCGAGAAAAACTAAAAGAAGATGGCAGATAACCCAAGGAACATGATGAAGAAGCATCCGAACTGAAATTCAGCAATGCAAATGCAGAGCAAAATAAAGAGGAACGGATGGTATCTTTACGCCACACATCACCAAAAGACAGAAAGAATCTCATATTAGGATTCTGAGTTTTTCTATTTCTTTTGTGCAAAAGTTATGATCAAGTCAGTTTTCCTTACAATCAATTAAGGGGGAAAGGAAAAGCATGATACTGTCCTTCTGTCAAAAAATGCATCTTTTAAAGGGAACAAAACAGGAAAATAGGACAACTTCCGATGAATAACCAGACACTCATGGCTAAAGGTTACGCAACATGAATACTAAACGTACATGTCCTGCAACAGAATCAAGTTCTCCATCTTCACTTGTTTGGAGAAGCTCATATAACCGTCTCAGTGCAAGAAGTTCAGAAGCGACCGCCTCAAGCTCCATCACACCAGCCCTATCACCATGAAAATCACCCGGCAAGCAACAATGAATCAGACACCATAAGGCAACTCATATAATCGAGAACGAAGAGCAGAGCAAGAGCACGGGTCCAAACTTAATGGCCCAGAATTCTCTAAAATCAGAATATGGAACCTGTGATTGACGTAACCGGCGGAGGGTGATGACAGTTGAAGATGATGTTCATGTCGAGATTTGTGAGGGAGATTGCCTCCTGTAGTCATCTCTGCTTCTCTCGTTGTCAAATGCTGAGTGACTGTGGCAGTCTTTTTAGAGAATAAGAGTACGCACTGGAGCCTTTTTTTTTTTTTTTTTGGGCCGGGAAGAAGTGTCAACCAACTGTCGCAACGGTGCGTCCCGGAACCGTCTTGTCCTTTTTTTTTTTTTTTTAATCGGCTAGGGACCGTCTCGTCCATTGCAGCCATGAAAGTTGCTTTTCTACTGCACGTAAAGATGGAAAGAGTGAAAAGTAGTCCCCACCTTTTAGTTGTTCTTTCACTTCCGTCTTAAATCCTTTTTCTTTTTCGATTTTGTCCTCACCGTGACTTGTTATGTTCATTTTCGTCCTACTGTTTACTTTTTTGTCAAAACTAATGAATTTCCAATTTTCCTTAAATAAAATTAATGTCTTAAAATAAAAATAATAAAGAAAAAAAAAGAGTGACCGACGAAGGAGAGGTCGTGGGTACCGGCAAACCCCCGAATCAACAAAGATCTTGAGGACTCCGAGATCCCGGCATCGTTGTCCTTTCTTTTCTTTAATTTTTACAAATTAGTTTTATTTACTGAAGATTTAAAACTCATTAATTGGCAGGATAGAAGTGAACAAAACGAGTAACATAGAGAACAAAATCGAACAAGGAAAAGGTTAAAGAAGAAAGTGAAAAAGCAACTAACTAAAGGTTGGAAACTAAAATGGCCTTTGCTCAAAATAAAAATGTCTTCAAATTAAACTCTACAAACTATATTTTATTTTATTTTTTTAATGACCGGAGAACCGGTGTTCAAGATTCGTCCTACCAATCCTCGGATGTCATGCACCCCCTGCGACACATAGACGAGTAAATTGCACGGTTAAACCTAGCAGGTGGCCTCAAGGAGAACATATTCTTTTGACCACTAGGTCAATCCCTTCAGGTTCTAAAATTTAATTTATTAATATAATATACTAGCTTACCATCATGTTGATTCTTCCCAAATCGTGCTGTTAAAATAGATAACACTATTATTATTTTTATTTATTTTCCGATTTGACCATTACTTGGAGATCATTGTTTCAGGTAGTATTGTACTCTGAGGGATTAAAGCTTACTTCCGCATTAAGCGTGACCAATATGTAAATCAAAATTATATTAAAATTCACCCAAAAATATATTAAAATCTTTTAAAAAAGGAAATTTATATTAAAATGAAACTATGACAAAAAATAAAAAAAAAGACGAAGAACATCGAAAGCAAAAGGAAGGTGAGTGTTTAAAGAAATGGAAGTGGGAAAGGAGAGGAAAAAGGGAATTGAGTCTTGCGGTGTAAGGAAATGAGAGGGAAGAAGGTCGTGTAGAATGACAGTTTTGACCCTATATTTGATATAATATTTTTTTCTTTACAATATAATATGAGTTATTTAGGACAATTTAGTAAAATCACTGTTATAATTACAATCAGGGATATTAAGGGTCTCTTTTATATAATAGTTTAGATAGTTGCTAAATTTTATGAGGAGGAATTTTTTTTTTCATTTTTTGGTTCTTAAGAAATTAGAAGCTGACCCGTGCTACGCATGGGAATCATCGATAATTTTACTTGGTGAAAGTGAAAATTGATGTAATAATATATATATAGTTGTTTTCATGAATAATAATATATATACTTAACATAATAAATTGTCATTTCTATAATAAACTTCCGTATCCCGTGATACGCCCCCCTATTATAATTTTTTTAATCTTTGAAAACTCCAAAGAAAATTATAATTATTTTTTTCCCTCCTTTTCGAATATATACAGATTTTTCACAGAGATAAAGATGGAAATTTATTAGCCAAAATTTTGATTAATAAAACTAATGATAGAAAGAAATTAATAGATGGGAGAGAGGAGAGAATGAAGGAAGAAGTAATGGCAAGGGAGAGAGTGAGAAAAGAATTCATTAAATTGAAAAGTGAGTAGTTAATAAAAAAAATTAAATTGCTATTCTATCTTTAATTTAATAGTTATTAACTAATTTTATTATTTTTTAAAGGGTATAATTGAGAGAAGAAAAGTTAGACAAACTAACTTCCTTCTCACATATAGTAATAATGGATGACGGGAATTTTAACAGTAAATAGATCTTTGTTTCATAATAATAAGTTAGAGCATAGAATTATTACAAAACAAACAAATAACAAAAACTAATTATATGTTCTTTCTAAGACTAAGCTAACAAATTGATCACAAATATATCGCACGAGAAATTAGCCCTGAAAGATTTGACTAGATTAATCGGTCTCGTCATCCAAAAGATTTACACAAGTTAGATCTCCCCATCTTATTTTTCATCTCGTTCCTGATTGAAAAAATCGGCAGCCAGCTCCCCCAATGCGGGAGATGGCTGGCCAAGGGACCCTAACTTTTATAAATACTCAAGAAACCAATTGCTTCTGCTGAAAATCTTTCATAAACTAATTATTCAAGCGTGATATCTTTTAGGACCAAATTTTCAATTTAGCCTTCTCTTTAATGATATTATTATAGGAGCAACTTATGATTTTTATTTTGTCCCATTTGGAACGCAGGAATGGAATAGATTGAAATAGAATGTTCATTTCTTCATTGCACTTCATTTTCTTATTAGTGTCTCTTACATCAGTTGAAAATGACATTCCATCATTATCATTTTCTTTATTTATTTATTTTGATGAAATGAACATTTCCTCAATTAAGAAAAAAAATGATCATTCTTTCATTTCATGCGATATATTGTGAACTATCATATATATATATATATATATATTTAAGAATATATATAACATGATATCTTGATAAATCAATCTAATATTATAATTATATTCCTTCATTTTGTGATAATCATTAAAAAAAATTACATTTTTTGATTCAATACTATTACATTTCCCTATATAAAATCTATTATTTTCATTCCATTTCGATCGGACGTACAGAACGGAACCCAAAGGAAATGCAACTGTCAATAAATAAAAAGTGCATATAGCAACTCGCATCGCAGCGATCAGGATTTTGCCTAAAAAAGAATATAAATATATAAACATTTAAGAAAAGGCCAAAATGCATTGATTCAACGAGGAAGAAGAAAAGCCACAAAAGCACTGCTCATGAGCAAAGAGCAGCTTCAGCCTTGTCAACAAAAATAAAGGGGGAGAGATGCATCCAACCCTCCATTCAAAAAGCCTGTCTCCAAGGGCCTTGTTGCCCTTTTCCCCGTTTTCTTCTTTACTATAATATAATACTTACACCTCTATCGGTTAAGTAATTCGTATCGAGGTGACTTATTTCAAACTTTGCCCTCGTCGTGACGTCAAAAAACCGTAACTCGGGATCGGGAACCCCAAAAAAAATTTACAACTTTGTGCGCTTCAAGTAGACCAGTACCCCGATGCCTGCCACCACGACTGCCCCTGCCAGAAGACCTGCCCCCAGGGTACTCCCAGATTTTTCGACTGCCATATCAGCTTGGGAATTCGAACTTGGTTGCTTGCTGCCATCCGAGAAGTCAAGATGCAACTTTAAGACCTACGACCACCGAAAACGACAGAATCCAAAGTTACCACTTATCTACGAAGAGTAATAGAAGCAAAGTAATGATGTGGGCACTTGAAATTGACAACTATACGAACCAGAAAAATAATGTGTACTATTTTACAATTTGAACAATATAACCAATCACCTGAAAGATCTTGCCGCATAAGGGGTAAAAATTAAAGTACACAGCTGGTGGCCAAGATCGTACCTTCATTCCCATTGATCTTGCATAGCTTACAGCAGCCACAAGGTCGCCATCGGTGGCCAACAAAACTTTGTCCCCTTCTTCATCTTCATACTACCAAAAAGAAATTCGAGGATTTAAAACGGATATTGACACACACAAATATCAGCCTTGAAGCCATAAGAACAAAGGAAACGAATGCCCAAAATCCAATCTCACCAGGAGATGTGGCCGCTGATCATCACCAGCCCCAACCCTTTGCACGACAGCGGACAAAAGTTCTTCCAAATGCTCCGTGCCTGATAAAGTAAGCAACCACAACCAAATCAATCTATTTTGTGTTGAACCACATAGTTCTCTAAGAGCTTCCCACAGTGCAAATCTTCATACCACTCAATAACAACCCACTTACCACTATTTACCCTGTGAACGCGACCTTTAAGGTCCTCAAACTTAAAAGCGAAGGAAGTCCCGAGACCGAGAGGAGGATAATTGGATTTCCCACTTTCTGGGAGGTCTGATGGCATAACTGCAGACATTTCACTGACAAAATCTTGCAGGATCAGCAGCAGAAATAACCTGCAGAGAAAAGGAGACAAGAACATAGACTAGGGTGGCACCTCTGAGTGTCATAATCATCTACTGGCTCCAAAGCAAGTGCTGAGTCCCAGAACTTTTGCATCATTGTGTTTGCCATATCATTAACAGCTCCAGAGCTGCTTTCAACCTTTATAAGGGGAGAAGAAAAGCAATTACATGTACAGATACAAAGGACATAGTATATCCTAGAATTTACTGGAATTACCATAGAATTGTTTGATAAAAACATATCGAAGATTCAATATGTGGGACCTATACAGTATTTTACTTGGAAGGCATCACTTATGTACCTTTGCAGTGTCTTGTACCTCATATATCACTCTAATATTAGTAGATCAATAGCATCAGTTCTACAAGAATGGATAAAAGTAAGAGAAATGTTCTCATATGCAGTCACAATTGAAACTGTTCTGGCTTTTTTACAAGCATTAAACTTCTATTGCTACTCTTATCATAATATTTGAGAGGATTAAGAGTATATTGGTTCTTCCACTTTGATGATACCAGTTACCAAGATTCAAATCCAACATAGATTGCACCTCAACAGACTTCCCACCTTAACCTTAACTAGGACCATGCCGTTTCTCTTATGAAAAGATCTTTACAGCCATATCAAAGTCAAAAAGATGCTCAAATTATAAGAGCAGGCATTTTGCTCTATTTAGGTTTCTCACCCATCTAACATGTTCCATAAGGCATAACATCCTAGAGTTCGGGACATTCTCTCCTGCTGGATAATTAAAAGCATATAAAGTTGCCAAATGGAAGTAAAGTTTACCATGGAGATTGCTGCATGAGTTATCTGCAAAACATCAACACAAGCAGCAATGCAGCCATCTGCAGAAAAGAAGCTATTCAATGGTATTTCCACTTAAGACGTGACTCTTTTGTCCCGTCAACATAATTAGACACTCACCTTTGTCAACTACTGGAAGGTGCAAGAACTTCCCATCATGCATTATATGCAATGCATCAAGGATAGTCGTGTCTAATGTAGCACATTCTGGGTTCGGCGTCATTACCTAGAGATTTCAAGATGACATCAAAGTTGAGAGAGCTTCAACAACAATAAGAAAACCAAGAATAGGCAGAGCTGAAACCAAATTTCTACTTAGCCATAGATCCAAAAAAGAATAACATAAATTATCTATTGCATCTTCCATTTGAAAACATCCTAACTTCAATGCCAACTCTCCATAAAGTAGGTGAAGTTGCAGTGCAAGAAAACCTTTTTTTGCTTAATTTAACAATTCAGAGGCTCTTATGGATGACAGTATAATAGCATATAAATTTCTACTATGCCTCCTCACAGCATCCACAGAATAGAAAATAATCACGCTCCACAAACCAATATATAGAGCAACCATGTCATGAATCAACTCAAAGTGAATTTTTGTTCAGGCTAAATATTAATTTCCATGAAAAAGAGATGGATATAAGATTTTGGATTCAGATGTTTACTGGGACCAACCTTTTCAACCAGAGTCAACTCAGGTGAAAGATTTTGTGCCACCACCCGCATAAGGATATCCTTCGAACTACAATTCAGCAAATTGCAAGCAAGGGTAAAAAATGTACTAAATGGGACGTCAAAAAGGGAAATCACAAAGCACAATAAAAGAGAGCCAAATCTCGAGTGACGTAATTTACGTTAATATTCCTTGAATCTTGCTCCCTGTCGAAACAATTACTGAATTCACCCGGAACTCCCGCATCTTCTTAGCAGCAACATAAACTGGATCGGAGAGAGAGACTATTGCAACCCTGACATCATATCAAGGATATAACACTTGATAATGGTGACACAACCTTAAAACCTCTAACTTAAAGTCACAATAAAACAATGCCATAAGTGAAAGTGAAAGATTATTACTTTGTATTCTCGGAGATGATACTTGACAAAGAAGGCTTGAACATCCGCTCCCTCAAACTTTCTATGAATGCATAAGGAGCTGAAATGAATTCAAACACAGAATATTTTGACTTAGTGCAAAGTGATATATGCTCAAAAAGTGGGGTAAGAATCAGACAGAAACTGGTAAGTAACCAAAAGATAACAATTTAGTCTACAATACATCTCTGCATTGCTCATCCATTGCCATCCAGGCGGGTGGTTCAAAAAGTATACAACACATATAGTCCAGCAGAGAATCACTGTGACTTGTCAATCAAGTTGGGAATCATAAAAATTGCTTATAAATAAAGGAGAGCCAAAGCAAAAGCAGAGACAAAACTTTATAAAATCGTTGTCTCTAAGCTCTTGTCATGCAAAAGTTCTAACATTCCTTGCATGCTCCAAGTTTTAAGTAGTTTCTAAGCTAAAGTACGGCCCTTTTTAACTTATCCTTTTCTTCCAATGAAGCAACTTGGATAGACGATAAAATATTCGCAGTAATATCATAATTTCAAGAAATGTTATTGACCAACCAGAAAAATTGTTTCCCCATTGGCGCTCAACTCCTTCAACAGCAGCAGCAATTGCACTTCCCTGTTCAGCGGCCTTCTCCATTCTTGAAATAGCATCATAGAGGCACTTTGTGATATCCAACAAGGCAATAACTTCACCATTCTCCACAACTGGAAGGTGCCTAAATTTACCTGCCACAGAAAATGGAAAAATCTTCTTATGAAAAAGAACCAGGAGGGAGTGAATATAACATTAAGCACATTAGTAATAGAGGTTCACTATTTCTATAGGGCCATCAGAAGCCTTTTTCATAAAAGATAACATGTACCCTGAACCATCTTCTGAAGAGCTTCAATGGCCAATGTATCAGAGGTAACAAATATAGGGTTCCTTGTCATGATCTTGGACACAATAGTCTGCTCCGGTCTCAACCCCTCAGCTATAACTCTAGTAGCAATATCCTGACAACATGATTCATATAACAGTAAAAAAAACATAAACAAGAAAATAAAATCCCAAAGAGATTTAAAAGCATCACATCAGCATCCAAACCTTATCAGTAACAATTCCCGAAAGCAAAGCACTGGAATCAGTCAACAGAACGGCATCAACCCTACGAGCAGCCATGCGCCTACATGCATCTGATACTGTTGTTCCCTCAGGAATCGTGAGTGCTTTCGACAACCTCAGCTTCTTGACTGTCCTCTCTCCACTAACAGAACTGCACCAATTTGATAGGCAAGTGGGCATAATTAACCACCAAGAACCTCCCAAAAAAGAATTTCAAGTTTTTATTTGAGATGCAACTTTCAGCTAAAAAGTAATTAGAGGCATCAGAAATGATAGTCGCCAAAAAATTCAAAATTTTATCTGAGCAGTAACTTCCAGCTAAAAAGTAATCTCAGAGAGGCATCAACAATGATCCTCGAACTCAGCGGCAGCACCTGTTTCACAGAACCGCAAAAACCGAAACATATTCTCAGCTCTATACTTGGTCTAGGATAGCTGACCTATGATCAAAAAATACCTTTCCCAAACTAAATGGTACCAGAACAAAAATGGGACACGAGTCTACCACCCAATCACTTCAAACAAACGTCTTCGATAGATTGAAATTAACTTTGGAAGCTGTCCGACTATCTCAATTAAGACCAAATCTTACCGAAATATGAGAGTCAAACATCCAAACGACAATGAAAACTGCATATGAACAGAATAAACGAAACCTTCCCACAAAAAAAAAACAATTAATTTCCTAAAGAAGATGCAGAGGATTAGAGGAGCACTCACGATGGAGCAGGCGGCGAGGAAGGCTTAGAGGTATTCCCATTCGTGGCAGTGCCGTTCACGTTCTCCGATTGGGACGATTTCTTGGGGGCGGCGGGCGCAGGCGCCTTCTTCTGCTGGAAGCTGGTCCTCCTGGGCCCCGGCGGAGCCCCCACCTGGCCGCTCATCTTCCAAGGACGAAATCGAAGCTAGGGTTTAAGAATTTGACGACGAGGGTACCAATCAAATGAAAGAAGCCCTAGGATAATCGAGCTCAGAGAGAGGACCCACGCGAGAGAGAGAGATAGAAAGAGAGGCGAGGGTTCTTCCGCCCTTCGGATGGATGGGTCTCAGAACCCCCGTCTTCTCCTTCTTCTGCTGATTGTTGCTTCTTCTTCTTCTTCTTCTGCTTCTTCTCTTCCTCGTCCCCTCTCTCTCTCTCTCTTCCCCTCCGGTCGGACTCGGAGGGCTCTTTTATTTTGTAAATCCCAGGTGGGAAATGAGTGTATTCAAATGACAGTTATATTAAAGACAAAAATGATATTTTTGTTCTTTTATTTTTTCCATTTCTATTATTTTTTTCTCATTTATTTTAGGGGATTTTTAGTTTTTCAAACAAAAAAAAAATCACAAATTTCCTGTGGTCTCAGGTCTGTCTGTGGATTCGGCTGGGGTTTGCCGGTTTATGTGTCGCCCAGGTTGTGGTGCTCTCACTCAAGGATTTTTCGACAAATAATAATATGCAATAGCAAATCCATTTTGAGCATCACAAAAAAAAAATAAAAATTGTCTTTTTCAGTGCTTACTACAGTACTCGGAATACTAATGAGCCCCTACTAATTCATTTTGAGCTTTGATTGATCGATTAAGAGATAAATCTCTCAATCTGGATTTTTACCACTCATAAGATTCGAATTCGAGATCAAAAAATTATTTTCGATAATACTTGTGTTCAACAATACGCTTCAAGGCAAGGACACGAGCACTTTTTTGCAACGGTGGTTTATCGGCTACAAGAAAAAGAGGAAACCGATTTATTTATTCTTCCCTTTTCATAAAAAGAGGACATAGTATAATCACCAAAAAAAAAAGTATATAGCGTAACGACGCACGCTCTCTCATCGTAATCAATAAGTTTTAAGTTTGATATTACGTGGACTATCATTACCCTTTAATTAGCTATTAAGTTTTTATGTCATTATATTAAGTCCATAATCCTCTTTGTAACAAAAAAGGGGAAAAAATCAGGATTGATCGATCTACGTATGTATTATATATACTTCTTAGGTGGTGTTCGGTTGGGGGAAAAAGTTCTGATTTCCCATGTTTGGTTGCTTCATATAGGTCGGATTTGTTATTCAAATTCCCCCTTTCATTCTGCCTTGACCTTGATTTGCAACTGCCTTTCCAAGGTCAAGTTCATCATTTCTGTACTCATTAGGAGCTGAGCCCAAGGTGTAAAATACCCAAAAAAAAAAGCCTCATCTCAGCTCCCTCCAAATATTATTGACGCTACCAGTGTATCTCCATTGTAGCACCTCCGACCTTCCCTCATTGGGCCAGTCTTGGCACGACAAGGCCAAAGCTGACCTCGCCGTGGATAGATCTCCCGGGTAAGATTTGGCAATTGTGAATTTTCGCAACAAAAAACCCTAGCTCACGATCCTCCACCGACTAAGCCTCCACTTCAACTGACGGGGCTCATCCTGAGCTTTATGAGCTAAAAGGCAATCTCCCACCGAGGTCAATGAGGCCAACAACAAGGCTTGCCGCCTCAGCAACCGCGCGGAGGCATGGGAAGAATAGCAAGCTAGGGTTTGTCACAAGCCTCCTAAAGGCCAAATCTCACAACACCAATGAGATCTGCCATTGCGAGGCCAAATTTTGCACTTGTCGTACCAAGATCGACCTGATGAGGTAGGCTGGAGGTCATGCAAAGGGAGGTTAACGGATGGCAGCGACAACGGGAGCAGCATTGTAGCATAGTCACCCGGGGGGGGGGGGGGGGGGGGGGGGGGGGGGGGGGGCGCGCGGTGGTGCGCTGGTGAGGAAGAGCTGAGATTATATTTTAAATTCTTATAATTTGATTATTATTTATATTTAGGTGCATTTTTGTCTTTTTGTATTCTTTATTATCCTATTCTTCATTAATTCCACGGTTCGACGAACAAAGAAATTAAATCAATATCTCAATTTTTGTCCTCCTTAATTCCCATTTTTTTGTCAATTTGAATTCCAATTTCTGTTCCGCAAATCAAACGCCACGTTAAGGGAAGTAAATTGTGGACTCATTTGCAAAGAAAATTATCAATTAATTTTTCACCAAAAAAAAAATCAATTAATTTAAGTAAGGAGCATTCCTAGTGACCCGATATAAGATTAAGAAAACTATCAAAATATATATAAGAATAAGAAAATTCAGCAAAAAAAGATATATGAATAAGAAAGGAAATTATTAGGAAATCATATTGAGCCCAAAGCCCACAGCTTTAAATAGAAAAGAATAGACACTGTTTTTTTTAATGACTAAGATAGGACACTTTTATTTTGTAATAAACTTTCCAACATAATATCTCTTTATCTTAACCTGCATGTATCACTCTGCCCGAAAATGAACGAAGACTTACAAGATGGAATGAGTCATTTATGATTTCTTTAAAAATTTTAAGTAAAAAAAGAAAACATACTCAAGGAAATGAAAAAGAAAAATGGAAGAGAACGGGAGGTGGGGTGGAAGAAACGAAAGAGGAAAGGAGAGGGAAAGGGAAAATGGAACGTAGCACAAGGACATGAGAGGAGAAAATTGTGGAGAGCTTTAACAATAATGATTTTTTCAGTTCTATCCATACATTTGACGTGATATTTGTCTTCATTTTAATATAATTGTAGTTGTTTAGGGCAGTTTGGCAAAATCACAGCTAAAATAATTATGAGGGACAAAAAAGGTTTCCATTATTATATAGTACTAGGTATAGTCCCGCGCGTTGCACATGTATATGATGAAATTAACAAAATCTAATTTATTCTAAGTTTATGGAGCTTTTGAGAGATTTTTTCTTTTTTAAGACTGTCCTTTCCATCGAATTCTCGAATTATATGCACGTACATACCTCATAGTCGAGGAATGTGGCGACGATGTTTGGGATGGGGACCGAGAGCTCGAGCTAAGCAAGTTGTAAAGGAGAAGTCGCTTTTCCAACCGTGTATCTTGCGATTGCTTCTACATTACATATGATCCTCTCTTTCTCGTTACCTTCTTTTGATTCTTGTTCTATTCCATTATTGATAATCTTCACTTCACCTCTTTTTTGTTTATCGCCCTGATTGCACGATCTTGTGATGATGATTTGTCCTCCAAATATCCAAATACGCTCCATTCACGCCATCTAAAGCATTGACGATATCTCTTCTCTAATTTGAATATATCTAGACTTAAATTTCCATTAAACCCTAATTCTCTTTCTAAAGCAAGAATTGTGGATTATGTGTTTGTATATATACATTATACATACATGCGCGGTACAAAGTTGTAGTTGTGAAAATTAATAAGCACAAGAAACGATGAGATATGCATGTATATATGCATGAAATTCATGAACTTCTAGATCGAGAATTAATTTGTTTGAGCAATTCAAAAGACGAATACATGAATCTCTTGTTATGAATTAAATTATTCTAGTAGTTCAACGGCCGATAAAAGCACGAGCTAAGGGTTTAAAAAAAAGTCCTGGGAAAATTTATTTAGAAAAGGACATATTAATTCAGACCAGTTGAATTGCATTTTCTGTGGACATGATCTTGAGTCTGGATCTCATCTCTTCTTGCACTGCTCACCGTATTGGAATATTTGGAGCTTTTTCTATCTTGGTGAGGCTGCTCAAGGGCTATTACAGATGATTTTCCCGCCCAATTTCTCCGATGGTCGTAGTGTGTTGTTGGCAAATTTCAGAGAAAGGTATGAATCGTGCTATCTTTTACCATCGTTTAATCCATCTAGCTTGCAAGAAATGAGGTTGTTTTCAATGCTAAGGATACCACACTCGACGATCTGATCCATATGGTATTTAATCGACTTGCTATGTTGGTAAAATCCATCCGGGATGATTTTCCTTATTTTGTTGCTGATATTTATCGCTTTTCGGAGGGTATTCATAGCTTTTCCAATAAGAGGAAGAGTTGTCCTCAAATCTCATGGTCAGCCCCACCTGTTGGCCTGTTTAAGTGGAACATCGACGGATCTTCTCTTGGCAAACCTGATCCCGCGGGTATCGAAGGTGTTCTCAGAGATTCAAATGGTATTATTATTCGTCTATTCTCATGTTCTTCTAGCATTATAGATTGAAATTTTGCTGAGTTGCTTGCAATTAGACGTGCCTTGCAGATCTCTGCTTCGAACTTCATTTTCCTTGGTTTCTCTCTCATCATCTAGTCAGATTCCAAGATTGTTTTATCTTGGATTACTAAGCTATCGACTCGCCATGGATGTGGACATTCAGTTGTCTGCTATGCACTTCACTTTGGTTCGGTACCAACATTCTCATAGAGATTCCAATGTTTAGCTGAATTGGGCGTTGATGTGCCCTCGAATTTTATTGCATGATTCTATGAGTTGTCTTGTATCTCTTTTGTAAGTATTTCCTTGGGCTTCTGGTTGTTTGTGGTTGTAAGAGTTACTTCTGATCCTTTTATAAACCTCTTGTGATTTTCGCCTTCTAAGATCACCTATATTAATGAAATTTAAATGAGTTATACAAAAAAAGTTTTAAAAAAGGTGGAGTTGTGGCACTTTCTCATAAATGCACCTCGTGTTTATATATTATATTGATTGTAGATAGTAGACAATATAGATATTGCCATTAAAAAAGAATAAAATAGTAATGCCAATAACGGTTTGATGATTTACTAGTCATGAAACCGATGCGTTGCACGGGATAGTTCTACTAATTTGAAAAAAAAATATGATTAAAAGTTAAAAAGAAAAATTGCTTGGAGAATCAAAAGTGCAATAAAAATAATAAAATAAATAAATAACATTCGCGTTTAGTGGTAAAAGAACTTACTTTCTGAGATCTTGTTTATAGGGATAACAATACCTTTGGAGAGATGAAACTCATATCACCAATCTTGAAATAGAATATGAAAAAAGCAAAAAATTAGAGAAAAATAAAAGAATGAAAAATTTCAATAAAATGAGTGGAAAAATCAAAGCATAATTTTAATCAACTCACATACTTCTAGTTGAGAGCTGAATAGATTCCTATTTATGTGTGTGATAATTCATATTTATAACTATCATACACAATATAGATAAACTATAATTTGATTTATTATATTTTTTTCGGTGAACAAATCTATTTTTTTTGGAAAGAAATATAATTGATATAAATCTACAAATATTATCTAATCTATTTTTAAAAATAGATATCTCTAAAACAATATAATTCATATATACTTTTTCTTATTATGTATACTAAAAGTTGTCCACATTATATTATATCTATATTATGTATGTATATATAATAATATATACTTATTTTGATGTTAATATTTATGTGATGAAATATTAATTTTTATATTAAAAAATTGAAGATTATTAAATAATGTATACATTATAAAATTAGAAAAAAAATCAGGAAATCGTTTTTTTTTTGCGATGAGATATCTTTTAAAAAATATTTATTAATAAAATAATTTCAAAAATTCAAAATTATAAGAAACCTAGAAGTTCTATTTAGAAAATTCATATTACATCCAACGGAGATTGCTGTATTATTCAAAAGATTTTATGATTTTTTAGTTTCATTAAATGAAATATTATTTCATAAGATTTTATTGCTAATTTTATAATTGAGTATAGTTAAAATTTTAAAAAATGTCAAAAAATAAAGAAAATTTCACTCAAAAACGAAGCATCTAAGGCCATCTTGGATGAAATATTAACTTTCATATTAAAAATTCAAGATTATTAAATAATAGATAAATTATAAAAATTAAATTAATCATATTTTATGATGAGATATCTTTTTTAAAAAATTTATTAAAAAATCAATTCGTAAATAAAAAAAATTTAAAACCTAGAAAGTCCATTTAGAAAGTTCATATTGCCTTCAATTGGAGATTATTGTAATATCCAAAAGATTTTACAGTATTTTTGATTTTTTAAATGGAATATTATTTCATAAGATTTTGTTGCTAATTTTATAATCAAAGATAATTTAACTTTTAAAAACTCAAAATACCGAGAAAATCCATTCATAAATGAAGCTTTCTGAGCCCATCTGGCTGAGTCCACCTCCTATCTTGCTTTTATATAATATATATATATATATATATATATATATTGAATTAGAACATAATTATCTTAAATTGTATGAAATTCTTGTGCATTTTTAGAGGTAGGATTTATATATCCTTTCAAAATATTAAATATTTAAAAAATTTAGTGCTTTCATGTACAAATTTTAAATAGTAAATAATTGAAATTTTAGTATTCTAAGAACAAATATATGGTATTCCCAAGATCTTGATTTGAATTTTAAAATTTTATTTCAATCTTAAAAAATAATTAATTTTGTATTACATTTAAAATCTTTTTGGTGGCCACATTTTATTTTATGTTTTAGTTAAGTTGTCTTCCAATGGATATAATTTCTTTGTTGGCGATTTCCAACAAATTTAAATGTAACTAAAATTTACTTGAGTATATAATAAATGAGATTGAGTACACAATACTTAGAATAAAATTTTTAAAATATGGAAAAAAGATAATAAAAAAGATAATAATTAAATATTTTTAGAAAATGCAATTAATGTATCGAAATCTCTAGCTCAATATATAATAGAAAATTAAATGAATATGGAAAAAAATTAAAAAAACAAAGATAATAATTAAAAGTATTAATAAATGCAATTTTTAGCACGAATATTTTTTTTCTATTTTTTGTATTGGATGTTCTACTTGAATTGTGAAGAATGAGGATTATTAAAATAACAAACAAATTGGGAGAAAGAACTAATAAGGGCTATGTAATACCTAAATTTATAAATGTAGTCTAGGTACGAAATTGACAAAAGATTAAAAAAAGGAATGGAGACTTGATAGATTAATTTGAGTTCTAACCATATTTACTTGTGTCATAAATATGGGATTGAGGGCAATATGGTACTACAAACAATAAAAGGGGTGTATTAGCCAAATTAGGGATGGAAATAGCCTTAGTCAAATTTAAAATGATAGGCGATTTGTATTCCAATATTCTAAAAATGCATCGAACATTGTAGTACGTTTATAGTTGTATAGTTAACCTATTACTTGGAAATTAATTTTATACAAATAAAATTTTATAAATTAAGAACAAAAATACCTATATAAATTAATTCCAGTAAAGTTTATGCAGATCCAAAGTACAAATAATTGCAGCTTTATGAACATAAAATAATTAATTTTTTATATATGATATAATTTTTATTTGCCATAATAAAATTTTGAATATAAATTTAAAACGATAGGAGATTTATTTTGTAATAATCTAATAATATATTGAACTTTGTACTTATAAGTTTTAGTTCATTTGTAGATTGTACAACTAATCTATCAATTAAAAATTAATTTTTTACAAATAATATTTTCTAGAATCAGGGCAAAAGTATCTAAATAAATTAATTCAAGTAAAATTTCATTTCTAATGTTATTATTTTAAATTAAATTTTACATAAATTAGATATAGAAGTAATTATAATTTATATACTGGCCTTTCTAACACTATTTTAATTACTATTTACCTTCTTAACCTATTTATTTAATAGATATTGACTTTTCTACCATTTACCTATAAACATTTACCTCTCTAATTATATTTATTGTACGTGATATTATAACGTTATATCACGTGCAATAAATATAATTAGATAGATGACTATTTAATTTCTTAACCGTAAATAATTGGCTTACTTTTTCTCTCCCTTTTCAATGCTCAATGACAATAATAGATATAAATTCTCGTACAATCAAGAATGAGGTTTTCATTCTCATAAGTTATATCATAACAATCATCCTATCTCCGGTAGAATTTCAATTGCTCTTTTTTTATATTTGGAATGGAATATGTACTATATTCCTCCGACAAACAGGGTTAGACCTTATTCTATGATATTTAATAATTTAGATTCCTCTTTTATATTCTTTAGCAAGCCTCCAACATATATATATATATATATATATATATAACTAAATGGAACTATTATTTATATCTCATCTGTCATTTCTTTTTAGTTATTGTTTCGAGAAATACATCAATCAATTCCTATTCTTTCTTTCTGTATATTTATGCGCTTCTTCAACATTTTCCTACAATGAAAGAGGGATATTGATTAACTGCACATAATTTTGACGAACATAGCTTTGAAGGCGTTGTTATCTTTCTAGGACCTATTCTAGGTGGCACTAACTTCTAATTGATGAACGCAGGTCATTCTTAGGGATCATGGACCCCGAAAAATTTTAAAGTTCGCCCTCCTCTTCCCGAATCCTGTATTCATCGATCCCCCATTATTCAAGCTGCTGGATGGAATATCAAAAGATTGATGGATCGATATTCGATTTAAAAGGAGTAATTTTTGTTATTACGTAACACATGTTACTTTGGGAGCAACTACTTTGAGATCTATTCTAGTAATTAAAACAAACTGTTAAGATTCGTTTTAACAAAAAAAACAGATGATTGTGTCCCTCAATAATGAACTTTGATTGGCACATGGTATCCCAACATTATTATGATAGTGTCCCATGTAATGGTCATTCTCTGCACGGCATAACCCTCTTGAAAAATGCGATCCAATCATGTGCCCTAAACTATCACCACACACAAGAGAATCCGCTTTTTGAAATGTCCCTTCCATATAAATTTAGAGATATATATTCTCAGTAGAATATGATATGATATGACTGATTCAGTAAATAAAGTCAATCGCGTTTAAAATTTGCATCCGTTGATATCTTTTGTCAGATTTATTAGTACATTGCATGCACCCACGAAACGGTGTGATAATTGAGTTGCTGGTATTCATTTAGTTAAGAACCGAAGACATACAATATAATAATCTCTAATGAGTTGTCTGATTTCCTTAATTTGAGCATTGATAAGAAATCTTTCAATGGTAGGGTGGGGCCCACCGTAGGGACATGTATATTATAGTAGATCGGGATTGGGTGGGGTTGGAACATACATGCAATGCACGTCATGATCATTGACGTTTGGGACACAATAATACTAATAAGATTAATAATTGTCACCCCTTCCCCCTCCTTTTGAGTTGTTTTATTTTGTTGCCATTCTATTTTCATGTCAAATAACAAAAATACCTTCATTTTATTTTTATTTTTTAAAAAAAGAGAATAAAATGATCTCAAGCAGACGTACTTTGTCGAAAAATCTCTATTTTTCCTTTGCTTAGCTAAGTCTGCTCCATCATCTTCTTCTTGCTATTACGTGCGTCTAAGACAAAAGCGATTGATATGATTCTTATTTAGTTAGCAATGTCTTAAACATGGCTCTGTTTTCATTTTCCTTTCGAGAATCAAAGAAGATTACGACTTGATTGCTTGTTTCCTCAGGCCATTTGTGGAATGGCTTTCTCTTTGCCTTTGCCAATCAATATTAGAGAAGGATAAGACTTGATCTCAAGCAAATCTAATGGTCATACCTCATTAGTACGTGAGAAGAACTAGCAAAGTTATTATAATTAACAATAGTTCTGACAATCACTCAAATGATTAATACCTATTTTTCGAGAAAATATTAGATGAGACTAACATATACACTATGATGTGCAACTCTCTACTCAGCATATGGCACACTATCATGTGAAGCCACAACATTTATTTTTTAATAATTTATTGACTTTAACCAATAGCCACCACATTGGTACGTTAGTATCATCCAATATTATCTCTCAATTTCTTATTTATTGCAATTTGATAGATATTTCCTTACATCATGTGACATGGTTGTATCACTAAAGAATTTTCCGTGGACCCCAGTGTCTGCACTTGAGATTCCTAAGATGTTCCTATGCTTTTGAAAGAGATGCGATGAGTTTTGCTAAATCTTCTAATATATATATATAAATATATATAATATGTGTGTGTATTTTGGTGAAAGCTAAATCTTTCTAATTATCCTCCCAAGTAATTAGAGTAGCATAAGATCTAATCTTGCCAAAATTCAGTGGCATTTTATTAAATATGATAATTAAAAAGATAATTAGGCATACTTTTTAAGGGGATTTAATATTTTTTTGTAATTATTCAATTGGTTTGATAAGTACTTCTAATCATACTTACCATATGTCACAGTCACATTAAAAACTTTCCGTTTGTCCTCTTTTTTCCATTAATATTTTTTTTCTTTTACGCTCATTATGGTATTATTTCCTTTTAAATTGTGGCGAAATTATGGTATTATTTGTGATTTTCTTGCCAAATGATTATTCCTTTATCAAACTTGTAAGATAAGAACACGTTTCAAAAGTAGAAATAGTGTAATTTGATTCACATTATCAGCACATTTCCATTTTTAAGAAAATTAGCAAAGATTTTATAGAATTATTTTTTTCGGTGTTAACCTCTCATACGAAAGCCCAATCGGGCTCTGACTAATCCAATCGAGCTGGGCCGGCCCAGTAAAGTTCTTCCAACGTGGATTTTTCTCATTCACAAGACTCGAAACTCGAGACCTCACTTAATGGGAACAAGCGCCGAACTATTTGAACCAATCCACGTTAGTTTTTGCAGAATTATTTACTACTATGAGACAGCTGATTAATGTCGAAAGAACAAAAAGAAAGCAAAAAAGAAAAAAGAAAAAAAAGCATGCAAACTCTTGCTCAATGTAAAAGCTGAAATAAGGATTGAGACTCTGGCCAAAATTTCGGTGCAGCTGTATATGTAGATTGACAATTCAGCTTTTTTCATGATTGTTGTCGACAACATCCGACTCGACTCATAGGCAACAATCATAAATTTTCTAAACTAGATTGTGACCGCAGTCCGGGGCCTCGTCTTAAAAAAAAAAAAAAAAGCAGCTTGTTTCAATACATCGAGAACACCTTGGAGACGTAAAAATTTTGCACTTTCTGAGCTTCATGTTCGAGGGCTGCAATGGTTTATTCGGCCCGACTTCCGAAACAAGAAGATCTTGGAGGAGGAGGAGAAGGACAGTGTGGTGACCAAGATTCGTGTCAGACAGACAGAGGCCAATGGGAAAGGGCGGGAATGACGCTGGTACTGGGTTCGAAGAAAAACACGAAAACGGGGACAAGACAGACCAATCCTTGTGACGACAATTAATCATTCAACCAATAAATTATATCTATAAAGAAAGAAAGCTCCACCCATTTCAAACCACTGCCTGCCTCTCCCATCATCACTACTTCACACTGTGGAACATCGTGATGTTTATTTATTGAATAGACACACAGAGATAGGAAGACACAGAGAGAGAGAGAGAGAGAGAGAGAGAGAGGATGGAGGAATAATCAATCAGCTCTGAAGCAAAATCGCCCACCAAGGCAGTGCAGAATTCCTCTCTGACATGCTCTGTTCTGTTCCTCTTGGGATCCACATGGAATGGAAATCATTTTTCAAAA
Organism: Punica granatum; assembly: GCF_007655135.1. Lineage (NCBI taxonomy): Eukaryota > Viridiplantae > Streptophyta > Magnoliopsida > Myrtales > Lythraceae > Punica > Punica granatum. The sequence goes on along the minus strand of NC_045129.1, from coordinate 12,127,900 downwards.
AGGTGGGACTTCTGGGATCCATTAGTTTAATTTAATTTGCAATGAGGGAGGGGAGGGGAGGGGAGGGGGGGAAGACTCCATTGTTGGAGATCTTGTGGATCTTCTTTAAGCTTTTGGCCTTGATGGGTCTCTGGCTTTCGGGTTCTTGATGAAGGGGTCAATTCCAAAATAATTTTTGGAGGGGGCGATATTTGTTTCTTGATGATGGGGGGAAGTGGGTCTTCTTTCTTCTTCCTCCCGTCACTTTATGAAGCCTCTACAGATATTTTTCTGTAATGGGTTTCGGCTGTTTCCACTGCCCCCATATCGCATTCTTCTTGTGGTCCTCTTCCTTCTCTCTCTCTCTCCACCCTCTCTCTGTCTGTCTGTCTGTCACTCTCTGTCTGGGTCTGTCAAGGGTATGGCGTGAACTTGGGGGGACTGGTTAGGTGACAATTGTACATACAAAGTAGCTCAAGGTTTGTTCTCCAAGTAATTTCGCAGTTTCAATTGCTTTCTACTCTGCAAGGAGTAAGCTTCAATTTCTGCAATGGTATTCAATTGGGAAGGTGGATAGATTGGTCAAGAAGGGAAGTGCAGTCTAAGCAAGAAGTTGGAATTACCTCGAAAATCCCATCTTTTTTATGGTTGAAACAGCTTTGTCTGATGATTTTGCCCTTTTGTCTAGCTTACATTTGTCAATTTGATTTTTGGGTGTTTCCAGAGGAGATGCGGGTAGTAGTTGAGAAGAGGAAGGGGGAGACAGGTACTGGCAGAAGTGCTTGAAGTCGAACATGGACCGGAGAAGCTGGCTGTGGCGGCGGAAGTCCTCTGAGAAAAGTCTCGGAGAGACCGAGAGTTCCGGTTCCATTTCTTCTCACTCGGAAAGGTTCTCCGATGAACAGGTCAGAAGATTTATCTCAGTACGAGGAATGGACACTTTCACCTTGTTCTCTGAGCGAAAAACTTCAATATTAGTTTCGATTGCAACATATTTCTTTCGTGTTATTTTTTGCTCAATTGGATTCGATTTCTTCAGCATTGTCATTCGAAAAGAATTGCAGTTCGATATAGTGTCTGATGTTTCTTAGCTTGTTACTGAAGGCATTTGCAGCCCATAGCTCTCAATCCCTCGAAGTCACATCTAAAGTTGTTGTTGCCGAGGAAGATGTGAACGACCGGGTGGAGACTTTGTCGGAGAGATTATCTGCTGCTCTTCTCAACATCAATGCCAAGGAAGAATTAGTAAAGCAGCACGCAAAGGTTGCAGAAGAAGCAGTCACAGGTATTATCAGCAACCCGCTCTCTCATCACCAATGCTTTCTGGAATTTCTGCCCTTGATTCTCCTTCAAAAGCTGGACATTATTTTCCATTTGATTCCATTCCTAGTTCGTGATTAATCCCAGGATGGGAGAAGGCAGAGAACGAGGTCTCGGTCTTAAAGAAGCAGCTAGAGTCTGCAACAGAGAGGAACTCATCGCTTGAGAATCGGGTAACTCATCTTGATGGAGCACTCAAGGAATGCCTGAGGCAGCTCCGTCAATCAAGAGAAGAGCAAGAGGTGAGGATCAATGAAGTAATCGCGGAGAAGACTCGTGAGTGGGAATTGATCAACTCTGATCTCCGTCCGAAGCTTGATGCCGCTGAGAGACAGAACTCGGCCCTCAAATCTGAGCTCCTTTCCCGAGTTGCGGAGTTAGAGGTCAGAACCATCGAGCTGGACCTGAGCACTAAGGCTGCTGAAACGGCAAGCAAGCAAAACTTGGAGAGCATAAAGAAGGTGGCTAAGCTTGAAGCAGAGATCCGCAGGCTAAAAGCTGAGGCTCGCAAAGCAGCGTCTGCTTCATCATTCTGTATTGAGTCGTTCACAGATAGCCAATCGGATGCCGGGGAGCAGACTCTAGCAGTTGAAAATAGCGCTCGAAATGAATTTGATCCAGTCCTGACCCGTAGGGAGTCCCGCACATTTAACCTTGTCAAGGGACTCAATAATTGGAGGAACGGGAAGACTCTCGGAAAGAACCTCATGGTCCCTTCATTGGAGGCTGATCTGATGGATGATTTTCTTGAAATGGAAAGGCTCGCAGGTTTGCCGGATGCAGAAGCTGGAAGCTCCAGGATTGGGGCCAGAGCTATGTCTGATCAATTTAGAGAAAACCAGCTGAGATCGGAGCTTGATGCCATGATTAATAGAACTTCTGAATTGGAGGAAGAGATTGAGAAGAAGGATGCAGAGAAGGCAGAACTGGAGGCGGCTCTGACGCAGTTCCAAGAACAGCTTGGTAAGTCGGGAAGTTGCCTGAAGGTGACAGAGGTGAGACTAAAAGAGATAGAGTCTCGGACAACTGAACTGGAGGAACAGATTGAGAAGAAGGAAGCGGAGAAGGCAGAACTGCAGGTGTCAGCAAGGCAGTTCCATGAACAGCTCGATAAGTCGGAGAATTGCCTGAAGGAGGCAGAAAAGAGACTAACAGAGCTAGAAACTCGGCTATCAGTGGTGGAAAAATTAAAGGGAGGTGCCGAGGAGAAAATGAAAGCGACCGAGTCACAACTAAGAGATGCCGCAGCCAAGATGGAAAGCTTACGTGATAAAGTTAAATCATTAGAGGAAGAGCTCGGGTTGGAACGGGCTGATAAGCTGGAGAAGGAGGAGAAATGTAGAACTTTGGAGGAAGAGATTTCGAGAATGAGGAAAGAAGTCGAGCTACAACAAAATGCTGAACTTCTGCAGGTGGCTCCTTCCAGTGATGAACTAAAACTGAAGCAGGTTCATTTTCTGTCACCAAGTGCCTGCTTTGCTTATTCATATCATTTTCACCAGTGCGTTGAGTTTCGGTTGTATATTCTGTCTAAGATGGTGCTGATTGTTTGTCATCCACGGAACAGGTGCAGGAGCTAGCAGCTGCTGCCAGCAAATTTGCCGAGTGCCAAAAAACGATCACATCTCTTGGTCAGAAACTGAAGTCGCTTGCATCTTTGGAGGATTTCTTGGTTGAATCTGATGAGATTCCGGGACTTATGAATGAGGAAGATTCGGAGCATCCTCAAAACACAGATGGCCCAAATGAATCAGATCCCTCTGATTCGAATTTACTGAATAGAGAATCCGATTACACAGGAGGCAACTCCACTCCAGAAAAGGCAAGGGAAAGGGGAGGAACAAATCCTTCCCAGAACAGGAATGTCCCTTCCGAGAAGAGTCGACATGGGATCGGGAAGTTCCCTAGCCGAGGTAGAAAGATAGGAAGCTGAACAAAAAATGGTTGAGCAGTTATACCAGTTTCATTTTTGTCTCTGTAGATATATTCTGTTATCAGTAAAAGAAATCGGCGGGAGAGAGATAAAAAAACCCACCTGACCAGGGTCTAGCCATAAGAGCTAAGTGCCTCGCTTGGCAGCTTACCAGGCTGCTTTAACAGATGCATTAGTGAGTTTTGAGCCGTTTCGGACTGATATATTCCTATCGACCATGCTTTAGTCGTACTTGCGCCTGGAATAAGTGGATCTTGTTACAAGTCCCTAAACATCTCCAAACCAACTTTTCTCAAGAACAATACAGACTTTCACACAGTGAATTGTGGTTCGATATCGACCGTCTGCATACTGCATGGAGAAACCTTCACGGTTCGATGAACTATCCAGCTTTGCAAGTATTGCTGCTAATTGCCATTTTACTCCCGAAAACAACAATATGATGTTCTATATGGAACAAGAATTCATCATATTGACCAAAACAACGAACAATTGTCATTTCCATAGAATAGTATGATACTAAGTACTATGAAGAATGTGGTTGCAAGACAGTTTCACGAGCTTGAAAGAACTTTGGTTAGGGTACTCTGAAGTGATGCAACTGTATCTACAGCAGACTTAGCGAGCCAACTGACGCCAACCTTAAGCCGGTGCTCATCGGTCGGTAATCTGATTAGGTATGCGAGTTTCCTTGCTGCAAAAGGAACAATATCCCCCCAGTCAATATAATTCACAAAGACAAATATAACATAAATGAGAGTCAAAGAACAGCAATTTGTGAATGCAGAAGGTAAGAAAAGATGATTAACCTGCATGACCAACAGGGCCCTCTAAAGTTAGCCCCTCGATGAAACTCGGGGTGATTGCAGCGTCATTTCTTCCCAGTGTCATCATTTCACCTAAGTTTTGAAATCTGAAAACCCATTCAAGTAAATCAAAGGTGAGAATTTGGGGAGGGAATATACATCTCAGTTCTGTTTCAAAGAAATGCAAATTGGCGTTTCTTGTGTGAGTTGAACTTCAAGCAAATGTCAAACGTCAAATAGACGCATTGAACCTGAATGGAAGAAGAGGACGGTCATTGATTGCAGCCCAAATATTCCAACCAGCAAAGTCTGCTTGCTGAAAGGCAACCTGATTCAGGAAGAGAAAAATTTGAAGCATAGGAGATCAGTATTCCCATTACTCTTTTATATAAAGAGCATCAGTTCAAGTCCGGAAAGTGAAACATGTAAATGCGTTATCACTTCATTAATAAAACTTCCAGAGTAATTTGAAGAATCAGCTAAAGCAAGGAAGATCTTGATTGATTCATTCTGTACCTTTTACTCTACAAAAGGACTGAAACAAAAGCCTAACTAAACATACTTATAGTACCTGTGCAGTCGCTGGAAGAAGCCTTCCATCTGAATCCCTTAAAGCCGAAGAATCTCCTACTGCAAAAATCCGTGGATGCCCCTTCACACGGAGGTTTTCATCTGTTTCTGCTTGTCCACGAGAATTCAGTGGAAGCTCATAGGGCCTGTCATCAGGCTCCAATTCAGGAAGTGGAGGCTTTGAACCAACAGTCCATAAGACTATGTCTGCCTCAAGGATTTGATTCTGTAAACCCCTTTGAGAAGGTTGAAGTTCCAATATGAATGTCTCCAACTCATTTACCGGAGATACCAAGCTTTCTGACCTCCTTATGCAGCGGACAAAGTAACCTAGCAGAAGCTCCACTTTCCTGGAGGAAAGAACCTGGCATCATGGCAAAAAAAATCACATACCCATTCTTTCATCCCTTTCAAATGTTCTAGAAGAAAGAATGGAATTTGATGCAAGCAACAGAAAATTTCAATAGTTAAATATAGGAAAACCCCTAGTTTTCAAAAATACTTTCAATATTCTTTTTTCTTAAGGAGGGAGCAGAAGCAACCTGAGCCCACACACCCCAAAAGTCTAAGGAACAAGATAAGCCTACGTTTCTTAACGAAGTCATGCGGGTAGCTACAGCACATTCAATGAGGGTATGGACTCAAACCCAACTCACAGGGGTAGGATGAACACAACCATGCAATCTTGCGGTTCAACCCATTTGGTGCCTGACTTGTGCTCAGTAGTTACAAAGGTAGCCAGTGATTGATGGTAAGTAGACTTGATGAAATGAATAAATCTCCTTCATATTTGTTATCTTTCTCTCACCTTTCATTCCATAAGATTTCCCTTTTTCAGTCCCTTTGTATTCATCTGTTAGTTTTACACTAACCATTTCCATGGAAGGAAAGAAATGAGTAGCACAGACCATCAATTTGTTTTCTTCTCCTAAAGGACTTCTCTAAGAATCAAGATCCTGATCAATAAACTTGAAATTCTTACTTTCATAGCAGCCTCCCTGTTTCCAGGTGGGGCAGTAGGACAAATTGTTGTCTCCACATTGATTGCTTGGACTTTTCCTTTCTCTTGGAGTCTTTCCGATATTGTCGCAGCTAATTCAACACCCGAATAACCACACCCCACAACAGCCACACGAATTAGGTTATCCTTCCCAAAGTTCTGCCTCTCCAGATTCTTTAACTTATTCTCAACCTTCTGCATGAAAGGGAAGGTGCATGTGAGGAGAACCCAGAGAGATGCGACAAAATTGACAGAGTGAATTATTTGAAGATAATGTCCTCCAAGGCCAAGAACTCCTCTAAAAGAAGCTTACACATGCATCTTCAAACGTGGAGAAGGGCAATGCAAATTCTGCAGCGCCAGGGACTATATCCAGTTTGGCTTGAGCCCCCAAAGCAAGAACCAACCTAGCTGCCCAGGATAAAGCACATCAAATCAGCAGATCTATTTCCTACCAGAGAAGGAGACTGTCCATCATCTTTTGCAGCAGTAGAATTGTCTTGAGCAAAATTATTATACATGGGGAATGTCCAATCCTTTTGTAGCCTATATATGCTCATAAGTCGATCCTTCCATGATAACACAACTTGTGGAAGCAAATTATGCAAGCAAACCATCAAAAAAAAAATGTAAATTTCAAGCTCACGGAGAAGTACAGAAAAATTTCCTCTTATGCAAGCATCACAAAAGACAGAGAAGTCAACATTATGCTAAAGCAAAGATTGCCATTCGGTACTTTTAAGGGATAATTAATTAGCGCAGAGAGTACCAGCTTCGTTTTTTGGTGGATGTAGATATTTAGAATGTTGGTTAATTCCTAAAAAAATGTGCTGAAAACAACAATATTTTAAAAATGGAAATTTACCATGAAAAAAAATCATTGCCAATACTATTTCTATCAAGAGCTTCCCTACAAGTGGCTTAGGCACTCTTATCCTAACCCAAAAGAAATCAAGAAGCAAATTGACAGATAGCTATCGGTTTAACCAAGTCTTCGATCTAAACAAATACAGGTTCTCGGGAATGTAAATATGCATTGCATACCAGTCATATTCAATGATAAGGCCACTTTCAAGTTGCACAGTCCCTCCAGAACCAGATCCTGTGGGCCCAGTTACTCCCAAATGATCCAAAGGACTTAAGACCTTCACTCTATCTTGGAAAAACTGAATGCCAGTATTGGCAATGAGATCAGAAAAACGAGGAGCTATTTCCCATGCCTCTACTTCTGCATAAAAAAGTAAAAGTAGTCTCAGAATCCAATTCCATTTTATTTCTTGGTTCCTGCTTTCTGTGAAGCAGGTTGTCAGCAAAAAGAGAATCATGATCAAAATTCAGGAGCGCCCGAAATATTGATCAATATGTACCTCCAGATAGTAGCTCATATAGCATTGGCTTGAAAACAAAACGCTCGGATTGGTCCACAAGAAGCACCTGGTACGGTAATCGATCAAACTAAGCCCATCTCATTTGAACTAAGAAGGAATGTTTAAACATAAAATTTGAACTGCGGCAAGTCTCCCGGAGCACGTCGAACCGTTCAAACTAGCTATAGGTCAGCAAGTAATACAGGATTGTGTTGCAGCCGTCATCATCATCCAATTAGCATTGTGTGCGACGTACACAAGTGGAAAAGATCCCACGAAGAAAATCACAGTTCTGCATTAAGAGTGCATGCCACAATATTTGCAGCAGAAGGGAGTAATTTACCTGAGGCTTCTTGTCGTCGGGCCATACGAGCGACTCTAATCTCAGAGCTGTATACAAACCCCCGAACCCACCACCGAGTATACAGACCCTCGGCTTCTGCACATGACAGTTGAGAGCATTCCATCAATCAGACACATCCTGAAGCAACATTTCAGAAATTAACAGACCTCACAATCGACGGAAAAGCACGGACCTTTTTATCCAGCCACGCGTACATATTCGGTGCCTTATTACTCTCTGCTATCTCCGCAGTGCCGCCACCATTTCCCACAGCACCCGAAGCAACAAATCGTAATCCTTTCCTCTGGCAGCTCTGACTATGAACCGAGAAGAAACGGGTCCCGAATTTCCTCCAGGAAGAACCGGGAACTAGGCTGCTCCATTGCTTCCCGCCCCGTGAAATCCCAGCTGAATCAATACGAAGACATTGTCAAGAACCCCATTTTAAAGGACACAAGATACTGCCCATCCGACATCGCCATTGAGCCGTAGATTGAAGTTTGACAGATTGGTCAGTTGAATAGAACCGGACGTGAGGAAGGAGCTTACCCTTGAAAGGAAGAGCTGCGGCTGAAGCAGAAAGCGCGAACTGCGCCATGAAGAAGAAGTTGAGAGAGGAGCAGTCTCTCTCTGTGTGAAGTCCCTGCAGAGCCGATGCTGCAGCAATAGCGACGACGGAGGACGATGATCTTCTTACCCAATGGTCCCGGTTCTGAGGTGGCAAATACGCCCGGGTGCATCAGATCAAAGTGATAGATTTGTGGGACCCACGTCTCATTCTCCGGGGCTTATATACACCCTGGTGTTTGTATCAGCTGCACTTTAACCGGTACGTGGCGAGCACTCCATCAGATGTGACGAGCTCGTGATTGGGCCGAGTTTGAATTTGGGCTTTCCGTGGTTTGAGCCTGAATTCGGGCCCATTAAGGAATAGCTATTCCATTCCATTCCCGGACTTTAACGCGCAGAATTGCAGATTCCGGAGTTTGGTTTGGTATCTCTTGGAAGAGCTGTGAATAAGAAGCCATGGGAGACGGGAACGGCAGAGGCATGGCGAACCCCAACAGCAGCAAGCACGGGAACCGGCCGGAGTGGCTGCAGCAGTATGATCTGATCGGGAAGATCGGCGAGGGCACCTACGGCCTCGTCTTCCTCGCCCGTATCAAGGCCCCCTCCCCCAACCGCGGCAAGTTCATCGCCATCAAGAAATTCAAGCAGTCCAAGGACGGCGACGGCGTCTCCCCCACCGCCATTCGCGAAATTATGGTCATTTCCCTTCCCCCTCCGCCCTTCTTCCTTCCATTTCTCCCTCAATCACCCACTTCGTATCTCAGTCTCATCGATACCTTCGTCTGGTGTGGGAATTTGAGAAGGGAAGTGCTTTAGCGCTGCCATGGCAGCTCTTTTGCTTTAGCATTTCCGTCTGTGGAAGCAGAATCATTTTGAATTGCCTCCCTTTAGGCTGCGTTGGTTCTGGTGGTTTTACTTGAGTTTTGCATTGGTGTGACTGAGTCACTGAGTGCTCACAAAGGAATCCTCTGCTGTTTTGACTTGCAGCTGCTTCGGGAAATTTCGCACGAGAACGTAGTAAAGCTTGTGAATGTGCACATTAACCATGCCGACATGTCATTGTACCTCGCTTTCGATTATGCCGAGCACGATCTTTACGTAAGTCGCAGCTCCTCGTCACCGTCCATTTCAATCCTGCCAACTGATTGATTAAATATTACAGTACATTGAGTTATTTTAGTTGTGTTAGATAGACTGACGCCATAATCGATAACTTGTTTAGTGTAAACAATGTGAGAGCTTTCCTGTCGTTATTTTAGGAAATTATCAGACATCATCGAGACAAGGCTGGCGGGCAACCTATTAATCCCTATACGGTAAAATCATTGCTCTGGCAGCTGCTCAATGGGCTGAATTACCTGCACAGGTAGGTTTATCATGCACCGGCATATTTCTTGAGCGAAAATTATTCATCTTATCGGAAAATGAAGGATGAAACTTATTGATGAATTAACGATCTTGCACATGTGGGTCTTTGCTGCAGCAACTGGATCATACACCGAGATCTTAAGCCGTCAAACATCTTGGTATGCTTGTGAGGCAATTCTAATTGTCATCATGCAATAGCTTGTATTATCATTGTAATGTTGTCAAGTTGTCGATGTGTTATATTGTTCTCATAATGTTGTTTTGAGTTTTAGAAGACGCTTAAGCACTTTTGGTTTTTTCCATTTTCTGTTGTATCAACCAGGTCATGGGTGAGGGAGAGGAGCAAGGTGTGGTGAAAATTGCTGATTTTGGACTTGCCAGGATATATCAGGCTCCTTTGAAGCCATTGTATGAAAATGGGGTGAGGTGCATGATTCCACTTCTTAAATCTTATTTCTTCCTTTTAGGAGTATTTCTTTGCTAGAAGAGCTCGCACTTCCCTTTTCTTTTCTTTCTTTAGATATGTTTGATGGGATTATTGCTTTCAGGTTGTGGTAACTATTTGGTATCGTGCACCAGAGTTGCTCCTGGGAGCAAAGCACTACACAAGTGCTGTTGGTATCCTTTGAAACTGACTACTTGACTGCTTCATCTTCAAACAAGCATGGAGCGATAGACTTATTATCTTTATGTATATGCTTATTGAAAGACACCAATCAGAATTAGTCCTTAATGCATCATCAGACATGTGGGCAGTTGGATGCATATTTGCTGAACTTATAACATTGAAGCCACTGTTCCAGGGTCAAGAAGTCAAAGCTACCCAAAATCCTTTTCAAGTGTGTCACTTATTCGATGTACACTATAGGTCATTTATCTTTAGACATTACATCTCCATATCAAATTAATATGATTGGCCTCTCGTGCAGCTTGATCAGCTTGACAAGATCTTTAAGGTCTTAGGTAATTATGCATGTCCATATTTATTTTAGTATGGTTTCCTAAATTATTTAAGCCTCAAAGTGAGATTTTTTTTTTTTTTTTGCACTAGGCCATCCCACGCTGGATAAGTGGCCTACATTGGTGAACCTTCCACATTGGCAACAGGACGTACAGCACATTCAAAGACGGAAATAGTCTGTACTTTTTTTATTTCCTTTAAAGTTGATGTTCAGTTTGACGATTTTGAATTCTGTACTTCCAGATTGTTTACTGCCATATTTGTATATATGAGAGGCCTTACTACTTCAAACTCTTGACAGTGAAACCAATGGAATTGGCAGCGTTGTGCCTCTGCCACCCAAAAGTCCTGCCTTCGACCTCCTGTCCAGGATGCTTGAGTATGTGTTCCATTTTTTATCATATTAAAAATGATTCTTGATTAGTTTTCCTGAATTTCAAGATGATTGGATTGCTCCTCTCTTTTCCTTTTACAGATATGATCCTCGAAAACGTGTAACAGCAGCACAAGCCTTGGAGCATGAGTATGAATAATCCTTCCCTTTTCGTCTCTTTTGTTTATGAATGATCCCTCCCTTTCGTCTCTATGTTTTTTTCTTTTTCCTTTTTCCTCCCTTTGCTGTTTAGTATCTCTATTAGGTTGCATCTGGTGTTGGAACTCTTTGCTCAACTCCACTCATCTCACTCTCAAAATTTAAAAAAATTAAAAAACAAACCCTAGTTTTTTTAACTTTTCAAAAGTGCCCCAACTCCCTCTCTCTCTTCTGCTCTCTCTCTCTCTCTCTCTCCGCTTCTCCATCTCCCTCACTTCCCTCACCTCAGTCCCCGCATTCCTCAGCCTCCTCCACCGAATGATCTTATTCAGGCTGCCCGCAGCCCTCTCCTCCACCCAAGTTTTAGAATGATCTTATTCCTCTCGACCATCCTATCTCCTTCACCTTCTCTCTCCCTCTCTCTATTTGCAGAGATGAACATAATAAACTCTGGCGGGAACTTGATTTGAGCAATGATATATTAATTTGAGGGAAAAACAGGTGATTAACGAACCTGAGCATTAAGGTTTGGAGAGGAAACACAGTACAGTACAAAAACCTGAGCTTTAAGGCTGGGAGATTTGGTGGCTGATATAAAGTTCATATAATTTGTATCCAGAGCAGAGAGAGAGGGAGAGGGAGAGTGGAACAGCTTTCATGGAGGTGGCAGGTTGAAGATTTGGGGTATGAGTTGAGGGGAGAGGGGAGAGAGAGAGAGAGAGAGAGAGAGAGAGAGAGAGAGAGCAGAGGAGAGAGGAGGAGGTGGGGCACTTTTTAAAAGTGAAAAAAACTTGGGTCTGTTTTAAAATAAGAAAGAGATGAGTGGATTATAATAGAGTTCCACAACCAAATGCAACCTTAGTTGTCCCTTTTCCTTTGCATTCCTGGAACTCTGTTTTACCTTCTGTTTTTGGTGACCGACCTGCTGTGCGTTTAAGTAGGTGTTTGAATATTGTATCAATTTAGAAACTTCCATAATCCATGTTTTCTCTACCACAAACATGTGCCCCGCTATAATCTTAATCAGGAATAGATACTAGTGTTAATACTATAATTTTGAACTCCTCATGAAATCTGAAGATAACTTGAAGAGATATTATTTTGCCCTTACCATGCTCTTTTCTTCTTAAGATGAGACTAGTTTTTAAATCTTGTGCCGTTTGCTCTATGAAGTTTCTTGCACTGAAGTGAGTATGGCTTTTCATAGCATGTTCTGTCATTTAATTGCTCTTATTGAAGCAGATAGCAAAAATGGGAAGGGTGTGAATGGGATCTCCTTTAGGACAATTTGAATGGAGGGCAGGATTGTATATGCTAGATATTGAGATTGCTTAGAGAAGAGTTTTTTTTTTTTTTGAATGTATGCTTATGTAGCTATTATAGTCTTCATTGAGATTTTGAGAGTGCTTGGAGAGAAATTTTGGCTTGGGATAATGTGCTAGGAATTGAACTTTTGATAGTGTTGAACTTTAGGAGCAAGATAGTGCTTTCTAATAATTTTTGACATTGTCCTTGTCAGTATCTAATGTTCTATTCTTATTTTCTTGTTAGGTACTTCCGTAATGAACCTCTACCAGGGCGCAAGTATGAACTCCTTCCTATAAGATTCACTTTCTATTTCTTTCTTTGATGATGATGCGTGGAGCATGAGCAGTTCTAGATCTCTCTTTATTTGCTTTAATACCATTCGAGATGCATCCAGGTGTGTTCACCTCTGTTTCTATTGTGTTATGGCTCAGTGCACTTGTGCCCAACACGGGAGACAGAGTCAACTATCCCACACGTCCTGTGGACACAAGTACAGATATCGAAGGAACAACTAGTCTTCAACCTTCCCAACCGGTAGGTCTTATTTATTACTCTTACCACAGTATGTACACCACATTGCATTGCTCTATTGACCATTTCTTCAGCAAGCCTTTTTATTTCTCTGTGCAGCCATCAGGAAATGCTGTTGCAGGGAATATGCAAGGCGCTCATCATCCTATGGGGAACAGAGGCGTTCCTCGTATGCCTGTGGTAGGAATGCCTAGGATGCCAGGCCCTGGAATCGCTGCTTATGGCCTCGCATCACAGGCTGGGATGGGCGGTGGGATGAACCCTAGCGGCATCCCAATGCAGCGAGGCATGTCAGCCCAGGCACAGCAGCAGCAGGTTTGTTCACTCTACTAATAAAAAACCAGGCTAGACTGGACTATATAACCAAACAAGGAAATCTCTGGACCGGGACAGTTTCCAGTCCGGTGGTATTCTCGAAACCTTTCTGGATTTCGAGTCACTTTGGACTGATGTGGTCTGGTGTGCGGA